>NC_048448.1:7481725-7811524 GCF_004353265.1 Vitis riparia | reverse complement strand
AAAAAAAAAAAAAGTCGTCGCCATGAGTTGACAAAATCACCATCAACAGGATAACACTAAAGACTCTCTTGGGCCTTTAAACTCAGCTCCATTAAAAGGATTGGAAAAAAGACCTTTGGGCCAGTCCTTTGAAAGGGTCAAAAGGCATGGTCAGTCTTGATTAGCCCACCACAGCTCCCTCCAACCAAGCTTAAGAATTCTGCAATGGGTTGGCCCAATAAGGACTTTAGAAGACCTGAGGCCTATACGTAAGATATTGGACAATGAGGACTTTGATGATGTCTACGTATTATATGGTGGTATTGGCACCTAAGACCCTATACAGGCCCAACCAACTCATCAGTCCAGACTGTCGGATTGGTGGCCCACCTCTTGGATGGCCCATAGCTCAAGGTCGTGCTGATCCAATGATCCTAACCGTCTGTTGTAGACACCAGTGAGATCAACTGGGTTGTGAGCTCTTTTATAATAATATGCTTTTTCCTGAAATAAGGACCTTTGTAACAGTTTTTTCATTTTTTTTTTGTAGAAAATATTAAATATATCTTTCTTATTTGAAAGCTTTTTGGCTGGGCCAAGCGAAGGTTTTCTGGCTTAGCGAGAGTTGGTTTAAGCCCATGACAATCTGTGATCAACAGGCCTGAGCTCAGGTTGTGACAATGTTGGCAATCAGCTCGACTGCAGCCAGTGCCGAAAAAAGAAAGGCCTTTCTTGAGCTGATCATCAGGCTTTTGGTATTGAAAACTGGGCTCAGGTTTCATCCATTAAATTGACAGTATTGAAAACTGGGCTCAGGTTTCATCCATTAAATTGACAAGCTTGTAAGACAGGCCTTAACTAACTCACCAGTCTGTTTGTGCTGGACCAAGCCCACCTTAAAGTGGGACAGGCCAACCTGCTTGCAAGGGCTCCCATCACCCACAAGGAGACCCACTAAACTCACTGGCCTTGCTACTGTCTACTCTAGAAGAGACTGCCACCTTCATCATTGTGTGCGCTGCAAGAATTGGCTCTAGCCCCAATGCCTGCAAGTCTTCCCCAGCACGTTTCCCTTTATCCTACTCCACCCTCCCTGCCCCTCATGCACTTCCCACCCTTTCATTCCCAATCTCTAGATTCTAAAACTTCCCTCAAAGACCACCCTCATCAACCATGGCGAAAATTCCCACCATAGTTGGATGACGAAGACAACTTCTCTATCCACAACAAGCAACTGGCCCAGTGCCTTCCTCCCACTAGATTTGACAAGGATTCTAGTCCATTTCAAGTGACACTTCTCCATCGTCTCCTCATCCATTGTCCCAGAACCTCCACAAGCATCGCCAAGCCTCTTGAAAAACTTTCTTCCCTAAAGATGCACCCATAAACTAACACCCTCACCCATATTTCACCCACAAGCATCTTCTCTGGAGTAACCAACATCCAATTATAGTCTTCTACCCTCAAGCAAACTAGGCCTAAAATCCAAACCCTTTCGACTTCAGAAACAACTTCAAACTCAAATAAAATGAGAGGGCCCCCCAACAAAGACAGATGTAAATCACCTTTCAATCCTTAAGAATGCAAAGCCACGATTTCAATGAATCCAAACCGACATTCGGTTTGAAGAAACATCCCCCCCCCCCCCCCCCCCCCACGAGACATTTCTTGAGAGACACCAAATTGCTCAAAACCTCCTCTGTTTTGCTCTCAATCCAAACTGCCTCACCCACTCTCTATTGCATTAGTTCAACACCTCTACAAAGGAAGCGTTCTCTAAAGGGTTACCTCCTCCCTTTTCCTCCAAACACTAGACAGACTCCTTAAAAGCCTTCAAAAGCTAGCTTAGGGACAACTCCGATGCTCCTTAGTTTGGTGGCAAGGACATTCCAACCCCTTAAAAAAACTTTTCCTTATGGGAAAACTAAGGAAAACCTTTTCTCCCTCACATATGAAACTGTATAAAACAGGAATCTTCCAGCTTTGTTGCTGTGCAGCTCCTCCAGCTTGTAGCCCTTCCACCTTCATTCCACACCCTTCTAAAGGGCTCCCTAAATTTCCCTTTGTAGCAAGTTTCCACCCCCTCTAGTAACCAAGCAAGACCCTCTCCCAAATCTGATTCAGGATGAATATCCTCGACCCCTCTTCACAATCTTCCCAAACACCTTACCTTTACCGACTCCAGTGAAATTTCAAAGGATTTTGATTCCACTCCAACCAGCATTTTCCTCCAAAAGGAACCAAACCAACATTTTCCTCCATGATTCATTCCTCATTTTTCCTTTTTAAGGGGTCCAACACAAGGACTTCCTAGAAGATCACCCATCCTAGTACTCTAAAACGGGATTCAATGAGAAGCAAAATTGTCATCCTTAAGTCTTTTTTTAAGACCAAAAGCACGCACTTTAAAACCATTCAAACACACATACAAGGCTTTTATTGAACTCAAAAAAGAGCATTTGGCATCCAAGAAGCTAAAAGCCTGTTAGGGAGTGATTTTGGAAGGTGATAAAAGCACTTCATAATGCTTGATAGCGCTTTTTTTTAATAAAAATTAGGTGTCTGAAATTTTTTTAAAAATCACTTCTAAAAATCTAGAAAATCACTTGAAGTGATTTGTAAATAAACATTTGGCAGGTGATCCTTCCAAAAATCTTTTATTTTGTTATATAATCCATTATCAAAAACACTATCGAAGCACTTATTATAGTTTATATCCAAACACTAAGTGATTCTCTTTAAAAGTGTTTCTAATAAAAGCGTCAGTGACAAAAGCACTATAGATAAAAACAATTTAACCAAAATCACTCTCAAATGACCTCCAATTCAAACAAGCCATAAATAAGATTTTTAAACAGCACACAGAAACATGCACCATATGGGAGATTATATAACAATAATAGAAATAAAAGGCATATATCGACACAGAAAATATTAAATGAAACAGAAACTGTTAACACTAATCAGTTAGTTGATCTAGGAATACCATTGCTTCCCTTGCTGTAAGCCTGTCCTGATGATCATATCGAAGGAGCTTATCAAGAAAATCAATGGCCTGTATCACAAAGATAAGCACAAAAAATCGAAAATATATAATAAATAGTGACAGAACTGATAACTACCTCAGCCAAAACAGATAGTTTTTCTCTTTGGATGGGCAAAGAAAAGTTTACAAAAAACAAGACCATCCAAGAGAACAAACCAAGGTAGGTCTCAGCTAAAAATAGATCTCCTAAAGGTTTTTCATAGAACACAAAAATAATTACCTCCGGTGAAACAAATGCTGATTATCTGGATTAATAAATCTGGACCATGGTTTCCTACTGTGCCTGCAGAAGAATTAAATAAGAGCGTAAGTGTGTCATGGTCTGCCTTCTAACAGAAATGTAGAGATTTGTCTTTCCAAAATCATCACTTCTTAGCTTACATCACTTCATTCAGAGAAGCAACTTTAATCTTATAATGGATACAAGGTGGCTTCCCTGTGTTTTCAAAGAAGTAAAAGAATAAAATCATGATGCATGCTGGAAAACAGAAATAGTAACTCATGTTCAGATATACCTTCCAACAAGAGCATCAAGTTGTGGATCAAGCTCTAAACGATATTTGTTCAAATATGCATTTAGCTCATCTGTCCCAAGAACCTGAAGAGATTACATGTCATATAAGCATTTACTTTCAATTGTCAATAATGTGCAGATCTTAGTTCATGCAACCCCAGGACTATGCTAATGTGCCCAACAATTATATGCCTGCTCACATATGGCAAGAAACACTCATGCCGTCCAGCCTGCTAGCTTGTTAGGGCAACAAGGAATTCTGCAAAGCTGCGTTTGCGGTCAACCATGTTAAGCAGTAAATCACCATGGAACCAACAAAGCAAAGTCGCCACTACTCATTAGCATGGTGTTTGATGTGGAAAAGTTCACCACAAAAGGTTGCGTTCAAATTTTTCTTCTAATAAGAAATTAATTTGTTCAAGGGAAAGACAAAAGGAGACATGAGGAGGACATCTCACTAAGCAAAAAACAGAGTACAAACAAGCTAAAAAGTGTACTTCGAATATTTCAGATTCAAAGGATTCATGTCTTATATTGAACCACCTATGACAGGTGGTTTTCTCAGTTCTCTTCTCCAGTTAGATATCTAACAATCATGTCTCAACATTCTAATAAGGTTTGTCTGCGGGTTATGTGTTTGTTTATCAAACTTTTGTGTTCAAATCTGTGTTTTTTTGAGGTTGGCATGGGTAATAATCCAAAAGTTTTTGAAGTAATGCCTTAGCCTTGGGTGGCATCAACTAGGTTAAAAATGAACTTCGCCAACTAACAGTGTCAAGGGCAGCCTTACTAGGGTTTAAGCACGAAAGGAAGCAGCTAGCAAATTAAGCTCTGATTCTACAACTCACAGGATGAAATGCAACTGTATATGAGCCTTGGCACAGGCCTTAGTGCTTTTATAAACCATGTTGGTCGCACATGTGGCTGCAATTAGACCAAAGGCTGCAGGATGGATGCAACTTGGGCCGGTTGTGTTGAGTTGGTGACCAACCCAAGCCCAACCAAAATTAAAAAAACATTCAATCCAAACTCAATCCAACCTGACCTCAAAATTGAAGTTTTCAACCCAAGCCTAACCTAACCTAAACTTTTCCAAACTCAAGGTTGAGCTCGAGGTAGTTGGGTTAGACTTGGGTTGATTAGGTTGTATGGTTCAAAAATGGGTTGGCAAAGTTAGTTTGGGTTGAATCCATCCACGATACTTTTTTAAAACTTTTTTTTGTAAATTTATATCAAAATTTAAATAGTAAATGGGACAACAATTCAAGATAATAACAAAAAAAAAAAAAAAACAAAAATTACTTTATATATGTTTCTAGAAAAATGAAATAGTATATGATATAATTATAAATTTTGATTTTTTAATTAAAAATATTTTTAAAAATAAAATGAATATTATCATATAAAATGATACAAATTATAAATATTAAAAAAAAGTTAAATCAAGCTCAAATTGTTCAAATCTTGGCCCAAGTCCAACCTAAATTATGTTCAAATTAAAAAAACTTAACCCAAGATCAACTCAAGTATTAAAAACGATCTTTTTTTTCAAGCAAGCAATGATAAGATATATTTTTATATAAAGAGCTATATACCAAAGTACATAGATTGGGTCGGGCCAACCTATCCAAGTTACACCTCTATTTGGTAACAATCTTACTAGGTTACATGTTTACGTGTTTTTATCAATTGAGTACACTCAACCATGGCATTGCTTACTGGATTAAAGAAAAAACAGGACCACCAGGAGATAACATAATTTAGCTAAACACACGATTGTCATTACCTTGGCAATTTTTACAAGCTGGTCATGATTATCATGACCATAAAAGAATGGCTCCTTGCGAAAAATCTGTTGGGCAAAAAACCTCCATTGAGTAGTTGAAAGTTACATTTATTGATAAGACAAACTGCATTTCAAGTAATATGTAAAAGAAAAATTAACACCAACTGCCACTGTAACTGTTACCATTCCCGCAAACATACAACCTAGGCTCCACATATCCAAAGAATAGTCATAGTCTTGCAAATCAACAAGAAGTTCAGGCCCCTTAAAGTATCTGGATTACAGGAAACATGCAAATATTAACATCCTAGAAAATTGCCTATACAGCAAGCAAGATATTTATACAAACAAATCAACAGTCTATGCTATAGAAAATTCTTCAACCCCTCATTTGTCACCTGACACCATTAATGTTCAATTTCAGCATATAACTAGGTTACAATCTTTGTGAAAGAAATGAAGTGGATCAACATAACATCAGCAATTCAACCATATAGTTGAATTTTTTAGTTGCTCTTCCACTAAAAATAGGTTAAATTCTCAGTTGAATTGTTGACTAAGTTCTAGGAATCCTCTACCCAACAGATCAACAAAATAAAACAAGAAATATACAGCAATACAATCTCAGAAATCAAGGAATCATACAACTATACAATTCCAAAAATCAGGGAATTAATTCTCTGGCATTTTCAGTCAAATCACGGAAATTAGGGAGTTAATTCCTTAGTATCTTCAATTAGATTAATCAACACTTTCTTACCACTTTCTTACCATTACCTAAAGCTACTCCTTCTTTGTTCACCAAAAATTTGATAAACTTCCCGTCTACCATTAGCCACCCTGTGGAAATACTTTGAGTTGCAATCCCCTTTCTTTACCCATCTAACTCAAGCTTTTGTGCCTCTAAGCACCTCTTCCCTTAACACCAGTTCCTTTAGCTCCCCTTTCCTAAGGGCCTTGAAAGCTAAAATTTTAGGAGTCAAATTCACTTCCTGCTCACAAGGGATATTAATTAGATTACAATCTTCTATAAATCCATTGAAGCTTCCCATAGTTGAAGTCAAACAATTATTGCATTCATGGGGAATAGGACCATATCAAAATTCCCCAAAAGTAACAAGGCTCTGTGCAAAACCCTCTAATGAGGCCTAATTCCTTCAAGATAAATAAATAAATAAATATATAAAATAAAAGTAAAAATAAAAATCTCCTTTCAGCCACCAGAACAACCCAATAAATGCCTGAAAACACCAAACAAATCATCCTCACAATTTGTGAACTTGCATGGCAAAGAGAAAGCTCCTACTTCCATATCCAACAACTCCATTGTTCGACTATCCCAAAAAATCACCTCCTTGCATCAATAGATGAACCAAAACTTCTTATAATCTCAATGGACAAAACAAAAATTCCAAAACCTTTCTTTTTCCCCAATCATTCAACCCTTTAACATTCCAAGAGATAATTCTTTGCTTCATTAATCTATCTTCTTAGGAGACTGACCAAAAACTTCTCCTTTCTTTACTAGGACTAACTCCTTGCCACCACCATAATTAATTAACCAAGGTCATTTGCAAAGTTTGGGTTTCTTACACAAATTAGTCTCCTTCCCTCCCCCATTAGATGCATAGCAAACTTTCCTACCCTCAACCCCCTCAACTTTAGAAAGCAAATCTGCAATCTCCTCTTTGTTGGCCTCTACCATAAGAGGGTATATTACACTCATAGCTATTAAAAACTTAAGATACACAATACAATACATTTTTAATGGAAATCAATACATATTGCAATTTGCATCTTATTTTAAGCATATCTTTTGGTAAATGATAAATGATACAACAATACATACACATTCAAATATTTTTCATAATTATTAATTAAAATCAAATTCATTTTTATTTTTCTCGAAATTATTATATTCATTGTTTATAATGTAAAGTAGGTTAGACATTAATCATAAAAGGGAGAGAGGGTTAAATACCTCTACATGAAAAAATTATATTCTTGTTGTCAAAGACAATGTTGGAAATTAATTAAATTTATTCTAACAAAAAATATTAGGGAATTTTTATTTGAATGATTTGAATGTTAATATTGAAAAATGGTAACTGATGAATAAACCTTTGTTCATAATATATTAGTTTTTTTGAGATTTTATTTTCCATGGGGAAAGAAGGATAACAAATATGAATTTTGGAGATGACATGGAAAGACATACATATCCACAACAAATGTAAGTATATATGTCTAGCTAGAATTTGAAACTAAAAATTCAAAATGTTCATTTTTTGGATTTTACGATAAACCTATAACTTAAATTCACATTTTTGTTAAATTGAATTTTTAAAATTTTAATATTCGATTTTTTTCATATGGTATGACATAATTTATTTTTTTAAATCCTACTTATCTTTCATGAAATTGATTATATATTACTTTATACTTCATGCTTTCAATATGTGTGTATACACATATTTTTCAACCATATAAAAAAATTACAATAGGATACACAATATGAAAAAATGGAAAAACAAAAAAAATAAGTTTTACAAATTAACTATGATTATATCCATAGAGAAAACAAGAAAAGAAAGCAGTTCATACTTTTATTAATTTCTAGAAGCTTGTAAAGATAAAGTATTCCTAATACAAGCAAGTTTTTCATCCCAAGGGAGTATTCTACTAAACTTGGAGATTTTTTTTATTCTTTTCTCTTTTGTTGACAGTCAAATTAATAATATATATTAAAAGTGCCTAAAAAAAGGACGTACCAAAGTACATATCAAGTATAAAAGAAATGTCATTGGGCATGCAAAAAGGAAGATAGAAAACTATTAATGATTAGAATTGAAAGGATAATCCCCGCCCTCTTTATTTTACACTAAACCGGGAGATCATCCTTTCATTTTTTTATTTTTTATTTTTTTGATAGGCAAAGAAAAGTCATATAAAATGTAAAGAGGAGACACCAAAAATAGTGCCCTCAGAGTATACCAAAAGTATGCAAAAGAAGCCTAAAAGCTCAAACCAACAAGGGAACATAGTTTTAAAAGGCTCAAGGCGCACTGAGGCGCAAAGTAGTCCTGGAGCTTGAGGCGTGGGCTTTAGTGAAGTAAGGCACACCCTAATTTACATATATATTTTTATACAATATAATCAAATTTAATAATCATTTATTCGTCCTAAACACATAAATCATCAAATATCATCTAAAACTTCAATTTAATCAACAAAAAACATAAAAATAAAGAACTCCAAACATAAAAACAAATCCAAATCCATTGCACGGCTGTTTTTCCTATATTTTTCTCCTATTTTTCCTTTTCTTCTTCTTCTTCACTTCTCCACTGCATGGTTGAGGCTAAGGCACGATTGGGAGTGGTGTCAGGTTCAAAAAGACCAGAAAAGGGGGCTGGAAGGGAAAACAGGGCCAAAACGGCGTCATTTTTTTTAAAGGAACAGGCTCCAAAACGACGTCGTTTTTGCCTGTTCCTTTTAAAATAAAAAGGGCCAAAACAACATCGTTTTGGACCCAAAAAATTAAAAAAATAAATAGGGCTTCTCAGCCCCAACCCGACGGCGACTGAAGAAAAGAAGGAGAAAGAGAAGGAGAAGGCATACCTGGCCGGAGGCGAGTCAAGTGACCGCATCGCGCCTTGCCAGAGGTGAACGCCTAAGCAGCGCCGTCGTGAAGGGGCGTCGCCTACCTTCAGGCAAGGCGCCGGAGGATGGCTTCGCGCCACCCCGAGTCTAGGCGTGCCTTTCACAACTATGGGAGGGAAAGAAACAAAAAACATCACCTGCCCTCACTTACAACCTAGCCAATCAATGAAACCTACAAGAGAAATAGGGCACATATCTACAGACACCCTAGACCAAGACCACAGGTTATATACAAAAGAATTTTTCAATCTTTGGATCGATAACTCCTCATTGTCAAACACTATCAAATTCCTTTTCTTCCACATTGTCCAAAATATGCATAAAAGGGCCGCTTGCCAAGCCTTTTTACGACCTTTATCCACAAACAACCCATGCCACCCAAGAAGAGTTTCCTTCACTGAACAAGAGA
The DNA here is from genome assembly GCF_004353265.1 of Vitis riparia. Classification (NCBI taxonomy): domain Eukaryota; kingdom Viridiplantae; phylum Streptophyta; class Magnoliopsida; order Vitales; family Vitaceae; genus Vitis; species Vitis riparia. The sequence goes on along the minus strand of NC_048448.1, from coordinate 7,802,127 downwards.
GAATCCAAGACACACCAAAGAGGGAGAAAAGAAAATTCCAAAGAACCCAAGTCTTTGCACAGTGAAAAAGAAGATGATCAACCGTCTCTACTTCAGAGAAACAAAAGAAATACCTATTTTCCAAAAAGTACCCCCTCCTTTGAAGTTGGTCCAATTCAATTCCAATCATTAACTTGATCCCATGCTCCATTCCAAATTGGTAAGTTTCACGCATAGCAAGGAGATAAACGACCAGGCTAAAAACTACAATTGCCAAGGAATCTGCTAAATGGATCCTAGAACATCCATTTCAAGCAGCCTTCCTAGCCAAGAAAGAAGCAACTACTTATGATGCAGAATCAATGTCTTTCCAGCACGTTTAGAAATTTCTACGCTTATAAATTGTGGTAAATGCATTAAGAATGACTGAAAAAAGAAGAAATACACCTCAAACAATCACATCAAGACTCCAAGGTAATCACACCTAAAAATAAGAAAACCATGGTCTCAAAAACTAATTAAATGTTGAAAAATCTCTCAAAATTTAAGAACAATTCTAAAGACTATTAAGTTTATATGACTCAAAACTCTCTTTTCTAATAGGAGTATGACTCCCTCCACTAATGGAAATAGGAAAAAGAGGGGTGGGGGTGGGGGTGGGGTTTGTGGTGAAGGGAATTAACAAAGGACAAAAAAATAAACTACTAACCCAATGCAAGTAAAACAAGGACTCTAATAGGACCATGGGCTGTTAGTCTAAGCCCACTTTATGAAAATTACTAAACTATCCTTTTTTTCTTTTTTCTTTTTTGATAGATAAAAGATATTGTATTAAAAAGAAAAGTATACACGATGTATACAAGAAACCAAAAACAAAAAGGCACAGACACACGAAAAACATCTGCACCCTACGGAGCTCCTAACCAATCTACAAAATCTAGCGTTGAAAATTATTAAACCATCCTTGTCTTAAAAAATATATACTAAAAAGCCTATCAAAGAATATAACATATACTAAGAATCAACTTGAGCTAAATTAACTACTTAAGGTCATACAAGGAGCTTAAATACTTGGTTTCTCTGGAATTAAGCCTTGGTCAACTTTTCCTCCTCTCTTAAGGTCTGAAAGTATACTTATAACAATGTTCCCATCAACTATGGAGATATTTCTAAGAAACCACTCATCAGCTACTCTCTTAAGGTCTGAAAGTATACTTATAACAATGTTCCCATCAACTTTTTTTTTTTTTTTTTGATAGACAAAGAGAACCATTAGATTAAAAGACGCCAGAAAACAGGGGGCGCTCCCTAAGTACACAGGTTGTATACAAAGAAGGCCCAAAACAAGGCAACAAGAGAAAAATAAAGTCTAATAAGGATTAGCTAAACAACAACCCTATCACTCAACAAAATCCGAAAAGAGAGATAGTCCAAGTCCAAGTCCACAAATTGTTGAGACCATTCAAGCAGGGACCGAAGAAAAAGTTTCCTCAAGCTCGTATTTGTCATCTCTTCCTCTAGGAAGGTTCTTCGATTTCGCTCTCCCCAGATACACCAAAACAGACGAATAGGCGCCATTTTCCAAACTACACTCCTTTTCTTCCCCATGCCTTTCATTTTCCACTCAAGAAGCAAATTTCTCACCGAATCCGGGAGCACCCACACCACCCCAAACGAAGAAAACAATAAGTTCCAAAGATCCCTTGTCTTACCACAATGAATTAGGATGTGGTTCGCCGTTTCCTCATTTTCTTTGCACAGGTTGCATCTATTAGTCATAGACCAACCCCTCCTCATTAGCATATCTATAGTGGAAATTTTACCCCAAACTGCTTCCCAAGCAAAAAAACGAGTTCTTAAAGGGGCATACGAACCCCAAACCTCCTTTTCTGGAAATAAAGGGCTATTGTCTTCCTTCAAAGACCTATAATAAGAATTTACCTTAAACGTTCCTTTTCTCTCAATTTTCCAAACCAGAAAATCCTCCCCTTCTTGCACCCTTACTGCAGAAATGTAACCCAAAAAGCGGTTCACCTCCTCTAACTCCCAATCTTGAAAGGGTCTTCTAAAGTGCACCTCCCAACCCCCACCTCCACCTTCTTGCCTTCCCCACAGATCAGCCACTATTGCAGAATTATTAGTTGCAATTCTAAACAGCAAAGGGAAGAGATCCTTTAGCTTAGAATCTCCTATCCACATGTCCCACCAGAATCTGGTTCGTCTCCCATTTCCAATATGAATCCTAGTTCTGAGAAAGAAATCCTCCCAACCCTTCCTAATGTCTTTCCAAAGGCCCATCCCATAAGACTCTCTCACTTCTCTAGTGTTCCACCCACCCTGTACCTCCCCAAATTTACCAACAATGACTCTTCTCCAAAAACTCTCCCTTTCTATAGGAAATCTCCATAGCCATTTTCCGAGCAAAGCATGATTGAAATCCTTCAAGTGCCTTAACCCCAACCCTCCATGCCTCTTATCTTTACAAATAACCTCCCACCTCACCAAATGGATCTTCCCTTCTTTCCTCCATATCTCCCCACAAGAACTCTCTTTGAATTTTTTCCAATCTGAGTCTCACTTTCCTTGGGATAACAAAAAGAGACATGAAGTAGATAGGGAGATTTGAGAGTGTGCTCTTTATGAGGGTAAGACGACCTCCCTTAGAGAGGTATTGTTTTTTCCACATAGCCAACTTTCTCTTGAATCTTTCTTCTACCCCATCCCAAACTCTACACGACTTGTGGGATGCTCCAAGAGGTAGGCCTAGATAATTTGTAGGGAGATTCCCCACTTTACACCCGAAAACTGCAGCAGCTCTATCCACCTCTTCCACTCCCCCAATTGGAATAATTTCGCTTTTCTGCAAATTAATTTTTAGACCTGAAACTACTTCAAAGCAGATAACAACCCACTTCCAAAAAATCAGCTGATCCCTATCATCCTCACAAAAAAGGAGAGTATCATCAGCAAACAATAGGTGGGAGACTGACACCCCTTCTCCCCGTCTTCCCGAAGCCTTGAAGCCCCTAATAAAACCATTCTCTTCAGCTCTTGAAATTAATCTACTGAGCGCTTCCATGATCAGCACAAACAAATAAGGTGAGAGTGGATCACCTTGCCTTAGGCCCCTAAACGTTGAGAAGAAATCTGTGGGAGTACCATTTACTAACACTGCCATTCTCACAGTCGATATGCAACAAAAAATCCATTTACGCCATTTTGGACCAAAACCCATCTTCTCCAAGACTGACATGAGGAACCTCCAGTTTACGTGGTCATAAGCCTTCTCAATGTCCAATTTGCACACTAAGCCTGTCCCAACACTTCTCTTCCTTGAGTCTATCGCCTCATTAGCCACCAAAACAGCGTCCAAAATCTGCCTCCCTTCTACGAAAGCATTCTGACTATTCGAAACCAATTTTCCCATTACTCCTTTCAATCTATTTGCTAGAACTTTAGCAATAATTTTATAAAGACTCCCCACTAGACTGATTGGTCTATAATCCTGCACATCACTAGCCCCCTCTTTCTTCGGGATCGGCACTAAGAAGGTTGCATTATGGCTTCGAAAGATCACATTCTACGAGTGGAGCTCCTCAAAGACCTGCATCACTTCCCCCCCAACAATAGGCCAGCAGGTCTTCCAGAAAGCCAGCGTAAAGCCATCCGGCCCTGGCGCCTTGTCTCCCCCCAGATCAGATAGAGCTCTGAGCACCTCCTCGATCGAGAATTGCCTCTCCAAAATATCATTATCCAAGGAATCAAGAGTATTAAATAGACCAGACTCCACTTCTGGTCTTCTCACTATGGGGTCCTCAAACATAGACTTAAAGTAAGACCCAATCCCTTCTTTAAGCTCCTCCTCTTTACTCAGCCTAATACCCCTAACTGTTAGGCTACTGATAAAGTTTCCCCTTCTCCTAGCATTAGCCATCCGATGGAAAAACTTAGTGTTGCTATCTCCCTCCTTCAGCCAAAGGGCCCTTGACTTCTGCCTCCAAGAGATTTCTTCGAGGATGGCACAATGATTAAATTCATCTCTGGCTGCCCCTTGACTCCTCCTATCTTCCTCAGAGAGAGAGCCAAGACTTTCTAAATTGTCCCAATATTTTAACTTCTCCCAGGCTGCATTTTTCTTAACTGAAACATCACCAAGGGATTCTTTATTCCACAATTTCAAGTCGTGTTTCAAAGCCTGAAACTTCTTCGCTATCACAAAGCTTGGACTCCCCCTAAAAATGTAAGACTGCCACCATTCTTTAACCTTATCCATAAATCCTTCCACCCTTAGCCACATGTTCTCAAACCTAAACGGGCTTTTACCTTTTCTCACCCCACCACAGTCCAACAGAATTGGACAATGGTCAAAAACAGGTCTAGTCAGAAGACATTGCATTGCCCCGTTCACTCGATCCTCCCAGTCTCCTGAGAACAGAAAACGATCTAACCGAGCCTTAAGGGCCCCTCCTTCCCCTCCTATCCAAGTGAAAGCTCCACCCCCCAGAGGTGGGTCAACTAGTTCAAACTCTTTGATAAAGCTTGAAAACTCTCTCATCGCAGTTGACATCTGCCTTCCATTGCTCGTTTCAGTTGGGAACCGCACTACATTAAAATCCCCTGCTATGCACCAGGGATCATTCCACAGCCCCTTGATTGCGGCTAACTCCTCCCACAACTCCCTCCTCTCCCTTCCTTTGCTCGGACCATATAACCCAGAGAAAACCCACAAAGCCCTCTTCACAATTTCTAAAACGACGAGATAGAAAAAGACCCCACTTCAACCTCCAACCCTTCCAAAACTCTTTTATCCCACATTACAAGCACCCCACCTGCAGCACCCCTAGCATCTAAAGACACCCAACCTAAATTCCTCCCAATTCCCACACTCTTGACAACCCTATCAGACATTTCCTTCATCTTTGTCTCTTGAAGACAAACCAGATCTGGCTTGTGTTTTCTCACCATCGACTTGATGACCATCCTTTTATCTGGGTCATGCATGCCTCTAACATTCCAGGACAGTACTCTAAGCTTCATAAGGAACCACAGTCATTTGCCTTCCCAACTCTCCTTCCTCTGTCTCTCTTCCAGCCACTCCATCATAGTTAATGGTGCTGACGAGCTTCTTCAACTCTCTTTCCCATCAACTATGGAGATATTTCTAAGAAACCACTCATCAGCTACTCTCTTAAGGTCTGAAAGTATACTTATAACAATGTTCCCATCAACTATGGAGATATTTCTAGGAAACCACTCATCAGCTATGCAACCTTTTTCTTCTTCCTTTTTTTTTTTTTTTGTGTGTTGTTCACAGTTATGGTTGGTTCTCTTTCTTCTTAACACTAGTGGCCTTTCTTTTATTTTGCATCTGGAGGAAATTTATTCCTGTTTGTTTCATCCTTCTGATCTTACAATGGAAGTGTGGTTTCTTATAATAAAAAAATCCAATGGAAGTGTGATTTCCTATCATAAAAAATTTAACAAGAAATACTCAAGGTATGAGCAATGGGTAGAAAAACAATATGGTACTTGTCCCTTTAACTTAAAAATAAAATAGAATAAAATAAAACATTTTTAAAAAAGAAGACCTTAAGTGTGAGGATATAATAGGAAACTAAACACCATGTGAATTGATTAAGGATTCTAGGAATTTATAAAGACTCACCTTGAAGCAACTCGAACATTGTATTCCTTCCCTGGATGATAGAATTCAGCAAGACCCCAATCTATCAAGCGAAGTTTGCGAAGCTCATGATCAATCATAACATTGTGAGGTTTGACATCTCTATGCATTATACCTTGTGAATGGCAGTAATCTAATGCCTGATATTCAAATAAATCAGATAAGTTTAAAAAGTAGTCTATCAGAGGACTGCTGAGTTCAAGGCAGGAACCAACAGTTTGTTGCCAATTTAAAGAATTATATTATCAACTACTGAAATGAAGAAGCAAAATTAGTGATGCCATATCTATCAAAATAATAGGTCAGTATATTTGCAATTTCCAAATTGGTTTTGAAGGAAAAGATAATAATTAGAGTGTAACAATTTTTAATCACATGAGAGCACCAAGACAGGTGTTCCAACTTCAAATCTCAGTATGGCACGAACAATCTTTGTTCCCAATTAAAAATCCATGGATAATTTCATTCTGATCGAGAAGTAATGCATCCTCATAACAGGAAGAAAGGAAAAGAATGCTTTCTTGCCCTCAAGATTGGTATGCTGGTACCTAATTGGTGATTAAAGAAATACTAATATAAAAATATAATCACCCAAAGAAAGAGAACTAGAATGGGCTGAGTACAAGCAAGTAATAAAATTGCACACATTCTAGCATATAAAATTACTCCACCAATAAAATTGCATTCATTCAAGCATATTAAATTAATCCATCAAAGCTGCCCTTTGGTATATCTTGAATCTACCCTCTCATGGTTGGTATCCAGTTTCAAGAGTGTGATATGATCATGTGAACCATCCAAATAAGAATGCAAACAATGGATTTACACACACCTAGTTAACTATTTTGGCCGAATGAAGAAATATTCTGAGGGTCAATTGGCCCTTGTTAAAAAACAGAAAATAAGCAGTTTCAAAAGTATTGACTACATCAGATTGGAAGAGGGAAAAACCTTGAGAAGCTCATATATGTAATAGCGTATGTCATAATCTGTCAATGTAGGGTACAAAACTTTAAAATCTGTACTGTTCACATATTCAAAAATCAAGCTAGGAGTTTTGGAATGCTGATCTCTGACAATATCAAGCAGCTTCACAATATTTGGGCCTCCACAAAGGTTCTGAAGTATTTTTATCTCCCTCTTTATCTGCAAAACAGAAGTAAATATGTTGCACTGATATCTGAAAGTCAATGGAATATGCCAGTAATAAGAATTCCCATAGAAACCTTGGAAAATTTACCACAAAAAGGATTTTCAAGTATGCAAATGATTTGAAAGAAGATTTTGGAAACAAAAAAAAAAAAAGAGCAAAAAAATTTGCTTCCTATAATAGGAGAATTTTCCAAAATATTCACACGTGCAGGAAGCTGATTCATCAACAATCAATATATGAAGCTTGCAGGAATGAACTGCTTTCAACTTTTTTTATAAGCAACCTAAAAAAAGGGCACAAACAATATTGTAACATAACTATAGAATCAATAAAATCAAGCCTTACTAAAAGAAATACTCTGTCAATTATGTTGTATGGTTGCTTTCAAGGTCAGCTTAAGAGACTCAGTGACTAATGAACAACTTTTGTTCAAAAAAATAATACTAATAATCAACAAATGGGTAAACTGTAAATATACAGCTAAAAAAAAATCTAACTGTGAAGATTTTGCACTTCCTTTTGAGGGAGAATTAGGAAAGGTAAGTTCATAAAATCTTCTCAAGGAGATGGAGATGTTAAGAGAATTCTACTATCCTAGAATATGAATATAAAGAAACACTACATTCCACTCTTCGTCCAACAACAGAAACCATAGGCAAAACACATTGATTTGGCAATGTAAAAAGAAAAGCAAAGATGCATAGCACATGGCTCACCCATCCCAGCACACTGATTTAGTTTTAAACGTTCATGAATGAGTAGATAAGGTCAAAATGAGTGAACATATACACATGTAAATATATATCCCACTTAGGCCTATACAAACTACTCTTAAACCAAGAGGAGACAAGTATAATACCTTCTTTTTTTTTACAGGTTTAAGAATCTTGACTACGCATCTTTCATTGTTTGTCACATTTATACCTTCAAAAACCTCACTGTATTTTCCCCTTCCAACTTTTCGAACAACCTCATAGTCATCTTGATCCCTGGATATAAAAAAGAAAAATACAAATAAGGTTAAGAACAAGACTGATACCAAAGAATATCATTCACTGCGCATGATGACCATGTCTCAAAAAAACTTCTTGAGAGGTCAGAAAGATACCTCACCGTATATACTACAACTTAACTGCAACAGATGTTTGCTCTTCCATCTGTTTTTGTTTTTTTTTTTTTTTGTTTTTCTTTTTTCTTTTCTATTAATATCTTGCTCAGTGTTTTACTACGCATCTTACAAAGACCTCAGCACATGCAAGACAGGCATAGAAAAAAAACAAGACTAGAGGACTTTTGATGAATAATGTTTCCACCGCAACCTAGGGTTAATTGTTGCGGACATAAACCCTAAATCAAAACCTAGAACATTAACCCAGAAATAACGATTCTTCAAAAAAATAAATAAATAAATAATCCTTGAATAATCCCTAGATCGCGATTAACAGGGACATGGAAACATGTTGACTATAACACAGGATCAATAGTGGAAAAAGGGGTGGGGAAGGAAAGAAGAAATTAGGGTTTATGAGTAGTGATTACCCCCATTGTACGGTGAGAGACTCGTAGTCCCAGTAATCTCTGGGGCGGTGAATGTTGACGTCTGCGTAGACTCGAGCACTGGACATGATCCGGGAGCTTTAAAATCAAACAAGAACCATCAGGTATGAAGTTGGCTATTTATATCTCTGCAACACTCTCGTTGAAGCTGCTCTCTTCCATGATTCCAAAGCCCTTTTTCTATTTATTTATTCCGTGATTTAACGTTTTATACTTTTATACCATTCTCGGCGTGTTGGTCATGATTTAAGACTTAATGCTATTTATGACACGTCGATTAACAGATTGTCAAACTATCAGCTCCAATGTGAAATTCTAAAGTTGGACTGCGTTGGTCTACAGACTTTTGACTTTTTCAAATCCCCTCAGTATTTTGAAAAACGTTATATTTCGCAAAAAAAAAAACAGCCTTCCAAGGTTTAGGGGCTATTCTTCATGATTAATTAGAAATAAAGTATATATATGTATATGAGGGTCGAATGTTAAACATACATTTAATGCTCATTTATCATCCAGGCCACGGAATTTATTGTCCCAGACAAGATATGCCCCCTAGTCAAAGTCAAATCTTGAGCATTCATATTCATCAACAATCTTACACTAATTGGCTGGCAGGAACCAACCGTGATGATTCTAACACCAACCGGCAGGAAAACACCTCAAAAGGACATTCTGTGATGAATGGTAATTCACAGGGTACATATGCTGATGTTTTCCCTGCCTTCTAACATCCTGAAACAGACGAGGGATTTGTGCGTGTTAGGTTAAACGTCACTTAAACCTGTGGCTTATTGACTCAGCCAATATTCTGATCTAACATCTGGGAGCTTAAACCATTACCACACCTGCTTAGTTTAGCATCATCACATACAGATGGGAATGGGGGCATGTCATGATTGTAAAAGGTACAAACAAATTACCAAGAGCTCATATTCACATTGCAGAATGCAATCATTCGGTTACATACTGAAATCATGTTAATTTTCCCCGCAAAGTTCGACCATCCAAAATAAATTATAGCAAGTATCCATGTTCTCATTCCCCTGAAACTTCTCTCACTGAAAATAAATTAGAGCAAGTATTTATGTTAGCCTTCCATTGCAAAGTTCTCCCATTGAAGATAAATTATAGCATGTATTCAGTGCTGCAAGATCAGCATGGGTCAAATGTAAGCCCGGTGGTGCATTTACAACTAGGAACTCAGACACCAAATAGATTATTCAGTTGCGGCACCAGTGCGCATTTTTTCGTACAAGCGATATATCAGAGTAGATTTCAACATTTGTGGTTCCCTTTCCAATACTGAAATGACATCCTTAACAGTGATATTACGAGCTACCCTAGTTTGGGGCACCATGGCATTGTTCCTTCCAAATTTTCTAACACCACCTGTCCAAAAAAGAGTTAAGTAAGAAAACAGGGACAATGCAAAGAACCACACAATGCTGAGAAGAAGTTGAATTGAGAAGTTTTCTGCAGGAAAGGCCCCATTTCTTTAGCAGGAAAAAGAAAAACAGTTAGTGCATCAAAGGCACTGGAGGAAGTAAATTAAAGGTGTTGTCATACAGTATAGCCTTCGAAGTATGTGCATATCTCTAACAAATGGGCCATATTCGATATCAGACTAAGTCCAAGAAAACAACATCTACCTGCATTCTACAGAGCTACAGAATTTGTTATCAGTCAAATATCAATCCTCCAATCCTGGAAGGATTGCTTTGTCTCTAACATCTGAGCTTGGCTAAATGAATTCTCTTCTTTTGGCTTACAAAATCTACAAGGACACATCTTTTGCCAAATCACATGTTCTCACAATTTTTCTTCCAACATTGCCAGTTGGATGATGTAACATGAAGTTAATTTTTCTCCACGATATACACATGGTTAAGAAGATCAATGACTCATGGATTTGGTTACAGAAATAAAAAAATTCATGTCGTTTCTTTTTAATTTTTTAGCATAAAGAATGCAGAACAGTGTTTTTACCGCATTTTTTAACCCAAACAGGACTGGTGGTTGAACCACCAAGATTATAATTTTATGGGTCACAGGACACACCAACAGTAGTTTAGAGTTCTGCAAAATGCTGATTGTTTATTCAGATTATTCAACCTACCTGCCTTCAATTGTCGAACAGTGTTAGATTGAAAATGAGGCTAGTGACTTCAAAATCAAAAGCCCAAGAGAAGAGTTGGCCCGCAAATTGGATAAAGAGAAAGCTTATGATCATGTGAACTAAAGCTTCCCTTTTGGGTGATGAACAGTATGCGTTTCGGGGAAAAAATGCAATGATTGGATTAAATTATGTATGTATACAGTTCATTTTTCAATGTTAATGGATAGGATTCCAATTGGTATCTTCCAGAGTTCAAGAGGACCCAGGCAAGGAGATCACCTCTCTCCCTACTTATTTATTTTGGTACTAGGAGTCTTGTTTCGCAACATGGACCAGGTAGTTGACACAGGTTTCATTAATAACTTCAAGCTAAAAGGAAGGGAATAGGGTGGTCTTTTGATCTTCCATATTCTCTTCACAGATCAGGCTGTCTTTCGGTTTTTTTTTTTTTTTATGCTACCAGCAAGCAATTATTATACTCGAGATAGGTGTTGATGTGTTTTGAAGTTGTTTCAAGCTTAAAAATAAATATGGAAAAGAGTGAGCACATTCCAATAGAGTTAGTAGAGACGGTTGAGAAACTAGCCTTAAGTTTTGGGTGTAGACTGGGTTAGTTTCCCACGATATATCTGGGTTTGCATTTGGGAGCCTCTTCAAAATTTGTTGTTGTTTGGGATTTAGTAGAGATGAGATCTAAAAAAGATTGGCCTCTTGGAAGAAGTTTTATCTCAAATAGTGGCAAGCTTTTTTTTTTTAAAAGAAAAAATTGCCCTTACTAGCCTTTCCATTATGTCTTCCTGAGTGATCCCAAAGAAAGTGCAACCCAGATTGGAGAAAATTTAGATAGAGTTTCTATAAGAGAGTCAACCTTCCAATGGAAAGATCCTTGTAGCTAGTGGGGCAAGGTGTTCTCCAAGAGGAGCAAAGGAAGCATAGAGGTAAGAAGGCTCTTACTGTTGAATAAGGTGTTACTTGAAAAATGGTTATAGAGATTTTCTTGTGATTGTGATTGCTTTTAGAGGAGAGACATCAGGAGGAAGTATGGTGATATGGCAGGCGGGGTCAGTGCTCCAGGATCTGTAGGGAGGTTTTTAATTGCAGCCTCTAGAAAGCAATATGTAGGTTAGGAAGATTTTCGAGTGAGAACCAGCATCTCCATTCGTAAGGGTGAAACAAAAAATTTCGGATAGCTCAGTGGTGTGAGGAAATGAAGTTAAAAGTATCCTTTTTCAGCTCTTTTCACTCTAGCAGTTCATAGAGATGGTTGAGTGGTGGATTATTTAGAGACAAGGGCAGGGATGACTGCTTGTTCGAATCCAAGATCTAGGATCTTTAATTGGGATTAGGAGATGGTGGCAGAGTTTTTACACCCTCTGAATTTGGTGTACTTTCAGATCAAGTTTGTTAATAAGTTAGAGTGAAATGCATCCAGAAAAGGCATATTCTCAGTTAAGTCATACTCAAGTCCCTGTGTTCCAAAGTTACGTTGTCCTTCTCTAGCACCATAACTCGTGTGAAAGTACTAGATGAAACATGAGTCAGCCATTCATGATTTGAGGTTTCCACCTCTTTCCTCTCACTAATGATGAATGATGGTGTCAAAGTACTAGATGAAGCTCTCTCTCTCTCTCTCTCTCTCTCTCTCTCTCTGTGACACTAATGCTCATGTGAAAGTACTAGATGGTGGTGTCAAAGTACTAAGCTCTATCTCTCTCTCTCTCTCTCTCTAACACTAATGCTCTTGTGAAAGTACTAGATGAAGCATGAGTTGGCCATTTATGATTTAAGGTGAATTAGCCATTTATCATTTTAAGTATCAATGTTAGATTTAGAGCACACATGGATGACATTTGATATTGAATATGCATAAACTTTTGTAATAAGCAGGACAAGCCACCTCTCCCTTGAACAGATGAAGCATGCTGATGCATGAGTCAGCAATTTATGATTTGAGGAAGGTCAATCATTTATCATTTGAGGTAAATAAATTACCTTTAGACTGTATATGGGTGTTATTCGATATCAAATGTGCATAAACTTTTGTAATAAGAAGGACAAGCCACCATACCAGCACATTTTACACCCAGACACATGAAATTTTAAACCAGGGTTACTAAGCATAAGACCACAAAGCTTATAATTGCAGTTTATTTGGGGGTTCAGTCTCAGTGTATCAGCAATGACATCTAAAGTTGAGCAGCAAATTATCACGTATAAATCTCTAAAATTAAGTGTTAACCAAGGAGATTCAGCCTTACCAGATGAAGAAACAACAGTTGAGTAGCCCCTTTTTTCTGCTTCTTGATTTTCCCTTACATTTCTTCCAGAGGTTGAAGACGGCTTGCGGCTTGGATCTTTACCAGGTTGAGAACCAGAGGCTGCATCAATTCCTCCTTCACGTTTCTGGCGAGCTTGCTCAGCCATAAGTTGCCATTTGGACAACATGTCATCTCCTCCAACAGCAGCTCGAGCAGCAACATTTGCAGCTGTTGTCCTCATTTTGTCGTCCTCCTCTTTATTTGCCTGCACATGATGTAGAAAATTTAAAATGATAAATAAAGGTTTTTCTTTTGTAAAGTGGTACAAATATAATATTTGGAAGATCAATCATCCTTAATACCTTGAGTAATTTTACACGACCTTCATCCTTGTCCTTGTCACCATCAACCCCAGTACTACCCTCAGGCTACATTAACACACATTAAATAAAAATAAATAGTGGATTAAAAGAATACTAAAATAGAATATAAAGCAAATGCCATCTCTCTCTCTCATCTCCACCCTGAATTTTTGACACTTGATCCAGATCTTTAGTTCCACTTTAGAGGATTCCCCATCTCCACCCCAAACCTCCTTGGATACTTAACCCATATATATAGTTTAACTGAGTGGATAATAACCCTCACAAGATGCAAAAAAAGACTACACTCACCTCATTGAGTTTACGAAGCTTTTCTGCTTCAGCCTGCTTTTTCTCCCATTCCTCCCTGGCCTTATGGTTCATTATCAAGATTTGTTGTCGAATATCTGAGGTAATAATACTCCGATGTCTTGGTTTCTCAACATCAGCTCGCTACCGAAATTCTTTAAAAATCAGTCGAAGAGAGAGAGAGAGAGAGAGGAGAGAAAAGGAGGGGGGTGTGGTGTTGTGTTGTGGTGAGACAAGAAGATTCAGATTACCAGGAAGAAGAAATAAGAGCTTACCTGTTTTGACAGTCTGATTAAATTACTTATAAATCCACGCAATCTTTCTTCAACACACTAAAGATTGAGATGCATAAGAAAACAAGTGAACATACTACCCAAAAAAAAAAAGAACCAAGAATATAGTGTCTCACCAATGATAAGCATCGCTCCACGTCATTGCTTATATTCTTTAAACTGCATCTAGCCACTGCCACACACACACACATATCATACTCAATCTATGTACAGCTCATAAAGCCTTTTTCAACTACAAAATGCATGAATACACAACTACGGAACTTCATTAAAAAGAAAAAAAAAAAAAAGAGGATAAAACAAGTTAACTGATTTCTGCTAATTTTTTTTGAAGAGGAGCTTTCTGCAAAATTAGCCTTTCTTCTTCTTCTTGCACAACCCTTCGAGATGCTTCTGAGACTCGACTGTCCTCCTTGGGCCCGGAAAATAACTGCTCTTCTTCTTCCTATTAAGAACAGACATCAAAAGGATTTTAAGCTTCTTAAGTGGAAGACCCTGCAATATCTACTTAACAATACTTTAAACTAGGCAGAACCAGTGATGGAATAATGCCATACCCTCAGGTTAACTCCACTGACAGCAGTAACATCATTCAGTTGTTCAATGCTTTGATCCAGAAAGGCTCCAGATACCTTTTGCTTTTTACTGAACATTCACAATGAAATAAGCATGCAAAATGTTAAAAATTAAAAAACAAGGCAAAGATTGAGTAAAAAACATAAAATTGCTTCAAACATTTAAAATATTCTCAAGCCATGGTCTAACAAGAAAGTTACTTCACCTTGGCAGAGGCGGTGAAGAACCAAGTGCTTCAAGTGGTTTCTTCTGGCCAATAGAAGGTTTTTTTGGGGGTGTCCTTGTATTAATTCCAACAGGAGAAGTAACAGATGGGATTCGGGAGCCTAGCTGGAAAAACAAAAGAAAGTTCGCCAATGATAAAAATGATAACAAATGGTGTGCATATAGATTTCAAAGCATGAACATAACAGGTACAGAAATAAAGTAAATCTAATATTCAAACAAATAATCCACCTATACCAGGGTTTTTTTTAGAAAAAAAAAAAAAATCTACAACAGAAGGCAGAGAAGCTAAAAAGCAATGATGGAGAAAAAGGCAAATTGTCTGGTGCCTCTGTTACTTAAATTTTTCCTTTATAAAGTATTAGTAGAGTATTTCATGAAGGCTAGTCCAACTTTCACAGCAAAATCCCCTATACATTTAAGGGGGAAAAAAGGGAAAGAAAAACCTAATACTAACATAGGCTATTGCAGCTCCTCTTTGCATGCGGTAGCTTCATTTAAGTGGAAAAAAGATTCAAGTATTTCACAATAATAGCACCACTATCTACATAGCTATGGATAATTCCCAATTAAATGAATGACTTTTTCTTTAATAGGCAAATAATTGTATATTAGGAATAGCACTAACAAAAGAGAGACAGAACCAAAGCATACAGGAAGAAAAAGAAAGAACAAAAGGCTAATCAACAACCTAAGCCATCCACATACTACCAATGACGTCTAAAAAGGAAACTCGGTTTTCAACCTAAGAAGACTTTGGCCATTCAAACAATGATTTGAAACAAATCTTTTATTCTAAAATATGAAAAGTCAAAGGCATAATCCTCTTATCATGTTCTTTACTAAACAAACAAAGATGGAGCAACCATCACACACTCATTCAAACCTTCCCTACAAAGCTTCATACTATCCAAGCAAAGGGTCCTCCACTAATCACTTAAGAACCCAAAATACCCCCAACAAAGAGAACACAAAAGTTAGAAACGATTAAAACATCAACAATGTAAAAGTGTGTGGTTACCTGAATCCTCACCATTTTACTAAAGCCCTCCCGTCATAAGCTGGTTGATTGTGAGTATTTTTCCCCAAAACCAACTCCCAAAGAAAGAAAGAAGCTAACTTTGAAGGAAGCCTAGGATTACTATACTTCCTTTCTGGATGCTGAAAGAAAGCTCTTCATTAAGCTACCAACTTGACCCAAAGACTTAACTGTTAATTCATGGTGAACAAACAAAATCGAGTTGATCTAGGCTAAAGTCGTAACACCTAGCTTCACAAGCAACATTCTTTTTAGACTTGCACATGAGCTCAATAAATTGGGGGCAAACATGCATTGAGATTCGAACTCATGACATCCTAAGAGTCAAGGCTCCAATTTACCCCAATTTATTGAATCCAGGTGCAAGCCTAAAATGAGACTGCCCATGAGGTAGGATAAGGTTCAAATTAGCTCAACATACAAGTCCACTGTTACCTAACAGCTTAAACTTTTAGGTCAAATTGGTAGTTTCGCACTCTTCAACTTAGAGCTCCATTCTCAAACTTCATATATAAGAAACCAACCTTGGAAAGTGACCACAGTTGCAATCACAGCCAACCCAAGAAAAAAGACTCCATGTCACCCGCATAATGTTCCCAACATTGCCACTACCAATCTTGCAAACTCCTTTAAAATCTTGGATGCTACTGATCCTCGCCCTCCACCTTTTTCTAAAGGTCAGGCAGTCCAACATTCTTTTGAGAAGCTAGGATACAAAATTTTAGGAATTAATCTTTTAGGGGAACTTCTTCACACCACACATCCTACCGAAACTTGGTCTAGCAACCATCATCCATCAAGATGCCCATTCTCAAATGGAAAGAATGCTACCTTTTATCAGCAAAGTATGGTAGGAACCAAGACAAATTTTGCTTTTTTACTAGGATCTAACTGCACACAAAGCAATAAGGTTGATATAGACAATGCCCACAAGGCCGATCAAAGAGAACCCATAACCTAGTTTTAGGGGGAAGCCCATAACCCTATATACCCATTCATGCCCATTGAATGCCAAAGTTCCAATCATGAAAACTGAAGTAAGAGCTTTGGTCATAGCTCCAAGGCCACAACTTCAGGTCATTTTTTTTTTTTTTTTTTGATAAGTAAATGAATTTCATTAAAGAAAAAAGGGAGAAAGAGACGCTAAAATAGCGACTCTAAGTATACAAAACCTATACACCCGCCATCAACGGCCAAAAGACAAAACGCCTATTGCCACAAGCCTACTTAGAGCCCAACCAATCAATAAAGTTAGCTATAGTTAGAGGGCAGTCGTCTATGAACAATTTAGCCTCAGCCCATAGCGTAAGAATAAAAGATTGTTTCAATCTCTGAATTGACACCGACTCATCCTTGAAAGCCAATCGATTCCTCTCCTTCCAAACCGTCCAAAAAATATGAAGAGGAGCAGCTTTCCACACCTTCTTGCGATTTTTGCCCATGAAAAAACCATTCCAACTCAGAAGTGTCTCTTTAACTGAAAAGGGCAAAACCCAAAACACCCCAAATAAGGCAAAGAGAAGATCCCATAATACCCTCGTCCTGGGACAATGAAGAAGGAGATGGTTTATGGTCTCCTCATTCTCAAGACACATAAAACATCTATTCGCCAAGGCCCATCCTCTTTTCTGGACTAGATCCAATGTTAAAGCTTTGCCCCACGTGGCCTCCCATGCGAAGAAACTAATCTTGGGCTGCACATTCGCATTCCAAATAAAGCTTGAAGGAAACAAAGACGAACCACCCGCTTCAAGAGCTATATAAAGAGACTTGACCGAGAATTTACCGCTCTTTGTTTCAGTCCAAGATACCATATCCTCCACATCCTCAATAACTCTTTTACTCTGAATCCTCTCCATAAATCTTTCTGCCTCCTCAACCTCCCAGTCATTGAACGCTCTTAAAAAACAGGGGTTCCAACCCCCCCAACCCCCCTCAGCCAAGGGATCCCATATATCTGCCACCCACGCTTCCTTCTCAACCGTCAAAGCAAAAAGAGAAGGGAAGGTCATACATAGAGGAGACTCCCCACACCATCTATTCCTCCAGAAGCTCACCCTTCTTCCATTACCAACTGTGAAAGCCATCCTATCACTCACCAACTTCCAATCCGCCCTAATTCCTTTCCACAAACCCAAACCATGAGCCTCTCTTACTTCCCACGAGCACCATCCCCCTCTAGCTTCTCCATACTTCCCTCTAATCACTTGATTCCACAAAGCCTCTCTCTCATTTGCGAAACGCCAGTTCCATTTAGCAAGAAGAGTCTTGTTAAGGAGGGATAGGCTTTTGACCCCCAAGCCTCCTTTCGCCTTGCTTAAACACACCAGCTCCCATCTTACTAAATGGGGCTTATGTTCCAGGTTGCCCCCACCCCAAAGGAAATCCCTTTGGATTTTCTCTAATCTTCGTCTAACTGAGCTTGGTAAGCACACTAATGACATTAGATAGATGGGTAAATTCGATAAAGTACTACGAATGAGAGTCGCCCTTCCTTCCTTAGACAAGTATTGTCTCTTCCACATAGTTAACCTTCTTCGGAAGCGCTCTTCCACTCCATCCCAAACTGTGACTGACTTAAAAGGAGCACCCAGGGGCATCCCCAAATAGGTGGTTGGAAGACTACCCATACTACATCCAAACTCCTCAGTAAGATCATCCATACACTCCACCCTCCCTACTGGAATTAATTCACTTTTTTCCAAATTTATCCTCAATCCTGAAACAGCCTCAAACCACATGAGAAGCCAACTGAGGTAAGTCAACTGATCTTGTGAAGGTTTACAGAACACCAGTGTATCATCAGCAAACAACAAGTGGGAAATTAGGACCCCTTCTTCACTCTGACCTTTTACCCTACAACCAGATAAAAAATCTCCCTCTACTGCCCTTTTAATGAAAATACTGAAGACCTCCATAGCAATGACAAAGAGATAGGGGGAAAGGGGATCGCCCTGCCTCAAACCCCTGGAGCTTTGAAAATAGCCCGTAGGGGTTCCATTGATCATCACTGAGAAACTTGCAGTGGAAATGCACCACCGAATCCACCTAATCCATTTCTCCCCAAAACCCATTTTCTTCATGATTGTGAGAATAAAATTCCAGTCCACTTTATCATACGCCTTCTCTATGTCCAATTTGCACAAGATGCCGCTCTCATTATTCTTCAGGGTCGAATCAATGGCTTCATTGGCTATCAACACTGCATCTAGGATTTGTCTACCTTCCACAAACGCCCCTTGAGCTTTGGAGACCACCTTTCCAACCACTTTTTTTAGCCTATTGGCTAAAACCTTGGCCAGCCACTTATACAAGCTTCCCACCAAACTTATAGGCCTATAATCCCCTAAGTCTTCAGCCCCTACTTTTTTTGGAATTAAGACCATAAATGTTGCATTTAGGCTTTTAACGAATTTGCCATTTTCGTGAAACTCCTTAAAGAAGCTCATCACATCAGCCTTCACGAAATCCCACACAAAAAGCCAAAATGCCATAGAGAATCCATCTGGCCCCGGGGCTTTATCCCCATTACATCCCACTAGGGCGTCAAACACCTCCTCTTCCATAAAAGGAGACTCTAATGCACTGACGTCCAAAGGCTCTAACATCTCAAACTGCAGCCCAGAAACAGAAGGTCTCCAATCCCCCGGGTTAGACAACAACATCTTAAAAGCGTTGGCGATCCCTTCCCTAATATCATTTTCCTCCGTGAGCCACACTCCGTTGATCTTAATTCTGTCCACATTATTCCTCCTCCTATGTGCGTTGGCCATTTTGTGGAAAAAACCGGTATTTCTATCTCCCTCTTTCAACCACACTTCCTTGGATTTTTGCCTCCACGTGATTTCTTCAAGTAAGACCCATTTTTTATACTCTTCTTTCGCTTCGTTTCTGGCTTCCAGCTCTTCCAATGACAGCCTGCTGGTTTTCTCCTTTGCATCCCAATACTCCATCTGCTCTAGTGCCGTATTCTTTCTATATTCAACCCTTCCAAAACTGTTTCTGTTCCATTCCTTCAGCTTAGCCTTCATAAATTTTAATTTTTCAGCCAAGATAAAACTTGCAGATCCACTGAATCTGCCTTCCTCCCACCATTGCTTCAATAGATCCTTTACACCTTCTGCTTTCAACCACATATTCTCGAATCTAAACGGGATAGGGCCTCTGCTCATACCCCCACCATCCATAAGAATCGGGAAGTGATCTGACACGGGTCTTGGAAGGAGAAACTGCCTCGCATCTCCAAAATGGCTATCCCACTCCTCATTAACCAGAAATCGATCCAACCTTGAACAAGACTGACTACCCGCTCCTCCAGTCCATGTAAAAGGGCGCCCCACCATGGGCAGGTCCTTTAACTCCAGCTCTTCTTTCACTTCTGCGAACCTTCTCATAATTGAGTTCAATCTCCCTCCTCTGTTGCTCTCTTCCGGTCTCAGTATGGCATTAAAGTCCCCGGCAACGCACCACGGCCCATTCCAGAGCCCCTTAATGGCCCCCAGCTCTTCCCAAAAACTCTCCCTCTCCCTCCTTAAAGTTGGCCCATAAACCCCTGTAAACATCCATATAAGACCATCCTCGCAACTCTTAAAAGTGCACGAAATGGAGAACAATCCTTTTTGCATGTCAATCAGCTCCAGCACCTGTTGTCCCATATCACCACTATTCCTCCGGCTACTCCCCTTGAATCTATAGCTCCCCATTCAATGAACCTACCCACTCCTAAGCTCCGAACAATGCCCGTGGACATTTCCTGAATCTTAGTTTCCTGAAGGCAGACCACGTCCACCCTATTTTTCCTAATCAAGGCTTTGATCACCTTCCTTTTGTCACAATTATTAGCCCCTCTTACATTCCAGGTGAGCATTCGGAGCTTCATTTAGACCTACTTGTGCTTCCCCCTCCTTCACCTCCTCCTCCACCTCCAATATAGTTCACAGTCCACTCCAATTTTCTCAATTCTCTTTCGAATTTTGACGTCTCTAATTTTCTCCTCTTTGTGCCATCCACCTTACCTTTTTGAATCTTCCTCTCTTTCATTCTCTTGAGCAAGAACAATATTTCCCCTTCAAATCCCTCCGTCGGCATTCCTAGATAGTGGCTAAAATTAGCCAGACTACTAGACTGCCAACACAACTCCCCCTCTTTGCCCCTCTCCTCCTTGTCCTCATGGGAGACTCTTCCCAAAGCCCCTACTGATAACTCCTCGGTATTCCCATCCTCTCTGCCCACCATTTCCGAAACCTCAGCCTCCCTTCCGTCGGCCAAAATCATCCGTAGCGGGTCCATAACTACTCCCCCTTCGTCATCTGAAGCTATTCCCCGGTCGGAATTCCTAGCCATGACTACACCTTTCCCGTCCCACCCAGAAGGAGTAGAAGAGAGAGAGATATCCCGTTTCCCTAGAGATGAGAGAGGAGAAAAGGTTTGAACGGAATACCTGGAGGCCTCCTCCAATAACGCCTCGTCAGTGATTTCTGAGGAATTGACGGCCGGACAAGACGATCCAAGCTTAGACCCAAACAAATCCCCCTCCTGCTCTCCGCCACCACTGCGACGCCCATCGGGAGCCCTAACCCCTTTTGCAATCTCCAAAATGGGTCTTACCTCCCCCACCTGGCCTTTAAAAAGCTTCAAATTAGGCCACAACTTCAGGTCATAGCTTCAAGGTCTCTCAATCTAAGCCTGTTGAAATGAACAACTAGAAGCAAGCGTATGCACCGTGCAAAAACTTGAGGGAGAATTAACTCATAATTCACCTGCTATTTCAGCATCCATATCACCAGATGCAAGTTATTAATGGAGCTCGCTTATTAAGGCGTTGGCTTTAAAAACCCATTTCCTGAACCAATAAAGGAATGCAATGTCTCTCTTGCTGAAAGTTTATCAAAGTTCTGTCTAACCTCAACATCAAAGTTCCTTAAGTTGGTATCATATTGACAACATTTTCAAGCAAAAGTGAAGTTGGAAAGGCCCAAGCTCTCTAATAAAGTCGAGCTTCATATTGAGGCTCCAACTATGTACTAGACTTGAATTCTAGCTAATTAAGCACTGTTTTTGGCATCAACATTGATGAATGATTTAGATTGTCCATTATAATCCATGTGGTGGGCTATCAGTAATGGACCCAAAAAAATTCCAGTTAAGGAGTGTGGGTTTGGTGGAGTCTTGTAAGGATTTTGTAAAATATACAAAACAAATTACAAGATAAAGGTGAATAATGGGCCTTCCTATAGTATATAAAATATTCATTGGTGTTGGGGGTAGAAGGCCCACCCCTAGTCCTCTATTGCAGACAACCACTACAAGTATTGGGACTAAGGTAATTGTCTAAGAGCCAAATGCTTATACTTTCTTTACTTTCTTTTACCTTTCAAAAGGTTTCACTACATCAATTCACATTCTTTGTTGTTAGCTCAATGATCCAAGACATGGTAAATTGAAGAAACAAGAAGTTTGATCTAGTGGCATTAACCTTCACTTAATATAGTGATATAAACAAATTTGCTACCTTTAATTTTTCATGGATTAATTTTTCCCCATTTCGAGTTATGGAGATTTGGAAAGGCTTGTTAGGACAGTTTTTTTTTTGTTTTTTTATTTTTTTTATAAGTGGAAGGGCTTGTTAGGATAGTTAAAAGATTTTCTCCATTTTACAAGACAATCCTCACCAAGATTAGTGAAGACATGTTTCATTCTCCCAAACAAGCAAGGTTTTTGACAGATTCTCAAAGATAGGGGACTTATTTTCTCTTTTTAGTTAAATTTACAGAGATTAAAAGGGAGGATTGAGAGAAAAAAACATATTTAAGCTGGTGTTTTTTTGTCTTTTTTTTTCCTTGGGAAAGTAATACAATACAACTCATCTTAATTTTTCAAGCATATCAAATCCCATGTCATCAAACCCATCACCAACAACTAGTTAAGAAGATAGACAAACAACATACTAAGACTTCACAAATTTAATGGATCAGAGAAGCACCGATGATCAAAATAATATAATAGGTTATTCTCAAATAAA
Source organism: Vitis riparia (assembly GCF_004353265.1). NCBI lineage: Eukaryota > Viridiplantae > Streptophyta > Magnoliopsida > Vitales > Vitaceae > Vitis > Vitis riparia. Next base: position 7,779,556 of record NC_048448.1, on the reverse strand, counting down.
TAAATAAATAAATATTACCGGGACATTTGGGTCCAGATGTGTCCCCATGGAAGATGAAACTGAATTTGGAGGCAACATACTCATGGATGATGAGAAACCAATTCTAGAAGCCTGCTTCTCCAAAGATTCATCTTTTTAAAATTCCTGGAATGGCATTTCCCTTTTCAACCTGTACAGCAGGGAAAGAAGACAAACTCTGTGGGGTAGACAGCTGGGATTTTTGCTGCTGCTCATTAGTTTGATCAGCTGGTTCCTGCTTTACATAAGCCATTGATGAGATCTGCTCTTTATTTGTTGATGATTGCCAAGGGACAGAACTCTGTTGCAATGTCGAACTGTTTGATGGATGAGGAAGAGATCCACCCTGCACTCTCTTGGGATCATTAACAGAACTCTGCCTCTCAAATTTGGGCACACTCATCGGATTCATGGCTTGACTTGTCCCTCCCATCTGAGTTGAACCAATGTTTTGGTGAAGAGACACTTGCCTCATTTGGGAATCATGAGGTTGCTGTTTTGTAGATGTTGCTGAAGTATTAACATTAGTGCCTGTATATGAGTGATAATTACCACCAGCACTCCCATACATAGTAAAAGGTGTCTGTGAAAAGTGCAGATGCTGCTTCTGTTGCTGAGGCTGCTGCTGCTGTTGTTGTTGTTGCTGCTGCTGTTGCTGTTGCTGTTGGTGCTGCTGTTGCTGTTGCTGTTGGTGCTGCTGTTGCTGTTGCTGTTGCTGTTTCTGTAGCTGCTGCTTGTTAGGACCTTGCATTGGCATCACAGAGTGCTCCCTTTCTTGTTTGGCAGAACTCAAGCTGGAAGAAGACATTTGGCTCCCTTGCATTCCATGTGAACCTGACTGACGTTCCATCTCCCGGGGTTTTTGAGAATTGGTTTCATTGGTTGGATAGCTTGAATCAGTCTGCACTTTCATGGCTGAAGAGGGCATATGAGATGAGTCTGCAGGAGTGCTCTGGCTCTTCTGATGAAGTTGTGAAAATGAATGAGGATCAGAGAACTGTGAGCCAATACTGGATGGTGTTTTCAAATGTTGTTGCAGCGCTGAAGCTTGAGACTGTGATTGGAATTGGCTGGGTCCGGTCTGATAATTCCAGGCATCCATTATTTTAGATTGATCCCAATACTAACATGCGACTTATTTAGAGACTACTAAGCTCATCATAATTACATCACACCAATTTTTGGCTCACCGGTGATTGTTGCAGTTTCATTACTGCCAACTTGAGCATCTGGTCTCCTACGATACCTCTCATAAGCCTGACGAATGCTAGTTTGGGGATTTCATTTTTCTAAAAACAACAACAGAAAATGACTCACCATGATTTTTGCACGAAAAGAATCCAGTTAATCGCATAAACAGAATAGTTCATAAATAGATGCTTGTCAGAGACCTACCTTCAGTTTAGCATAAAGAGTTCGAAGTTGCAAGGCTCTGTCTTTATCCAGGTGGGGTATTATAGATGGAAGCAACATTCCAAATGGTATATGTTTATTTTGATTCCCCGAGTTACTTGCCTGCTCAGTGGCTATTCCCTGTTGATTATTTATCTCTGTAATTCTGGGAATTGATGCTGTTTATCTGGATTATGAATTCTGTCTGGCTCTGGAATCTGGACAGAATTCTTTTCTGAAATCTGTATCCCAGGTGCTTGAGAAAACTGTATGGGATTTGGTTCTGCCTGCAGCTGTTGAGGATCATCTTGGGATTGTTTCTGTTGCAAAGGGAGGCGATTTATGTCATGTGAGGCATCAACTTGTTGCTGATTCTCAACACCAGATCCATGCTGCTTTTGCTCCAAGTCAGATGAGTTTAGCTCTTGCTGCTGCAAACTCTTTAGCTCTTGTTGACTTTGAGAGTCCGTGTTTTCATCTTGGCTGGATGTTTGCCACTGTGAAAACAACTGACTGGAAGTGTGATTGCTTCCTTGAGACAAAACTGCATCATTTTTAAATTGCATAAGGCACAAAAAACTAAGTAATCCCTAACCATATGTAAAAAAATAAAAAAAATAAAAGAAGGCCAAAGATTTCAAGTTACAAATGCTTGATCACATGCATGAGATTGCACACTTTTATGTCTAATGTATGAGTTTTTAAACCAAAGGCGTAATGAAAATTAAAATGGGCTAGTTAATCAAGGTTTTAAGAAAAATTGAGAGTGATACATGTTTTCCAATACTTTTTTTTTTGTTAGGAAAATATAAGTATTTACAAATTTAAAAAAAAAAATTAGAGGTAACAATTATTTTTTTAAAATTTTTGATAGGTAAATTCTTTTTGTCCCAATTAGGACTTAAACCTGGAACCTCCCACAAACCCTTCCCAACCCTTTACCACTAGAGTCAGGCCTCAAGTGCAAAATTAGAGGTAACAATAATAGAAGAATGAAGATAAATACTGATCATATTGCAACAATCCCACTCAATATTATCCATATTTCACAAATAAAACCAGCAAGGGTAAATAATAATAATAATAATAATAATAATAATAGTAATTCTGATAAAAATAATAATAGCAATGATAATAATAATCCCATCAATATATATTTTGTAATAATAATAATAATAATAATAATAAGCCCCTATTCATTAGAAGAAATTTCAAAATTATATTTGTCAGGCAGTCCCTAGTCTCTACAATAACCTTTAGAACTTCTATAAGTTCCTAGTCCAATAATCGGAATCAAAGAAAGTGTGCTCAATCCTCTAGCCAAAAAATAGGATTATAAATTATTTGCAACAGTGGCAGTATAATTTGATTGATAGCCTGGTGTTAACCCACCGTAATCCAGTAACATCCAAACAGTATCCAACTCACTGCAAACTTCACAAGAAGCTGGCATCTAACTTCCGCTCTTGGCTTATCAAAACCAATTACATTCCCTGTTTTCTATAAAGCTGAATTTCAACAAAATGAGGGTTTTACAACTTCCAACAGACCATTTATCAGCACTTTTTTTTTATTATTCATAGGCAATGATGAAATATATTAAACAAGTACAATAGCACAATAAAGTACATAGGAGTATGCAAAAGGTGCCAAAGAAAACAACAAAAAAGAGCCAAGGAGCAACCAAGGTGAAATTACAAAAGATACCTCCCACCCAACAAGATCCCAACCAATTAACAAATTTAATGAGAGACATTGAGCCAACACCTAATGTACAACTTTACCCGCAAAAGAAGGTTACTAAGGAAAAAGCTCTTCATACTTTGGCTGGACAACTCGTCATTCTCAAATGACCTTGATTTCTCTCTTTCCAAATAGTCCAGAATATGTACAAATGAGCAACTCTCTAGACCTTCTACTTTTATTCAACAAAAGATCCATACCAACCTAGTAGAGTCTTACTATGGCATACAAAACTGAAGAAACCCAAGTAGAGAAAATTGCAACCGTCAAAGAACCTTTGACTAGGGACACTGATGAAGAGTGTGATCAATCAACTCTTTTTCCACTTTACATGGTAAGCATATGTTAATCACTGTCCACCCTCTTTTCTGAAGTTGGTCAAGGGTCAAAACCTTTTGCCAACAAGCTTCCTGTGCAGAGAAACTTGCCTTAGATGGAGCCCATTGATTCTAAATGATCCCTAGAAGGGAACTTGAGTTTGTCAACTCTAAAAGAGCATAAAAAAACTTCACTAAGAAGGTTTCATTCTTCAAATCCATCCAAACTGCCCTATCCTCCTCCTCTCCATTCACTAACTTGCCTTGCAATCCAACAAAAAAATGTTCTGCATTATGAAGCTCCCAATCACTAAGATTTCTAGAAAAGTAGATGTTCCAATAACCCCTTTGCCCTGTCAGATCCCACAAATCCACCACCGAAGCCTCCTTTGATGAGGCTAAAGCAAATAGAGATGTAAAAGAAACACACAAAGGCTTCTCCTCACACCATCCATCTTCCAAAACTCAACTCTTCCCATTTCCCACAAAAAAAGAAGTTCTGCTGTTAAATGCATCCCAATCCTTCAGATAAAAAAAAAAATGCATCCCAACCCCATCAGCTATTATGCACGCACACTCAGCCTCTAAAAAAAATATCCTTTGGTTTTCAGACAAATCTTTTTCCCATCTAGAATCCCCAAGATGTTACTCAGCCCACTGCAGTAGCATACACTAAATTCAAATTCTCAATAGTTCTAAAATCAGTTTCTGAGCTAAACAACGATCACCTTTTACATACTAAACATAAATATGCTTTACATGAGATTTCCTCGAAACATGTAGCTGCTCAAAATTCTATGGTGACTATGCCAAATAGAATTCTGTTAGAATCCCACTGAATTTAGCATCTAAATTGCTTGAACTGAACAGATTCTTCAATGCTAACAATTACCTAACTCTAATTTCTTTTTACCAATTTGTTATCCTGGTAAAGGGACTTACAAACCAATAAATCACAAATCAGGGATAGAAATAAGGATGAGGTCTGTCCCTGTGAGATACACACCATTTTCAGAATCTGAAGGCTGAGAAGTTGAGGTATCTCCTTCTATGTCTCTGTTTAAGGCAGCAGTGAGTGCCTCCACATCAGCACCAGAATGCATTGTTTCATCCTATACCCATAACCAAAGAATAATAATAATAAATGTACAAATTCAGAATAATATACAAAGGCTAGGAAATTTGAGGAAGAGATATGGAGGGTACCTCGTCTTCTTCGAGGAGCTTCATGATGGATGGATCCATCAGAATCCTTCTCAAGCTGAATAAGGGGTCGGTTTGAGACTGATGTGGTTTCAGCTGGTACACAGTAGAAGCAGAGAAGCAAAAGCTAATCTACAATGCAACTAAGTCTGCACTTGAAAAACAATGCTTTTGCCTACCAGTAGAATCCTGAAATGACATTACCACCTTCAAAGAAAATTCCCCCCCTCTTTTGGAAAGAATAAAAATCCTTAACACTAACTCAAACGCAAATTTGAGAAAACAAATATAATATACGATCTAAAAAAATACCACAATTACGGTATCGGTTATCATAATTTTACAGACCCTAACAAATCCAGGAGCAGACAAAGTTGAGCAGATAACATAAACAGAAGATTAAAATAAAACAAATTAAAAAGAAAAAGAAAAAGACAGAATACATTTTACGATGAAACAGAAACTTTCAAATTTTGAGTCTTCCAGTTTTATATTTTTGGTTTTTTCAACTCAATTCAATAATAAGCCACAACATTCTAATCAGGAAGAAAGAAAATAAAGAATACGGTTTAAAATTAAATGAAACAGATAACACTAACTCAAACGCAAATTTGAGAAAACAAATATAATATACGATCTAAAAAAATACCACAATTACGATATCGGTTATCATAATTTTACAGACCCTAACAAATCCAGGAGCAGACAAGTTGAGCAGATAACATAAACAGAAGATTAAAATAAAACAAATTAAAAAGAAAAAGAAAAAGACAGAATACATTTTACGATGAAACAGAAACTTTCAAATTTTGAATCTTCCAGTTTTATATTTTTGGTTGTTTCAACTCAATTCAATAACAAGCCACAACATTCTAATCAGGAAGAAAGAAAATAAAGATTACGGTCTAAAATTAAATGAAACAGAAACAAAATTAGGGTTTAAGCCTGAATTGAAAGAAGAGCTTGCCTGAGCCTAGATCCAACGGAACTCGTCGAACACAGAATCATACAGGTAGAAGGAGAACCCCTTTGGCTTTGCGATAAACTTTTGTGTTTAGGAAGCCCTCTAGATCAATTTAGGCCGTTTGATTTGAATAAATATACAGATAATTTAACGTCGAAATCTAACAATTATTCGCCCACTAGTCATCACCCTTCTTCCTTAGTATAGGAGAGAATCCCAGGTCGTTGTGATGCCTCCACAGACCAAATCCCCATTCGTCTTTTTAAAAAGGAAAAACATTAAAATAGAATAGAATATATATATATATATATAATTATAGTATTAATGGGTGTTTTACAAATCAACTTACCAACTTAATAACTTAATTTAAGATATTAAATAAATTAAGTATATTTGATAACATAATATAATTTAAAGTAAAAATAATTAATTTATTTTTAAGTTAATATTTTTATTTTATATTCTTATTTTTATTTATTTTAATTACTTTCAAAAATATTTTACTGCTCCACAATCTTCTTCGAATTTCTTTATCTTAATTATAATTTATGAGAATAAATATGTTAATTTGATGATTTATAATAAATTTTATATTAATTTTATATAACAACTTTAATAGTTTAAAATAAAAATTAAGTAATAAATTTGAAGTTAATAATTTAAAGTTAAATTATTAAATAATGAGTATTAAGTTTTACACACCCTTTATTTAGGATAAAACAAATATTTCAAAAACATACTACAAAAATATTCAAAAAAAAAAAATTTTTTAAATATTTGATCCAATAAAATCAAATATATAAATATTTAATAAAAATTTGTATATTGGGATATTGTAAATCTTTATTTGCATTTTAAAAATGATATTTGATTAAAGCTAAGGTGCATCATTCTAAGCATCTGAAGTCAATTTCATTAATTATTCTTATACATAGGTACATAAATAAATCAAAAAATATTTTCACAAATCTTAAATTTTAAGATGGTAAAAACTTTTTGATAAAATAAATTAACAAATTAAAATAATAATAATAATAATAATAATTTGTAAAAGCTTCCAAGGTATAGTAAAATAAAAATCACTTTTTTTACACTTCCCTTTTTAAATAGAAAACAAAAGCCAGATGCAAAGATTATATAAATTAATGATAAAAATAACTCATTTATTTAATTAATTAATATGGTATTATGTCAACTGCTTTTGTCTAGCACGTGTCCTTTCCTCTCCACACCAAACAAGAAGCCCCTCCTCACTCTTTCCTTTTCCCAGCATCAGATTCCCCCACCACCTCTACACCCCCTCCCACTGCCACCGCCATCGCTACCGCAAAAATGGCTAATGAAAATCGATGCCGCATCTTACAACCAAATCTTCAATGCCACCGTCGCTTACCCACCGCACTTTAAACTCTTTATTTTGATTGGTAAAATTGTGGTTGTGCAATTTATACTCTTACAATGAGTTGATTTGAGCTTTAGAAAGTCTTAAAATAATTTATATTTTGGCTATGGAGTTGATGGACATTTGGATACGTGAGTGGTTCAGAGTCTATATAAATCTTGATTGGAGAGTGTGAGTTCATTCATGTCTATTCGCAACATCACAATACGAAACCACTTACCTTCCTCTTTATGCACTTTCAAGACACAAACCATGTTGTTAGAAAAAGAAGCAGCAATCTCGTCACCTTCCTTGTTCCAACAAACTTCGAAAATTCCATCATTTTGAACTTTATTTTATCAAATATAATTAATTTATTTAATAATTTAAATTAAGTTATCAAATTATTTTAAATTATTAAATTAACCAACCAAACAACCGGTCGGAGCTTAAGAGCTAATATGAGATGTCGGAGCAGAAAATTTAAAGCTCAGTACCTGTGGCCATTCAAGCTGTAGAGAAGGCACCCTAATTCCACATCCCATAGCTTTATTGTGGAGTGGTCTGAGTGGATGGGAGAATTAATCAAGAAACAGAATCACAGAAGTTGTGTGGAATACAGCAAACAGATAAGCAGAGTAAACATGACCAGAAAGGTAAGGGTTGCAGTCCAAATGGTACCCATCTAATCTTTATTAACCAAATTATAAGGTTTTGGTAAAATTTAATAGCTCTTAGTTGATAAATTAAGTTGATTTTAAATTAAATTATTTTTAGTTGTTGATTTTAATTTTTTACTTAATTTTTACTTTTAAACATTAAAAGTTAAAAGTGTTTGATGAAATTAAAATTTATTTTGAATCATTAAATTGACTTATTTACCTTCACCAATTTTAACTAATATTTATTATTATTAATTTAATTAATATTTATTGTCATTAAGTTAAAACAATAAAATTATTTATTAAATATTTACATTTAAAGTATTATTAACAGAGAAAATAACTATAAAATATTTACTATAAAAATGAGAAAATATATTATCATTGATCTAGGTAAATGAGGTAAAAATAAATTGAGATTAAGAATAAATTAATTATTTTAATTTAGTACATAAATTATATTTTTAACTTTAAGTTATGATATTATATTATTTTTTGGAATATATTTAATCTATTTAAGGAATTAAATTAAATTATTAAATAATATTAATTAATTAAGTTGATTTATCAATTGTGTTCTTATAGTTAATTCAACAATGTTTTTACAAAGTATTCTAATTTTAAAAGTGTTTTTTAGAAAAATCAAATGTTTAATAAAATTTGAAAAACACTTTTACAAAGTTGAAAAACAATGATTATATCAAAAACACTTTTAAAATATACTTTCATTCAAAACACTTTGAATAAAGTGCATTTTTTAGGGTTTCTACTTATAGTATCTTTAGTGAAAATATTTTTTCTTAAAAATATTTTTAAGAGAATCACCTCTCAAATATTTTTCTGAAAAATACGATTTTTAAAATTAAAAAAAAATGTTATCCAAATTTTGCCACACATGAGTTTTATTCAAAAGTACTTTTCAAAAACAAATAAGTCATTACAAAACACTTTCCTTTCTGTAAAAAGCCAGCCCACTTCATCTAATCAAGCCCATTAGATATTGGGCTTGACCCTAACCAAATTGGGCCTTCTTGGTTGGGCCCTAAACGATAAGAGCGTTCCACAATTTCTTCCTCTCCATCTAATCTCTAAAATAAATAAGCGCGCCAAATACAGGACACAGGATTTGATTTTTGATTCCAGGAAGACAGAAATGGGAAGCGGTTATGTGAGAATCATCGGCAAGTGGCAACAGCCATGGAAGATAAAAACTTCAACTCCATCTTCATTTCCATCGGTTCACCAACTCAGAAATATTAGGAATTCAGAAATCTCTCGCCCAATTAATCTACTTTCTTCCCATTCATTTTCATCATCATCATCGCGGTCCTCCAAGATTGGATTTCTGGGCTGGTATTTGGGCATGCTCGAAACCAGTCCTCTCATCACCAAAAGCGTTACATCCTCCCTTATCTTCGCAGCTGCCGACTTGACGTCCCAGGTTAACCCTAGAATTTCGTTCCTTTTTAATATTTTTGGGGATTTCATTAGTATGTTTTCGTTTTTTTATTATTATTTATTTATTGGAAATTACTGTAGAATTACAAGATTATGCATAATTTTATGCTTGACTGCATTCCAATTGAGTCAATTCGTAAAAAGGAAAAAAAATTATTTCACCAGATGGGAATTTAATATACTGCTATAATTTTAGCTCTTAATTTATGTTTCTCAACTATGCATTCCTGTTGACTGATGATCATATGTTTTCTATTCAGAAAATTATGCTGCCACCTTCGGGCTCTTTTGACCCTATTAGGACATTACGTATGACTGGCTATGGATTGGTCATTTTAGGGCCTTCACAGCATTTGTGGTTTAACTTTGTGGCAAAAGTCCTACCAAAGCGAGATGTGATCACTACCCTGAAGAAAATAATCATGGGACAGGCTATCTTTGGACCTTGTATCAATTCTGTTTTCTTCTCTGTTAATGCAGCTCTGCAAGGTACACAAGAAATTTGTATTTATAATCACTCGACTAAAAAACACTGGTCCTTTTTTTTTTTTTTTTTTTAGTTTTGATAGGTAAATAAGAGCTTGCATTAGAAACGCCTAGAAATGGTGAAAACAGTACACACTAAGTATACAAAATAAATGCTAAAAAAACTAGGCAGTAAGGAGACAAGAAACCCATCCCATTACTTAACAAACAACCAATCTATAAAGTTAATCATAGACAAAGTGTGATCCTCTATATACACCCTTGCCCAATTCACAAAAGCATACAAGAAAAAATATTTGATAGCTTGGTCAGACCACTCGACATCATTGAACACTGGTGAGTAATTGTTTGGTTGCAAATTTATTCCTTTCTTGTTATTGTTGTCAACTTGTGTTTCAGCATCATATAACTTTAGAAGGCAATATGGAATGGCCACCATGGAGAGTGTATTCACATGAAAACATGTAAATGTAAATTTGTAGTGCTCTGGACATGCCCATGTATCTGTCTTCTCTTGCTATGCAATTTGGTTAGATATTCAATGTTCTGCAAGCAATTCAACTAGAAACTATATTACTCATAAGGTTTTTAAAATTTTCAGTGTGATATAGCAGAACTAGTTAGCTTTTTGATAGAATGCTATGTAGATTCTTTAGTTAACTGTAGATTTTCTTTTTCTATGATACATTGTGAATGAAAGGACAAGGAGACCTAATAAAACACATGCAGCAGTAGAATGGTGGAGAAGAATTTCAGTAGCCGATCTCAAATATGTTAGGAAACAAAAAGTATAATACTAAGTTTATTAAAAAACTAACATAGGATATATCTAAGCATAAGTATTAAATTTTTGCAAATTCAACTTACATCGAAATGAAACACACAATGTATTATAGAATATAATTATGCAAAATATAAAATCAAAATATGATCTAATATATGATTTTTTTTTAAAGAAGGAAAGAATAAACCTGAATGATGAAATGCACATAATCATTGTCTTTAAGTCATAAAATCTTTTCTCGTGTAGGTATTTGTTGGACTTGTACAACTCCAAGAAACAACCTAGGACCAAGCCAATAATCTGATGATGTGCTCGAACACCAAAGAGAGAGAGAGAGAGAGAGAGAGAGAGAAGGAGAAGAGGGGGGGAGGAGGCGGGGAGGGAGATACCAGGTTGTGTGTCTTGTTGCCCAATACAATAACTAAAATAATAAAATAATATAGTTGTAGATATGAGAAAGAATTCTGGAGTGCAATCGGCAGATGGAGAAAAATATAGAAATAAAAGAATTCCTTAGATTTGTTCTAAAATTCTTTAATATGTATATAGCTAAAATGTATGGTATTCATAGAGTTTTTGTTAGACTCCAATCCTGTCTTTTCATATTGTGAAAGACATGTTCTTTCACAAGCAACAAATTTCAAGTCTAAAACTTCATCTGTTTCCAATGAATAACTGTGGTGAATGCCTTTACGTTGAGTGGCTTTTCTCTAGAGTTCATTTGGATCTCAGAAGTAAAAAACTTATACATTTTCAAATTCTTTATTCCTTATATAAAAGAGGAATAAAATTGGAAAAATCATGATAGAGAAAAGAATTATTGAGTTTAAACTTATTTTTCTTTTTCTTTACTTTTGGTTCGTTCCCTTTTTCTTCTTATTTTCTTTTCCTCATTATTTCCCAATGCTTTCTGTGATGCAATTGGAGTCCTAGCATTAAGCTCATGAGTTGCATGAAGAAGTCTGATATGAAAATTGGCTAGGTAAGAGAAGTTAAGTGGAAACCTATTCTGATGGAATATGAAATAAAGAAGCATGTGAATTCAGTTGGATAACAAGTCTATTATGGTGATGGGAATGTTAGTTTCCTGTGGATGGTAATGTGTGTCTCCTTGATCATTTAGCATTATTGGATATGAACAATATAGGCTTGAACTTTTGAACATATAAATTTTCAATTTCATTGCTTGTTTTGACCAATATTTTGGTTACCTCAGGTGAAAGTGGGGATGAGATTGTTGCCAGATTGAAGCGAGACCTGCTCCCAACTCAGCTAAATGGTCTTCTGTACTGGCCAATCTGTGATTTTGTTACATTCAGATTTGTTCCTGTCCACCTACAGGTACACTTTTTTCTTTATTTTGTTGCTGATGAAAAGGGGTACACTTAGGGGGAAAATTTAGCTCTCACCTAAGAAATTAAGCCTACTGCTTGGTTGGTTGGATTTAATGATATCAGATTTATGGAGTTAATCTTAAACCACTCAGCTTATATATACTAATAAAAGATAGGAATAAATCCAACTGAAAAGTACTTGAGCTATGTTTGGTTCCTTGAAAATTTGAGGGAAAATGTGAGGTAAGGAAAATAGAGATGAAAAATAGAAGGAAAGAAAATAAAAGTCAAACTTAAAATTAGTAAATTATTTTTGTATGTTTTTTCAAATTCATTTCATTTTTTTTCTATATTAAGCTCAAATAATTTAAAAATATCTAAGCTCGGAACTAATTTTAAATATATTTAATTTTCTTTTGTAACTTCATATTTAACTAAACATAAGAAAACCATTTTCCTACATTTTTTTTCCTTTTCTTAAAACTTCCCTTGAATCAAACATAGCATTAAGATTCTCCAAAATTGCTGATTAATGGTTCTGATTCTCACAGTGATCCAACTGCTAGGTGTACTGTGCATTGAATTTCCTGTTTTGGGAGTAATTGTGCATTGATTTTATTTATTATTGTTCTTATTATTATTATTATGTTTTTGGCATCTTTGTGGCAGCCATTGATGAACAGTTCGTGTTCATACCTGTGGACTATATATTTGACATACATGGCAAGCTTAAGGAAAGTGTGCACTGATTAGCATTGGGATGTCTTACTCTTTTAACTCATACATAACCGGTTAAAGCTAATGCAAGTGCAAAACAGAATGCTGCCTCTGCTCAATACTGATCAAGTTCATAAGGAGAAACTTACAGTTACAATCAAATCTGCATTATTTGCAGGAAAACATGTCTGTAGTTTTAAAAATCATGGTTGTTTTATTGAATTTGATGTTACATTTCTTTTACATGTAAAAATTCGTTTACTTTTTGAACGAGCTTTTCAAACAGAAATAAATTAAAGTGGATTGCAAAATCCTGATAATTTGAATTTTGGATTCTTCCATGTGCATGTAAGGCCCCGCCAAGGGACTGAAATTGATAAGTTAAAGTGGCATAAATGATAAAAGTCATCATACAACTTCGGTTGGGTAGCTGTGAATTGAGAATTTAAATTTTTTCATGGGTCCAGTGGTAGCACAGCGATTTGATTAACCAGGCCCACCCCCACCCACCACCTTCTTTTGTAGGAGGGTGGGGGTGAGTGTGGGGAATAGCTTTGAGGTAGGTGCGATGGTTTGTTCTGATATTGTTATGTTTTAATGGCAGAAGCTGAATTGACGACCAGATACATATAGCTTGTACAGAAATTAAGGACTTGGACCTACTTGCATAATTAATTCTCAGCTAAGCCAGTGATGTGCAGAGGTATTAAAAACAGGATTAAAAACGCACCTAGACGATTATTCACTACACCTGAATCACTAATTTACATTCTATCATTTGACTCTCTGAAGTAAGAACTGAACAGGAAACTGTTACCCGGGATTTGTGTCGATTGCTCACTGCACCCAGAGTAAACTCTGACTCGTACAGAACGGTTCATTTTAAACGTCTTTCTACCTTAAAAGTTAAAATATCCCTTCAACCTGAATATTGGGGACCTGGAAGGGATCGTGTGTACAAGATACAAACAGTAGGATTTTAGCATCGAGGCAGAATGGGAGAGAATATATGTAGTCCAGGGCCTGGGATTGTGGACCGTATCAACCATCAAGATCCATAGATAGACAATGGATGGTCGGTGTCCTTTGTGGGAATCGTGGTGTGGTGTCCATATCATCGATTTCCGTTTCCCGTTTACTGGACCACGTGTACCATATACTGCTTTAATTATGTAGGCCACGTAGCTCACTCTACCGCCCTAAACGATACCCACGTAGTCCACTTGATAGGCTTTAATTTTTTAAGTTTTCTGCACTTTCACACCCTTTTGGAGCTCGTGTCCTACACGCTCCTCCCTACTTTCTACCCGTTCATTCCTGAGGGAAAAAATAAAAAATTAAAATTCATTTATTGACTTGAATCTACCACGCGTCACTCAGCAGGTTGGTCCTAGGCTCCTAGCACCACAGAATTGTAACTGAGGCACGTGACTGAGGGCAAAAGATCGTAACGAATGGGGACCACCTTGCAAAATAATATCTACGCATGGTTTGAAAACATTAAACAGTAATCCCGCCAATGCCTATCCCCCACGTGGACTCCAAGGTTGCCTACGCGTCCATTCTCCGCGAGAAAGTGTCGCAATCAACGCGACATAAGCATTGGATCCGGACGTGGATTCAACGGGAGGAACGACACGTGGCGCCCAAAGAGAAAATGATCGCGTCAGCCGGGGAAGGACCAACCGATTAATTCGGGCACGAGTCTCTCTCCCGTTAGGAGAAGCTTCAGAGGAGAGGTTGAGAGTGAGAGAGAGAAAAGTGTCGCCAAAGTCAGTTCCTCTACCCTTTCATTTTCTTCCCTTTTTTTTTTATTTTTGAGTATTTCGATTCGATTTCGATGTGAAATCAAAAATCAAATAAAATCAAAGTGATTCGATTTGTGATCTTGTTTTGATATTTGATATAATAGTGGATTTGAATTTGATTTTACCGGTGGTGGTGTACAGGTCATCTTCTTCTTCTGATCTCTCTCTTCAGGCTGAAGCGGAGGAGGGCGGAACATTACCAGAAGTTGGGGTAGCAAATTAGCAATGGAATGGTGGGATAAGATGATGTTTCCCATGCGAACAGTCTGGAACGGCGTTGCTAAGCGTTTTGGAATTCGAAAAACTGGTAAGTACTGCCATCGTTTGATTTTTTTAACCTTTGAATATGTTGATCACAGGAGAGGATTCTCCTCTGACTGCTGCTTGATCTTATGCGATTTGGAAACTGGATTTTATCTTTCAACACTTCATTCTCGTCCACATTATCTGGATTTCTTCTTCTTCTGCCCGATCATTCTGGAATTAGATAGATGGTTTTAAAGCATCTCTGCTTTTCTGAATGGTGATGCTACGCCATAGGCAAAGTTGTATACACTTGAAATGTTTTCCTTTTTTGACCTAAATCACCAAGGCGTCAAGATTATTGATTCAGTCATTCAGAGAACATTTGGTGTATGACAAGCATTCTCCGTTTAGAAGGTCTTTTTTAGGCTTTGCCCGTATTATCAATTTTTTAAAAAAAATATTATTTATCATAGGGATTTCAATTTAAAACCACAAAGCAAGTGAGTGAAATTATAGATTATAAGAAAATTTCAGTCTAGGAAGCCCAAAACCTTAACCCTTTCCGCAATCAAATTTACATTATTTTGTGAATGCAAGTGGAAATTGATTATACCCATTGTGACAATAGTTAACTGTTCGTTGGGAGTTTTAATGGTGTGATCTTGGAACTCGGAAGATTGTAGAATTTTTTTTTTTAAATCTATTTTCTGTTGGAGCTCAAGGCTGTATTTGGTCGGAGCAAAGAACCAGAATGTGTGGGTGTAAAAGAAATTTTATGTTATCTTTTCTCATGTGCGGCTCATTAGTTATGAGTATAGAGGATTGTTGAGTTTTGTGATTAAGATATTTATTAGAATCTGTAAATTTTGATTGATTGATGTGATCCCCTTTTTGACAACAAAGCAGGCCTACTGAAGCTGCGAAATGACGTGAGGACTTGTGAGTATAGGGATGTGCATGTGATGTGGGAGATGTTAAATGGAACTGAAACAGAGCTCAGTCGGTCCCCTGAGAGATCCACTGGGAATAGCAAAAAGAGAACATATTGGAAAATAATTGAGTGGGCCAAGCGTGCTCCATATCTTTGCCGCAGTTTTTGATCATGTTATGAATGGTGCTTGTGAGCTTGTTGAGCTTATGAACTTGGTCAGCTTTATCTCAGATGTATGGATGTGAATCCTGTGGAATAAAAGAGAAGAGAAGGGGATGGGGGCCTGGTATGCAATAGTGTCTGTTTTCCCTGTTCATCCAACCATGTATAGAGGTCAGCTTTCCCCCTCCCAGTGGATATTGTTCCGTCTCTTCCTTCTCTTCACGCTGTCTCCTATGTAATAAATGATGGGTATCTAGAAAATGGGTTCTGAGTTTTCTCTATCAGACCTTGTTTCTTCATCCAAATGCCTTCTTTATTCTCATTGGCTTTCTCCTACTTCTTTATTATTATACTATTTTAACTTTTTGCTTGATTGAAATGCTTAATCTTTTTTATATAAAATAAAATATTTTAATCATGATTCTAACTTTTTGCGCACCCCAATTGGTTTAAATTGCGCACCACCACTCATTCAAATTGCATGATTACACACACATACCCCAAGTGAAAGCGCCATGGTTGAATAAACCAAGGGCCCACAAAAGATTATAATCACAATAAAATATTTTAATTTATATAAAAAAATTAAATATTTTAATCAAGCAAGAAGTTAAAATAATACGATAAAAATATTTTTATTTAAATCTATATATGATAATAATAAATAAATATTTTGTTTAGTGTAAATATAAAAAATCTTATCTTCTAAAATTTTAAATTTATTTTCAATAATAATTTATTATATAATTATTTGTATTTAATTAATTTATCAAGATGATGTTTGAGTTGATTCATTCAAAATCTGTGGATTAACTCCTTGAAGCGTCATAATCACAATAAGCAGATGATTTGAAAATCACTATCATAAAACATCATCATTTACTAGTCATTTAATACTTAAATATAGTAGCTTTTTAATCAACATAATTTACCTTTTGTATAAAAAAAAAATCCCCCTCAATTACTTCATAAGAAAAAAAATTCCAATTAGTAATTTTCAACATTATGATATTTTTTTGTGATAAAATGATAGTTATTAACCATATTTTGAATTTAAGCTTAAAATTCTAGTGGGTGATCATGTTTTCAAATTTAAATCATAGTTGTAAAAGAAGTACAATTATAAGAAATATATGCGAATTTTGGAGGTTTTTTTTTAGATTTGGCAGCATAATTCAAAGAACTTAACTTTTTGATTTTAACAACTTGTTTTCTTCAATTAAAAAATTTGTCAATAAGAAAATTATTGTAAAACAATGATAAATACAACGCAAATAAAATAGTAGAGATACTTAACTTTTTTATTTTAACAACTTGTTTTCTTCAATTAAAAAATTTGTCAATAAGAAAATTGTTGTAAAACAATGATAAATACAACGCAAATAAAATAGTAGAGATAAATTATATATTACTTTGATAATAATATATAATAGGGGAAAACAAATCATAAAAGAGAATTGAAAAAGTTGAGAGAATAAAATATAGAGAGAAGGAGAGAAAGTAAGAAATTTCTTTCTTGTTTTGGGATACATATTATAGGGGATGGGAAACCCTTTTATAGGTTTTCCAAATGACTTCCATTAATATTCTCATTAATGAATATTAATGAAACTCATAAATAACATTAATAGTTTCCATTAATGAGTATTAATGGAATTCATAAATAATACTTAATTAACATTTATTATAATTAATGTGGTGACATTTATTACTTCAGTTATAACACTCCCCCTTGGATGCCCACCACATTGAAGAATATGTCTCATTAAAACCTTTTTAGTAAAAACCTTATGGGAAAAATCTAGAGAAGGAAAAAAATTACAATATTCTTATAATTCTTTAAGTTGCTCTTAGTATGTTAGGATTGCCTCGTTAAAAATCTTGCCAGTAAAATTCAGTAGGACAAAACCTGGACGAAGGAAAAAAGAGTACAGTACACTAACACCCTTTTACAAGCGTACTCTCCCTCATGTTGATATCCTTGAGTTGACACATTCCAATCATGTGTATTAACTTCTTAAATGTTGAGGTTGTCAATGATTTTGTGAATAAATCTGCTAGATTATCACTTGAACGTATTTATTGCACATCAATTTCACCACTCTTTTTGAGTTCATGTGTATAAAAGAATTTTGGTGAAATGTGTTTAGTTCTATCTCCTTTAATATAACCCCATGTTATTTGTGCAATGCATGCAACATTATCTTCAAATAATATTATCGGGTCACCTTTGATAGAAGATAGTTCACATGATTCCCGAATATGTTGGATCATAAATTTTAGCCATATATATTCACGACTTGCTTCATGAATTGTTAGTATTTTTGAATGATTTGATGATGTGGCCACCATTGTTTGTTTGATAGATCTCCATGAAATAGCAGTACAATTGCAATTAAACACATATCCTGTTTGTGACCTACCTTTATGTGGATCTAAAAGATATCCTACATCTGCATATTCAAACAATTGTTGCTTTGATTCCCTTGAGTAAAATATACTCATATCAGTAGTTTCGTGAAGATAACATAATATATGTTTGATACCATTCCAATGTCTTCGAGTTGGAGTATAACTGTATCTTGCTAATAAATTGACAGAAAAAGCAATGTCTGAACGTGTACAATTGGCAAGATACATAAATGCACCAATAACACTAAGATATGGTACTTCAGGACCAAGTAATTCTTCATCTTTATCACAATGACGAAATGAATCATTTTTCACATCAAGTGATCGGACAACCATTTGAGAACTTAAAGGATGCGCTTTATCCATATAAAAATGCTTCAAAACTTTCTTAATGTATGTTGATTGATGTACTAAAACTCCATTTGGAAAATGCTCGATCTGCAAGCCGAGACAAAATTTTGTTTTTCCAAAATCTTTCATCTCAAATTCATTTTTCAAGTAATTTGTTGTTCTTGTGAGCTCTTCAGGAGTTCCAACAAGATTTAAGTCATCAACATACACTACAATAATTGCAAATCCGGTTTCTGATTTCTTAATGAAGATGCATGGACATATAGGGTTATTCAAATATATTTCTTTTAGCAAGTATTCGCTAAGACGATTGTACTACATGCATCCAGATTGCTTTAATCCATACAATGATCGTTGTAACTTGATTGAGTACATGTTAGGAGACTTTGAACTATTTGTTTCAAGCAATTTAAATTCTTCAAGGATTTTCATTTATATATCATTATTCATGGATTCGTATAAATTTGTTGTAACAATATCCATGAGATGCATATCCAGTCCTTCTTAGACCACCAAACTAATTAAGAAACGAAATGTGATTGCGTCCAGGACGGGAGAATATGTTTCCTCGTAATCAATACCAGATCTCTGCCAAAAACTTTGTGCTACTAATCGCGCTTTATATATTATGATCTCATTATTCTCATTGTGCTTTCGTACAAATACCCATTTGTACCCAACATGCTTTACATTTTCAGGTTTTTTTACTACAGGTCCAAAAACTTCTCATTTTGTTAATGAGTTTAACTCTACCTGTATAGTTTTTTTTTCCATTTTGGCTAATCATTTTTATGTCGGCATTTTTCCACATTTTTGTGGTTTGGGATCTTCATCTTTACTTATGATATCAAAGGCCACTTGGAAAGCGAAATATTGCTAATAACAATATTATTTCATCCCATTTTTCTCCCGTGTGTACATAACTTACTGAGATCTCACAATTTTTAGGTACCTATGCTTCTTTAGAGGCTTTTCGTTCAATATGTGTTTTTTCAGGGGCTTCTCGTTCAATATGTGTCTTTTCAGGAACTTCTTGTTCAATATGTGTCTCTTCAGGAGCTTCTTGTTCAATATGCGCCTCTTTAAAGGTTTTTTGTATTATTTGTGCCTCTTTTGGAGTTATAAATTTATCAATTTTAAACTAATCAATCGTTTTGATGACCTCTTCTAGAGTGCCTAGTTTTTCTTGGGTTCTCATCTTTCGAGGAGTTACATCATTTGAGTCGATAGGTCTACCACGCTTCAAGCGTATCTTAGATTCATTTGTTAATTGTTCTACATGGACATCAATCCGTGCTGGAGTATTTGCAACCACGATATGTGACTTTGTCACCTTCTTTGTATCAATGAATGTATCTGGTAATTAATTTGCAAGATTTTGAAAATGAAGGATCCTTTGAACTTCTAGTTCACATTGATTTGTACGAGGATCAAGATAGGTCATCGTACATGTCTTCCAACTAATTTCTCATCGTTCTTCAAGAATCGACTTTTCTTTCCTTAATGACGGGAAAACACTCTTATTAAAATGACAATCCGTAAAGCGGGTTGTAGAAGTATCGTTTGTCAAAGGTTCAAGATATCTTATGATAGATGGAGAATTAAAACCTACATAAATCCCAAGTCTTTGTTGGAGACCCATTTTAGAGCGTTGTGTAGGTGCAATTAGTACATATACTGCACGACCAAAGATTCGTAAGTGAGAGATATTTGGTTGTTTTCCAAGCACAAGTTGTGAAGGAGAGCATTCATGGTAAGTTGTAGGTCGAATATGGACTAAAGCTGCAGCATGCATAATAGCATGTCCCCAGGCGTAAGTAGGTAATTTAGTTTTCATTAGTAGTGGTTGAGCTATTAATTGGAGACGTTTGATGAAGGTTTCTGCTAAACCATTTTGGGTATGAGTATGAGCAACAGGATGCTAAACATTTATCCCTACAGACATGTAATAGTCAATGAATGTTTGAGAAGTAAATTCGCCAGTACTATCAAGACGTATTGTCTTAATTGGATAATCTGGAAATTATGCTCATAATCTAATTATTTGTGCAAGGAGTCTAGCAAAGACAACGTTACGTGTAGAAATGAGGCAAACATGTGACCACCTAGTGGAAACATCTATTAAGATCATAAAATAACGGAATAGTCTACATGGTGGATGGATAGATCCACATATGTCCCCATGTATTCTTTTTAAAAAGATTGGTGAGTCAGATATGACTTTAGTAAAAGATGGTCTAACTATCAATATACTTTGTGAGCAGACAACACATGAGAATTCATTAGGCGAAAGAATCTTCTGGTTCTTTAGTGGATGTCTATGTGAGTATTCGATTATTCGACACATCATTGAAGACCCTGGGTGACCTAGCCTGTCATGTCAAAGGACAAAAACTTTTGGGTCGTTGAACTTCTGGTTCACGACAACATATGATTCAATAGGTTTTATAGTTGTATGATCCAACTGAGAGGAGAAAGCCGAGAGTTTTTCCATTATAAGCTTCTGGTCATATATAATGGAAGTAATGTAAAGATATTCTACATTATCTTCAATTCATAGTTTCAATATGATATCCATTTCTGCGGATATCTTTAAAACTGAGCAAATTTCTTTTGGATTTGCTAGAATATAAAGCGTCATTTATATGAAATCTAGTTCTATTTGGTAGCGTTATGTTTTCTCTTCCAGAGCCTTCAACTAAGTTTGTAGTACCAAATATGGTACTTACATTAGCTTTTATTAATGTCAATTCGAGGAAATATTTTTTATCTTGAATAATTGTGTGCGTGGTTGCACAGTCTACGAGACATACATCATCCTCATTCGTCTTAAGACTAAATAACACATGAATTTCATATATAACTAATATTAAAAAAAAAACAAGATATAATGTAAATAACAAAAGAAAATCATATGTAAATATAAGACTTAATACTATATTATTTGATATATAAAGTAATATCAATCAATGTTAATTTTCTCATCATTTATTAAATGATCTGTTTTTTTACTAGGACTTCCAAAGAAATCAATGTCATAGTAGGTTGGGTCAAATCCATCACCATCGTTAAAGTTCATTTATATTTCTTTTCCTTTTGCTTTTATTGATGCTTGGTAAAGGTTGATCAAATGTTTGGGCCTACAACAGGTACACGACCAATGCCCCTTCATACCACGTCTATAACAATTATTCTCATGGTTCTTAGGAGGTTTATCTTGTAAATGATTCCAATTTTCTTAATTTGCCTCATTATTGTTCCACTTCTGGTAGTGCAATGAGACTTTCATTTTCTAAGAATTTGATGAATTATTACTATAAGAACCATGGTATTAGGGATTTCTTTCACGACCACAACTACGACCACATCCTCATTCTTGTCTACGTCCACAAGTTTAGGACGATATTACATTCACTTTAGGAAATGGTTCGGATCCAGTTGGACGAGACTGGTGATTTCTCATCAAAAACTCATTATTTTGTTCAGCAACAAGAAGACATGATATTAATTCAGAATATTTTGTAAATCTACGTTATCGATATTGCTACTGCAGGAGCACATTCGAGGCATGAAACGTGGTAAAAGTTTTCTCTAACATGTCTTCTTTTGTGATTTTTTCTCCATACAACTTTAATTGAGAGTTGATTTTGAAAAGTGCGAAGTTATATTTACTAACATTTTTAAAATCTTGCAACCTTAAGTGCATCCAATCATATCGAGTGTTTGGGAGAATCACAGTTTTCTGGTGGTCATATCTTTCCTTCAAATTACTCAATGGAGTAAAGGGGTCCTTTACTGTAAGATACTCATTTTTTAAACCTTTATGGAGGTGATGGCGAAGGAAAATCAATGCTTTTGCATGATCTTGCAGGGATGCTTGATTTCCTTCTTTGATTGTAGCTTTAAGATTTATTGCATTAAGATGTATTTCAGCATCAAGGATCGAAGATAGATAGTTCTTTCTCGAAATGTCAAGTGTCACAAATTCTAGTTTTGTGAGATTCGACATTGTCAAATAACTTCATATATATATGAAAAAATAATATCATTAGAATCGGTTACAATAAATTGATAGCATTAATATAACTTTGATCATAAACAAAATCAAATAATTTGTTTATAACTTTTAACAATATATAACAAAACAATTCAACAATAATATAAATATGTAAAATTTTATTCTATATAAATAATTTCAAGTTTAAGATGTGAGAATTACCTTCAGAGCAATTCGTGTTGATAACATGTTGTAAAACAAGGATAAATCCAACGTAAATAAAGTAGTAGAGATAAATTATATATTACTTTGATAATAATATATAATAGGGGAAAAGAAGTTACAAAAAAGAATTGAGAAAGTTGAGAGAATAAAAGATAAAGAGAATAAGAGAAAATAAGAAATTTCTTTCTTGTTTTGGGATACATATTAAGAGAATGAGAGACTCTTTTATAGGTTTTCCAAATGGTTTCCATTAATATTCCCATTAATGAATATTAACGGAACTCATAAATAACATTAATGGTTTTCATTAATGAGTATTAATGAGAGTCATAAATAATACTTAATTAACATTTATTATAATGGGAGAATTATCTTTTGGGGGTAGATGAGCCCTCAAATTAACAAAAGGTCCATATAACTCTTCAAATTGAGTTGAAGGATATGAAATAGTAACGGACAAATATACCCTTTAAAAACACATATAAAATATTTTATAAAATTAAGTTAAATAATTTTTTTTCAATAATTTTTTTTCAAAAATACTAAATTAAATAAAAGTAGTTTTCAAAAATATTAAATTAAATAATTTTTTTTTCAAAAATATTAAATTAATTTTTTTTTTCAAAAATATTAAATTAAATTAAAGTATTTAAAAAATATTAAATTAAATATTTTTAAAAAATATTAAATTAAATAAAAGTATTTTAAAAAAATATTAAATTAAATAAAAGTATTTTAAAAAAATATTAAATTAAATAAAAGTATTTTAAAAAATATTAAATTAAATAAAAGTATTTTTAAAAAATATTAAATTAAATAAAAGTATTTTAAAAAATATTAAATTACATAAAAGTATTTTTTTAAATATTGAATTAAATAAAAAATATTAAATTAAATAAAAGTATTTTTCAAAAATGTTAATTTTTTTTTTCAAAATCAACAAAGGGCATTTTTGGAAATATTGAATGATGATATCCTTCAACTCAATTTTCATACTTTCATTGGGTCTTGGGCTCAATTTGAAGAGTTACATGGACCTTTTGTTAATTTGGGGGGTCATCTACCCCCAAAACATAATTATCCCTATTATAATTAATGTGGTGACATTCATTACTTCAGTTATAACAAAAAATATTTTAAATTTTATTTTAATTTTAATTAAAAGATTTGTTTGTTTTGTTTAGGAAATTTGTTATTAAGTGAATATTTATTTCAATTATTTGATTTGATTTGATTTTATATTCTTTCAAATTTTGTCACTTATTACCTTTTGAATTACGTATTGTTCAATGCAATAAACTCAATGCTTGTCAAATTCAAATTAATGAGTCATAATTTTAAATATCAATTTAGCGATAATTTAATTTACCAAAAATTTCAATGTCTATAATTGTTACAAATTATGATTTACGACTATAGATTATTTTAATTATAATTTTTGGACTTTTTATTTTTATCTTAATTATATATATATAAAATACCATTTTTTAATAAGAATAAAAAAAATATTTAATATAAAATAAAAATACTAAAACCTTTTTAAAATAAAAAAATCTAAAAGATTTGAAAATACCACAATCTTGTAAACATAATTTTAATATAAAAAATTAATATAATAAAATTATAATATTAAATCTATTTAATAAAAACTAAAAATAATCTAAAATATTTTTAAATTTAATAAAAATAAAAAAAATCTAAAATAAATGTTAGTGACTATGATTTTTAGTTTTAGTAAAGATTAATGTTTTTGATAAAGCACCGTAATCACTTAATAAATATAAATGTGTAACAAATAAATTTATTTTGTAGTATTAAATATTATTTAAGTTGATAAGGATAAATATATTAATTAATGATTTAAAATAAAATTTTAAATTAAATTTATCAAATTAATTTTAAGTTTATAACTTAAAAATAATTTAAATTAAATTATTAATTAATAAGTATTAATTCTTATAAAACACAAAATTTTATTCAAGTCACTCAGGACACTGGCTTCAGATCGGAGACAAATCCTTAATTGGAGAGATTTTTTTTTTTGACATAAAACTATAAAAGAGTTCATATTGGTTTAAAACTCTAATTGGAGCACCGCCCCACCGCAAAGGCGGTGATGCCCGAACTCGATGAAAGACGGACTACTTCTTGCGTTTGTTTACACTACAGAGCACGGAGGCCTTTACAGCACTGTTACAGTTTGCCTGGTATGGTTTTTTTTTTTTTTTTTTTAAATATTTGTGTCTCAGGAAATTATTACATTAGAAATTCATTGATTTTCCTTTTTTTCTTGAGAAATTATTATAGTTTATGTTTGATTCTCATAAAATTTGAAGGAAGACGTGAGACAAAGAAAATTTAGAAAAAAAAGTGAAATAAAAGAAAAAATTAAAGAAAATAAAAAATAAATTTAAAATTAATAAATTATTTTTACATATTTTTTAAAATTTATTTAAAATTTCCTCAATGGTATAAAAATTAAATAATTTTAAAATGTATAAAATTTTAATTAATTTTAATTATATTTAATTTTATTATATTTTTATAATAAAATTAAATATTAAAAAATCATTTAAATCATTTTTCTTAATATTTTGTTTTTCTTTTCTTCATACTTTTAGCGAATTAAATATAACCATAGCAAATTCATATTCTAGGGTCTTTAAATTGTTGCTATGGGCTTGTCTTTAAAATATTTGATGAAGATGATGATATAATATGTATATTTAAAAAATAATAATTTTAAAATTTATTACATAATTTTAACTTGATATTTTTATCTTAGAATTTTTTTAAAGGATGGTGAATAAAAACATTTTAAAAATATTTTTATTTAAAAACAAGTATTACATTTCATATTTTTAAAAAGATGAAGGTAAATTTTCTTAATTTTTTTCCCTTTTATGTAATTTTTAAATGAGTGATTAAATAAAAAAACTATATAATTTTTTCTCACCTTTCTCTTGTTACTTCTATTTTCTTTTTCCTTAGGTTTTTATAGTAATTGAATTTTTTTATTCTATTTTTGTTTGTAGCTTCTTCTTAATTCCAACTTTAAATTACTATTATTAATTATATAAGATATTGAATTAAAATTTTTTGAACTACCGATTTTCGTACAAACCAATATTATTATTGATTATATAATATTTTTCTTAAAAGCTTAACCTCTTAAGATTTGAGCTTGCATCTTACAAACAAACGAGTAAAATGCAAATTGTTGATCAAATTTTGATACCATATTTAACTACCAATTTTACTAAAAATTTAAGTTTGAAGGATTTGAATTCAATATATATATCATACTCCTTAATAGAATTTACGGCCCAAGAGACAATGTACCATTTGGCCATTGGCTTCCATGGTTAACGTGTTGTCAATTCTGTTTATATGTTACTTGGAATTTCTTTGTTAAATTTAGGATTAGTAAAGGGGTAATAATACCAGCAATACTTCAATCTTTGTAAGGTTCCATGGTTAAGAATATATATAGATAAATAGACACAACTTAAAGTTGGAAGTTTTGATTTTCTTTTGGATTTTGTATTGAACTTCTTAAAGTCAAGACAAAATATGAAGGGGAATGATTTATTTGGGTTTCCATGCGCATTTGCATTTTCCATCTGCATATATTTGGTGCGAAATGTCCCTTTCCTTGTGGGAAGGAATTGTTAAAGTTTGATTTCTTTTGCGCTCTAAATGCCAAACTGCTCCACTTACAACTAGGAATGGCAACGGGCGGGTTTGGGACGGGTCACCCCTATCCCATTCCCGTCCCAAGATATTTAGTTATTTCCCAAACCCGTCCCAAACCCGGGGCGGGGCGGGGCGGGGCATTCCCATCCCCGTTATAGAGTTAAAATTAAATCCCATCCCCGGCCCGTCCCGGCCCGGGTATGTGTTGGCGGGGCGGGGCGGGGCGGGGCTGTGCTGGGTTGGGCTGGGTTGGGCTGGCTGGGCTGAGCTTTTCATCTTTTGTTGATTTTAAGATGTACGTCAGATCAATTTGGATAGTCATAGGAGATGAATTTGCATATTCCCAGGATTGCTAGCATTAACTTTGATTCATATTTCATCTATAATGGCCCATGAAGGAGGAACTTTCATGCCCATTTAATGTCTACATATCAATGTGTGAAAGAGAGAACAAAAATGAATAGACGATGATAGAAACATATGCTGCACAGGGAGGCAAATGTGGGTTAGGGCACCAGCCCGGTTTCTCCTCTGTTTCTCCTCTGTTTCTCTGGATGTACCATGCTAGCAGCAGCACCAAATGCAAGGTTTTTTTGCTCTGTATTTGGTAAGGATCCACCAACAGGGATATAAGACCATTCCTGCATGCACAGCCACACAGAAATGAAGCTCTCTTCTGGAAAATATTAAGAGAAAATAACATGCATAAAATTTTTGTTTTGGTTTTAAATGGAAAATATGATCATTCAATGGCATCCAGTCAAGAGAAAAGGGCAATACTATCAATAAGGCACAAACTTCTGGCTAAGAAAATTACCTCTTCATAAGTTCTTATAATTCGTATTCCCATTGTCTCTAGCCTTGACATGAGCTTTTTCTTTAGTAGATCAAAAGGCATAGCATCTTTTGAAGCCAAACAAGTTTCCTGCAACAAAATCTTTTTAGACATTTTTCATATAATTGTGACATGTACCATATAAATTTTTTTTTGATAAATAAACATGTACCATATAAATTTAATCTTAATACATGGATCAAACCTCAAAGAAGACTCTTGTTGGTGACATGGGCATGACATAGAGAAATGTTGGATATTGCACTTCTAAACATTGAACTTTTTGTTTAATGTGGTCTCTGTAGTCCATGAAAACCATCAGACTTGGATCATATGGATTGTTTTCCACCTGTAAAATAATAGATGATCACAAAAACTCCAAACAATTTCCCTAAACCTTTATTTTGTTTTCATGGAAACATGTTGGTAGAAAAGCAATATTTGGAATCTTAGACCGTTCAGATTTTGAATGATTTTCATAAGATTTACAATTTCCTCTTTCCTCTTCCATGGAAACAAGACAATATAAATCCAATGTGTTATCAATAATTCACAGGTGAATACCAACAATTGGCTTAGTTCGATAAAGATCGGACGAATGGAAATATAACTGTATTCATAATGCAACTAGACAAGCAGATGTAGAGTTGTTTAGATTGGATAAGAAATAAAATAGCTTTTCCCTTATCACTCTTCATTTTAAGTAACAAGGAAAAGGGGAGCTGATGGAATATTTTTTAGCCAATCAAATGGCAACATGAGCTTCTCCTTGTATCCATTTAAAAACCAAAGCTGGAAAAACTATATCGCCAACCAAGTAAAAACCACATCAAATAATTGAAATTCTATCATTTGAAAAGGTAGATCCGACATTCGTACCTCAACCTCCACCCCATAAGCTGTTTGGACAGAAACCCTGGGACCACCCACCTCATACTGTAAGAGTTTCCCTGAAGCAGCCCCAGATGCAACAGTAGCAAGCCTATAATAACATGTAAGAAGCTTGTAATAAGATATAATACTTCTATGTCATTTTATTCTCAAGTATATAGTTCTTAAAAATAAGAATATCCTATTGTACCTGCAGGGGATAACAATATCACGTTCACAAACTACAAGACTATGACCATTGGAAGCTTCTGTAATCCTTTCTACTTTTGAGCTAAGATATGAAACACCTGACTCGAGACACCTAGGAAAAATTATTATTGAATTATACATCTATAGAATATCATATCCACAAAAATAAGTGTGTTGGCAATAAATAGCAACAATAACAACAATCTTAGCAAAAAAGGAATCACAGCCACTCTTTACCTTTTCAACAGTTCCTCATGGAGCAAATGTCGATTGACTCGTCCATAAGCACGACCAATCAAAATTTGATCACCATCATCAAGATATACAATGGTATCCTGCCAAACACGCTCAATGCACCTCCCAAGGCCAAGATCTAGAGATATGTTAAATTAGTCAATTAAGATGGGAAGGGATGTAGACATGAGAGTTCTGCAAAGTTAAAGCACTAACACAGTAGAGTTCCAAGCTAACATAAAAAATTGAAAATTTTATACATGCAAAGGCATAATTTATGAGAAGGTTTTGGCAATTGATAGCATGATTGGTCAAGTAAGATGGATGTGCTATCTTTATTGCAATAAAATAAAGGTAAAAAGTTGTATAGGAACAATGACATGCAGATGTTTTTTTACCCCTTTTTAAGGCTGGTAGTGTTAGGGCAAAAGCAGAGATAATCATCATTCCAGCAGTGCAGTCCTCTAGAACTAAATAAACCGAAACTATGAAAGGCAAAGTCATCTACTTTCTAAGGTCAAAAACAGATAACTCAACTTCATAAGTAGATGAGGCATGATAACAGTCTCTTCAAAGGACAAAAGGACAGAGGATTGTTTACATCGATTAATTCACGAATTTAGTAGATACTTAAGCTATGATAACAGCCTCTCCAAATGACAAAAGGACAGAGGATTGCTTACATCAATTAATTCATGAATTCAGTAGATACATTAAGTTATGGGAACAGCCTCTTTAAAAGAAAAAAAGGAGAATGGTTGCATCAACACAATAATGAATAGGACACAAATGCATTAGATTGAGCAAAACAATCTCCCCTTTATATCAATAGAGAATATGATATTTGATTATGAAAAGGTATGGCTCAACTAAATATCAAAATTATAATAAAATAATTAAATGGTTTTCCAATTGGAATCAAATTAATACCTTTAAATTCATCCTCCCATACGCCATAATGATTTGTGAAAGGAAGATCTGGACCAATAAGCCCAACACTCAATCCTAACTTTGCTAATTCCGCAGCCAAAGCGAGACCAGCTGGGCCACAACCAATCACCACTAAATCCAATGTACCATCTTCAATTGATATCTGCGGTAACTGCTTCAAGTACTACAGAATGCAATTAAAAAAACCAGAAAGAAAAATACCAAATTCCAAAATAACATGGCACCAAATAAACTACCTTATTATATGGATAGTGAAATACGAAGTAGTCAGGATCAGCAACGAAGTAGGCAGCATGTTGACTGTACTCCAATATTTATTTTAACAAGTTAGAATGGAGTAATCAAAGTTTCTCTCAAGAAACACCTTCTCAAGCAGAAGACTCACTTTGCAGAATAAATTATCAGATATTGAAACATAATGGTGATTGAGACAAATATACCATAAATTTCAATAAACTTCATGAATTATATATTTTTCTAGTGCATCAAATTGGCAATGTTGATTTTCAAATAATAAATTCCATGAATTGAAATGCACATTAATAATATTATAAATTCAAATGGCATCAATCATTCTCTTAAACCTCAATTACAAATTAAAGAATATGCTATACTTCACAACTTACAAAAAACATCAATGTTGGCAATGCAAGACAATTGACAACAACACAAAGGGAAAAGAGGGAGCAGGAAGTATTACCGGATATTCACTAGCAAGATTAGGCTTGTAAAAATCATATGCATGTGACATATGACTTCCCCTCAATTTGCTTTCAAATGCAATAGGAGCATCAGGCCCTACTAGCATAGCAATAGCAGCTGCTCCTCCAGTAGGCCTAGCTGGTCCTGCTGCATAAACCTGATAAAGGAAACCTCCAGTAAGGAATAGAACATTGCTAGCTTATAACAGAGGCCACAGGTTTTGCAAAGCAATATTGATGGTTATTGTTAAAAAAAATCCAATGTTAAATTTAGAAATGTAGAAGCAGCATTCGACATTTCATTCAGTTTCACAGTAACAAAAGCCAAAACCAGGCAAACCATAATTATTCTAAAACATTCAACATACAATGCAGTTTCTTACTGAAAAAGTCTCACTCAGAGAGACTCAAGGGTGATTCAGTAAGTTTTATGTCCTTGAAATTTAGAGCATGGCATACACAAACACTAAATCATTTTAGACAGAAATTTCTTTCAAGTCGCCGTTGCAATCATGGACTCCAGTTACAGCTTGCTGCCACACTAGAGCAAGTGTCAGATTTATGGGAAAGAATGGGACAGGAAGTGGAGTTCAGTGTGCAATTCATCACCTGAATGCATGACAATGTATACTGCACATCAGTACCTGATATTTGGTGGTGGAGCACAACTCTAATCCTGAGATAACAAGTTACCAATATCAGTTTCATGTTCAAGATTTTTTATTACCTCATAAATCTTGAAGGTTGATCAATAGAAAAATAAAATATCACATTGCATGAACCTGGATTCTGATCCACAGAATATGCTAAATCCAAAACTTTTGGGTGCTTAATTTGGAAGTGAACTCCAAGCTAAAAGGGTGACAAACTCTTTAGCAGCTTTCAGAGGGCACTTTACCCAGCCTGAGAGTTGTCACTGGAAATCCCAATACTAGAAAAAACACCCCAAGTGATCCCCAGAAAAAGGAGTTGTGCTGTTGTGGGTGAAAATTGCGTTTGTTCTAGTCATGTGAGCTCATACATTATAAGTTAAGTCAATCACAATCCTAGAAATAATTTCCACAAAAGAACAGTAAGATAATGTATAAGAACCAGAACTACTGATTCACCACAGAAATTCTGCCATATCTTTGTTGATAGAGGTTTGAGATACCCATCAAACAGTGGTTATAAGGATGGGTTGCAGAGGATAAAAGGACGCTTGTATTAGGAGCTCTTTTAAATACCTAATAAAACTTCTTCACATTCTCAAATGCACTGCCTTTCACTTAACCTCACAACTCTGGAAACCAACCATGCAAGAGCTTGCTGGTATGTATGAAGTTCATTGGAAATGAAAATTCCATGGTTTCAAACTTCTGTTAACTGGTCAATACTAGTTGGATAAATTCCATTAGTTTGAAGCGCCTCTTCACTGCAGGGACAGGAAAGACTATATAAAAAAAATTTATGAATCTCAGATGATATTTAAGGACTGAGACACACCTTGACGAGCTCTCTGGCATCATAAGCACGCCATGTTCTTGCAAGTACTTGCATAGTTTTTCTGCCGTGATGTTTGAGCCCTCCACTATTTCAAAATATACCTGATTGTAAGAAGCATAAAGTCACTACACTACTTGCTCAAAGTCTATTTATGAATGAAGCCACAAAGTAAGAACCAGTATGAAATTACAAATAAACCAAGCTAAGACATTAGAATGTTTAGATAACTATAGCCGTTTCTTATGTGCATAATATTGCATAGATCCACAAAATACAATTGCTCACACACACAGGAAACATTACACTGGTGAGGCTCAAATTTTTCTAACAGTAACAAAATAATGTTGCATATCTATGAGCCAATCAATTTTATTTTAGAATACCAAACAGAGTAAAATAAACTGGCAATACCAAACATCCGGATCTCCATCTTGAAAGACATGCTTAACACTTACCCTTCTATTTCAATACAAAATAAACATCATTCTGTCATTAATTTTTTAAAGTATCATTGCCACATCAATGAGATGCACCTTTTAGTGATTGATTCATGAGTAAAGTATATTTCAAAAAACAAAACAAAAATAAAATAAAATAAAAATCAGCAGATCAAATCCACATGAAATCTAGCAACTGGGATCCATATTCTGATCAACTAAGCCAAAATCCAGGTTCATTTGAGAATTTGTACCTTCCTTTTCAACGCATTGTTGGCTTCAATTAGCATATGTTCCTGCACCCACATTTCCTTACACGGACTCTACCTTGCAAGTCTTGAACTTGATTGTAAAGAATGTGGTTCTTAGTTACAACCATGGTAATTAACATCATAGAAGAC
The DNA here is from genome assembly GCF_004353265.1 of Vitis riparia. Taxonomy (NCBI): domain Eukaryota; kingdom Viridiplantae; phylum Streptophyta; class Magnoliopsida; order Vitales; family Vitaceae; genus Vitis; species Vitis riparia. Next base: position 7,747,145 of record NC_048448.1, on the reverse strand, counting down.
ATGCCAAAATATAATATCCAAAATTAAAATATATCCATAAGCTTAACAACATTGAAAAAAAACAAAAAAAAAGACATTACAAAGAAATTGTTAGCAAAAAAGAAAGAAAAAATGTCTCTAACATCATCTTAAGTAAAAAATCTAAAGCACAAGTAAATCATCATTTTCATCCATCATTGTGAGTTGGGGCTGTGAGTCATGAATTGATGAATCACCTAATAAAAAAAAAACACCAAAAAAAATATTAGAAAACTTTACTAAATATTTTAATAAAAAAAATTCATAAAATTGATAATTATGTAAATCGGTTACCTTCTTTTTCCTTCCATAACCAACTTTGAGCACACATTAAGGCCTCCAAAGTATCTGGATGAAGCCTACTGCGATGTTTTGATACCACCCTACCACCCGTGCTAAAGGCTGACTCAGATGCAACTGTAGATACCGGAATAGCATAGATATCACGAACAATCTTCTGCAAAGTCGGATACTTTATACCATTTGTCTTCCACCAACTTAAAACATCAAAATTTGAATTCCTTGGCAGAATAGACTCCTCTAAGTAATAATCTAACTCCGACTTCGTATGACTTTCTCCAATGGTACTATGAACAAATAAGTCAAACTTTGAAAGAGGATCTTGTTCATCATAGTTTAACTCCAAAAGAGTTGAACCTGATGAAGTACCATAGGATGAAGTTTTTTGCCCCAAATTAGACTTTGATTGATACTCAGAAAGCAACTCATAACACATTCCACGGATTTTTTCTATCTCATTTGAAGCTTCAGACCCATACATTAGTGGAAAGTAAAACTCTAAAATCTTTATCTTGTATCTTGGGTCAAATATAGCTGCTATTGCCATCACAATATGACACCCACTCCAATACTTGTCAAACTTTTGCAACATACTTGATGCCATCGTTTTCACAACATCATTTGAGCATATCAACCAATCATACAATGCCTCTTTGATTTCACACACTTTGATGAAGAAAGTATTTGCAGTGGGATAATTTCGTCCTGAGAACAACTCTGTTATGTTGTAAAACAATTTCAATCTTCCACATATTTCCTTTGCCATATTCCATTCTTCCTCTGATGGCACAACCATGTAGTATTTTTCACGTTGCTTCAAACGTGGGAACACATCTTTATATGTTATAGCAATTGATAACATCAAGTATGTGGAATTCCATCGTGTCTTACAATCAAGACTTAACTTCTTATTGCATGGAATACGTAATTGGCGAGCTGCATCTTCAAACTTTTCCATTCTTGATGGGGTTGCTGACCAATATGCAACACTCTCACGAATTTTTTCAATTTCTACTTCAATGACATCCAAACCTTCCTTAACAATTAAGTTCAACACATGTGCCGCACATCGCATGTGGAAAATTTTTCCATTCAATAAGAGTGAATCGCTCAAACATAATTTCTCCACCAAGATATTGATCATTCCGTCATTACTTGAGCAATTATCCACAGTGACTGTAGAAACTTTTCTATCCATATTCCAATCCAACAAGAAATCCATCAATACATCTGAAAGAACTTCTTTTGTGTGTGGAGGAGGCACATAAACAAACCTAAATTAAGAATAAAAAATATCATTAACACAAACAATATCATTAAAGGATCAAATAAAAAAACACTTTGGAAGTTAAAAAAAATAACAACATAACTAACCTTACAATATGATGGTGTAGTAACCAAGACTCATCAATGTAATGTACAGTGATAGCCATGTAGCCTTTCTTTTGATTTGATGTCCACATATCAGTTGTGATAGCAACTCTACTTTGAAGTTTCTCTAAGTAGCTAATCATCTTATCTTTCTCAACCTCATAAATCTTCATTATATCACCCTTAATCGTATTGCGGGAAACCATCTTAAACAAGGGTTGGAGACTAGTAGCAAATTCTCTAAACCCCACATGGTCAACGATTGAAAGTGGGTACTCATGCAATATAATTGCACGTGCAAGCTTCTCTCTTGAGATTTCTTGATCAAAGGTAAAACCACCAATTTGAACTTTTCCATGACCTTTTCTCTCTACTGCCAATAATTGTTGCCTAATATCAACATTTCTTCGTTTCATGCACCTATCTATGTGTACATGTAAGTGTTTTGTCCCATTCTTGCTATCGGCCTTAAGCTTTCCCTTACAGTGCTTACAAATAGCATAATCTTGTCCATCTTCTATGATTTTATCAAAATCATTCCAAACAACCGAAGTCAACTTTCTTCTTTTAGATACCAAGGTTCCATCAGTAGTTGAAGTGCTGCCTGTAATTGGAGTTGAACCCGCACTTGGCATGGAAAAGTTTTCCCCTTCTTCTGATGTCATTTTTCTTAATATAAAATAAAGTCTATAAGTAAAACATTCAAACCTAAATTAATAACGTAAAGCTTGGATAGGGCTTGAAGCAAGGGTTTAAAAGGCAAGATTGTATTTAGGTTAATCTCCAAGAATTGCAAGATGTCAACATAGTTTCCATTAATAGGAAAATAAATGTCATAGAAAAGCATCGAGGGCAGTGCAACCGAAAGACACATGCAGTTTATATGGACAGCCCACAGCAAGTGAGAAGAAAATAAGAAGAAAATTAAAAAAACAGAAAACAAAGCAAACAAAAGCAAACAAAGAATATTCTAAAAAGTAATAACCAGAAAACAAAACAAAACATTCCAAGAATCATTATACAAATTATCATGAGACCATGCAAATAAATTCTAATTTTTCAGGATTATCTCTTCCTTTAGATCCACCTAAGTTTTTGTGCTATCATAATATGGAAGCAACAAGAATGCATTACAACTTGTATGTTAGAATACAAACAGAGCACCTATCCAAACACAAGGCAGAGAACCAGGTTTTTCTATTAAAAAATTCCAATCTGACCAATATGCCATGTGCAAACTGTATAGGTCTCTTAGAAATCTTTGCAGGCGGCTTCACATGGTTATTTTGATTCCCTCATTCTAAACCACTAGTGCCACTATTTATTCCAGCACAATCTGGCCAGGATCACATCCATGTGAGATCCACTTAGATTTCAAGTGTTTGTCACTTCATGAATACTGATTCACCTGAAGTATTTTGATCTTTTAATAATCTGTCTCTGATCTTGAAAATTAAGTTGCATCTCAAAAGAAAACTTATGCTTGAAAGATCATTGAGCTTGGTTTCCAGTTCTGCAGTCTCTTAATGACCCCTTTCTTTCTTACGTCCAAGTTTGTGTTGCTTCTTGTGCTGTCAAATCAGAAACCATCCTGTATTTTTCACTTCCTGGATCATTGCATTTATTGTTTCCCTAGAACATTTCTGATTTTCCAACTCAGTCATTTTTAATTACCTTGATTTTGGTTTTTGTTTTATATAGATGTGAATTTGTGTCAAATTAATGGATATTGCAACAAAGACACAGACCATTTTTACAAGCATGCAAAATATTCATGGCACTAAATATCCTTAACCCAGTTCTAACAAAGCTGGTACTTGGACAGGAGTTGGAATAATTGTAAAAAGATTAAATTAAACTATGGACAAATTACTCTGAAAATTGAACGGGTAAGAATGTCCTGAACATTGACAGGGACAAATTGTTTTGCTAGGCTCATCCACCTTCAAGAGGGCCCATCTAGTACCAGTAGCTGAAACCAATGATTAAGACATCCGACCTTTCAATTGAACACCTTAGGGAGGCAGCGCCATTACCATGATAGCTGATGGGAACCCGCAAATTCTTGGGGAATTCTCTAATACTCAAATTATACGCCCTAGTGATATTTCCCAGACAAGCACTGATCAAACCAAAGAATGGATTTGATCCAATAGAAAATTAAAAAAAAAAAAAATCCTAGGATTGGATGGGGTGGATACCTGGGAACCAATATGTGGCCGCCAGCATTGGCCACAGATGGGATGAGGGTAAAGGACCACTTCACCTCAGTTTTCACCTATCATCTGTGTCACAATCTTGTCTCCCCAGAAACGAAGAAGATCAAAAACTAAAACCCATATATAATCCTACATATAATGCCAATGAAGGCCCATGACAGCAAAAAATAAGCAAAAAAAATGAAGGCATCATTCAACCAAAAAATCAACAAAAAATCTTAGATAATCTGAAACTGGAAATGGAAAAATCCTAAATCTCGTATCTCTTTCCCGAATTAGAAACGGAATACAACACCAAATCAAGGCATCATTCAACCAAAAAATCAACAAAAAATCTTACCGGTTTGTAGATACCTGAAGATAATAGTTGTGATTCTTGATTTCTTGTGAATATGGGATAAACAAGGATGAATCGAGAGGAAATGGATTTTCGAATGGATTATCTGATGGATTTCTCCCTTGAGTGGGAGGAAAAACCCTAGCGCCGACAGGAACGAGAACTGAGGGAAGAAGACCTAAAATGAGGATAGGAAGCTAATATTTATAAGTGGGGGGTAAAGTAGTAATTTCATATTCGGGGCGGGGCGGGGCGGGTCACATTATAACTACACCCGACCCCGCCCCGAACCCGATTCGGGTTTTTAAAAAAATCCTGAACCCGGCCCATCCCCGATTGCCATGTTCCTATACCCGTCCCAATAGGGGCGGGTCGGGGCGGGTGACCCGGGAAACCCGCGAAATTGCCATTCCTACTTACAACTATCCAAGAGGGACTGAAACCCATTTAACACCATGTTACCTTCTCCATGTTTGTCATTTTTCGTTGACTAAGTGAAAAGTTGCATGATATTAATTGCTGATATCTTGAAAATCTCCGGTGGCCTATTGTCCAATCAATCATCCTAATTTAGTAGTTTGATGGGAAAGGAAGCTCAATCTAGTGCTGGAATCCCACGAAGGCCGACTTCAGTAGTAAAATCGTCCGCAAATAAATGGACATTATTTGACATCTTTACTATTAACTTTTTTACCAGGAATGCGTTGAAGTTTCTGCTACAGCTTACGAGGTATAAAGCTAAGATGAACGCTAAGGACTAGTTAGCAATAGCTGTTAAATATCTAATCAAGGTGAATACCCTAATTTCATATATACCGTAATATTTCTTGTTATAACTCAACCAAGGTGAATACCCTAATTTCATATATACTGGAATATTTCTTGTTATAACTCAACCAAGATGAATACCCTAATTTCATATATACTGGAATCTCCTGATTAAAAATGAGTAGAAAAATAATAGCGGAAACATACCTGAATCCATTGAAGGAGAAACCTTATAGAAAGAAAACCCTTGAGATGGTCTTCCAATTCTGGCCACTAGATTCTGTGTCAATTTCTCTCTGAGAGGATTTTCGGAAATTGGAATGCGTAGTGGTAGAATGGGGACCATAACCCTATTTATAAACTGCTAGGGCAGTTTTAATTTTATCACAATTATATTTCTGCCCCTCATAGAAATAATAATTATCTAATGGTATCTACACAATAATCTCATGACAATTATACCCTTAAGCCAATTAATCAATTATTAATTAGATCACTATATTTAGGCTTAATTAAATGATAGCACACACATTTTAATTATTTACATGTGTGGCCCAAATTATAGATTAATTACAAAAATTAATCTAACAATCTCCCACTGGGCCACATGCATATGTGATCAAATAAATGTGCTTAACCTTATGAGCTCAAAATTTGCTATCATGTCCTTAGGGTATATCCGAACAATCTCGTCCATTAACTATACTGACATAGGATCAAGGTGGTCTTTGTTACATCAATCGTTACTAGACCAATCAATGGTCACATATATCTACACAGCTAAATGACATAGATCAATCATGAGTGCATAGCATGGAAATTACATGCAATGTGATCTGTTCATGCCTATTTCCAACTGGTCCTACTTAAGTTTATTGAGATCAAATCTTTAGCATAATTTAACAGAGTGCAATAAAATGAATACTTTATTTCTGCAGAACACAATCCAAATTTATAAATAAAGTCTAAACATAACATAGAGCAATATACAATGAATAATATAAACTCCCACTAAATTTGGATATCCTCAAATGAGACAACACCCATATGAGCAGTGTGCTCATGAAAGACCTTGGGTGGTAATCCCTTTGTAAGCGGATCCGCTATCATGGAGTTTATTCCAATATGCTCTATGGATATCTGTCCACTCTGTACTTTTTCTTTTACAACTAGGAACTTGATATCAATGTATTTTGATTTTGTAGAACTCCTGTTGTTATTGGAATATAAAACTGCTGATTTATTGTCACAAAATATCTTCAGTGGTCTTTCAATACCATCCAGAACACGCAGCCCAGTGACAAAATTTCGTAGCCATATTCCTTGATTGGATGCCTCATAACATGCTACAAACTCTGCTTCCATGGTGGATGATGTTATGAGTGTCTGTTTGGCAGACCTCCATGAAATTGCTCCACCAGCCAACAGATAAATATAGCCTGATGTGGATCTTCTGCTGTCTTGGCATCCAGCAAAGTCGGAGTCGGAATACCCAATGAACTCCAACTGATCCAATCTCCTATATGTAAGCATGTACTCTTTTGTTCTCTGTAAATATCTCATAACCCTCTTGGCTGCTCTCCAATGATCCATTCCAGGGTTACTTAGATATCTGCCTAACATGCCAACAATGTACGCAATATCCGGACGTGTACATACCTGAGCATACATTAGACTCCCCACAGCCGAAGCGTAAGGAATCTTATGCATTTCTTGACTTTCTAAACTATTTTTAGGGTATTGATTAAGACTGAATTTGTCTCCTTTAGCGACAGGGGTATCACCTGGTTTGCTATTTTGCATGCCATACCTTTGGAGGACTTTATCAATATAGGTCCTTTGTGACAATCCTAAAATACCCCTATAACGATCTCGGTGTATCTGGATTCCTAAGACAAATGAGGCATCACCAAGATCTTTCATCTCAAAATGTTTTGATAAAAATCTCTTGGTGTCGTGCAATATGCTAATATCATTTGTGGCTAGCAATATGTCATCGACATATAAAACCAGGAAAATATACTTACTCCCACTGAATTTGTGATACACACATTCATCCATAAGATTTGCCTCAAAACCATATGAGACAATAATTTGATGAAACTTGAAGTACCACTGACGAGAAGCTTGCTTGAGCCCATAAATGGATTTAGTTAATTTACAAACCATATTCTTTGAGTCTTCGGACACAAAATTTTCTGGTTGTACCATATAAATTGTTTCATCAATGTCACCATTGAGAAACGCTGTTTTAACATCCATTTGATGTAACTCAAGATCATAATGTGCAACTAGTGCCATGATTATCCTGAAAGAGTCCTTCGTAGAAACTGGAGAGAAGGTCTCTTTGAAGTCAATTCCTTCTTTTTGAGTAAAGCCTTTAGCTACAAGACGTGCTTTATACCTTTCTACATTACCATTTGAATCCTGCTTGGTTTTAAATATCCATTTACAACCAATGGGCTTCGTACCAACTGGTAATGGGACAAGTTCCCAAACTTTATTGTCTTGCATAGATTTGTACTCTTCATTCATGGCTTCAATCCATTTCTGAGAGTTGGAACTTTTCATGGCTTGCTGGAAGTTGATTGGATCATCTTCCATCATTCCATTTTCTACCTCATGTTCCTGGAGATATACGATATAATCGTCCGAAATTGCATTTCTCCTCTCTCTCGTGGATCTCCTTAATGGCATATTTTCTTGAGGTTGTTGAGTTTGTTCTTCAGGAGCAATGTCCTCATTTGCAATTAAGGGTTGAACAATATTGTCTGTTGGTTGAGGATCCAAATTTACTTCTTGATCAATGATAGGTAGTGAAACCTGTACATTATCAAAAGCAATAGTAGATCCCTCTTCCTCCTCAAAGACAATATTCCTAGCCTGATTTCTCCCCCCAAACTCAACATCCTCTAAAAATGTTGCAGTTCCCGTCTTAAAAATTGACCTAATAGCAGGATCATAAAATTTAAAACCCCTTGATCGCTCTGCATAGCCAATAAAGTAGCTGCTAACTGTTTTAGAGTCCAATTTCTTTTCATGAGGCTTATAAGGTCTCGCTTCAGCTGGACATCCCCAAATATGAAAATGCTTTAAATTGGGCTTTCGACCCGTCCAAAGCTCATAAGGCGTTTTAGCAGCCGCTTTAGTTGGCACCCGATTTAGGATATAAGCTGCCGTTTTGAGTGCTTCACCCCAGAGTTTTTTGGGTAAAGTAGAATGACTAATCATACTCCTTACCATGTCCTTAAGGGTTCGGTTTCGTCTTTCTGCTACACCATTCATGCTAGGTGATCCTGGCATGGTGTATTGAGGGACGATCCCACATTCCTCTAGGTATTTAGCAAATGGTCCTGGACATTGTTCACCTGATCCGTCATATCTACCATAGTATTCACCACCACGGTCAGATCTGACGCTCTTTATTCTTTTGTTGAGTTGTAACTCAACTTCTGCTTTAAATGTTTTGAACATGTCCAATGATTGTGATTTCTCATGTATAAGAAATAGGTAGCCATATCTTGAATAGTCATCTATGAATGTTATAAAGTACTGTTGACCATTCCAAGATGCCGTAGGGTATGGTCCACAGATATCTGTATGAATTAATTCTAAGACGTCTGTAGCTCTATTTGCACCTAATTTCTTTGTTTTGGTCTGTTTTCCTTTAATACACTCAACACAAATATCAAAATATGAAAAGTCAAGTGAATCTAAAATCCCATCGGACACAAGTCGCTCAACTCTAGATTTAGAGATATGACCTAGGCGTTTGTGCCACAATGAGGTCGAATTATCTTTATTCAATTTACGTTTTGTACCTCGTGATTCCACATGCAAGGTTTCATTATAGGATGGAACAGTTTCCAACAAATATAGATTATCATAAACATTAAGTAAACCGGTTCCTACAACATTTGAATTAATAGATAATGCAAATTTATTGTTTCCAAATGAACAACAATAACCTGATTTGTCCAAAACAGAAATTGAAATTAAATTCCGTCTGAAAGACGGTACAACGAAAGTATCTATTAAATCCAAAAAATAACCAGATTTCAATAATAATCTAAAGTGCCCTATTGCCTCCACTTCTACCGACTGACCGTCTCCGACATAGATGCATCTTTCAGCATCACTTGGTTTTCGGTAACTCAGGCAACCCTGCATAGAAACACAAATGTGAGTAGTAGCACCAGAATCTAACCACCATGTGTTTCTAGATACTGAAGCTAAATTAACTTCAGAACAGACCAAAGTAAGAAATATACCTTTCTTAACACGCCAAGCAGCATACTTGGTACATTCCTTCTTAGTATGTCCAGGCTTATTACAGAAGAAACATGTTACCTCAACTTTCTGTTTCTTTTGTTCTAGGCCATTAGAAGCAGCAACCTTATTATCCTTATTCTTTCGTTTGCCCTTATCCTTGGAAGTGCTAGCCAAATGAGCACTTTCGGTCTTGTCTTGCTTTAATCTCTCTTCCTCTTGCACACAGAATGAAATGAGCTCATTAAGAGTTCATTTATCCTTTTGACAGTTATAACTGACCTTGAATTGATTAAATTGTGCAGGAAGATAAATGAGAACCAAATACACGAGTAAATCATCAGATAACTCAAGTTTCAAAGCCTTAAGTTTTGAAGCAAGATGAGACATCTCCATGATGTACTCCCGAACATTACCCTTGCCTTTATACTTCATTGAAATCAAGCTTGCTAAAAGCGTGCTCGTTTCAGCCTTATCGTTTTTGGCAAAACGTTTCTGAATTTCCGCAAGGAAGTCACTGGCATTAGTAACCTCATCGGTTACCGCACCCCTGAAAGCTTCTGGAATTCCGCGCTTCATGATCATAAGACTTAGCCTATTTGAACGTTCCCACTTACCCCAATAAACCTCATCCTCTTGAGTACTTTGCTCATTGAGTTCATCGAGTTTGGGCATTCTCAAGGCTAAGTCTATATCCATGCAGCCTAAGAGAATCATCATATTCTCTTTCCAGTCCTTAAAATTAGTCCCATTTAACATAGGGACATTATTGATGTTGGCAGATATAGAAGTAGTTGATATAAAAGCTGAATCCAGAACAAAATAAAATGAATCAAATAAACCATCATGCTCACATAAAATAAGCAATTAAACACATAATCTTTAAATTTAAAAGCAAATTATGACATTTCAAGATACCTAGCACAATATCAATATCAAGTCTTTGGACAGTAATATTAACTGTAAGTGGTACTCTTGTTGTAGTGATCAAACATTGATGATAAGTTATATCAAATAATAAATCTATCTTTGGATTGATTTATTATTCACATTAAGTTACCTTTATAATCATCACATATTTATCACCACAGGTATGTATGCAATTTGACCAAATATTAACTTTCCTTTGGGCCAGTCAATACCCGCATGAATCACATACACACAAATATCTAACACCCCGAACAGACTAATCTACACGAAAGATGTCACTTTGGTGATTTTCCGCTTTAATTAGCCTATTTAAAAATGCTAGATCAATAACTTAAATATTAATATTATAAAATGCTATTAAATAATAATAATAATAATAATAGTAATAAAAAAAAATTTATCAACTCAATATTTCATAAATCTTAATCCATTGACATATATATATATATATATATATATATATATTAAAATAATAACTCAAAAATTAATCAAGGAGTTGGCTCTGATACCACTCGTTAAATATCCAACCAAGGTGAATACCCTAATTTCATATATACTGGAATATTTCTTGTTATAACTCAACCAAGATGAATACCCTAATTTCATATATACTGGAATCTCCTGATTAAAAATGAGTAGAAAAATAATAGCGGAAACATACCTGAATCCATTGAAGAAGAAACCTTATAGGAAGAAAACCCTTGAGATGGTCTTCCAATTCTGGCCACTAGATTCTGTGTCAATTTCTCTCTGAGAGGATTTTCGGAAATTGGAATGCGTAGTGGTAGAATGGGGATCATAACCCTATTTATAAACTGCTAGGGCAGTTTTAATTTTATCACAATTATATTTCTGCCCCTCATAGAAATAATAATTATCTAATGGTATCTACACAATAATCTCATGACAATTATACCCTTAAGCCAATTAATCAATTATTAATTAGATCACTATATTTAGGCTTAATTAAATGATAGCACACACATTTTAATTATTTACATGTGTGGCCCAAATTATAGATTAATTACAAAAATTAATCTAACAATAGCCACATTGGAAGTGCTTTGGGCCCTTATTTACTTGCAGTCTTCCCATATTAGTGGCGGCAATTTCTTGGTTATGGTTTTCGTGTCTGGGACACATGGTACTGATTTCCAAACGCATACCTCGTAGGTTGTTGAATGTTTATTGGTGTCCCCTCTGATGGATGGGCAGAGGGTATTGGACTTTTAGCCGTGCATACCCTACTGGATTCATTGACCATCTTCACGTATTTAATCCTACTAAATTCAGAAGGCATGGGTGGGTTCAACGTTTCGACTCTCTCAAGTCTTTGTAACAAAGCTTTTTCTCCCCAAACCAACAAAATCTTTGAAGAATATGGCGTTCCATATCTCTGTTTAACAAGATTGCCAAGCAGCCACTCCACCCACCACCACGCGGTGGTGTTTGGATTCAAGCGGCGCAGCTGCTGAGGTAAGCTTGAAGAAACTTGATCAACTAAAATAAATTAATTGTTATATAGGAATCTTAATACCATCCCAGTTGCCAAGAAGAAATGAATTGTGGATAAGAGTAGCATTTTGACTGAGCCTGCTGAGAGGAAAATAAAGAGAGTGCATGCCGTCGTGGTCTATGCCACCACCTATAGATGGGCAGGAATGGATGCCATTGGGCCATTGTGAGTTGTGATGTCTAAGATAAGACTATATATGGGGAATGACACTCATTTTTTTCAACTGTTATTCAAAGTACTAACAATTGAATTTATTGATCAGAAATAATTTGAAGTGAACAAGCCATTAGCCATTAGAAAGTTTACCTTTCAATATGAGCAACTTGCTGCATCGAATTCATTTGGTTCAAATTTCTCCCACATATGTCGAAACATGAAGTTGAGGAGGGAACCAAACCAACCCAGCAAAGATTATAATGTAAATAATGCCCAACGGCTAATTCTCCTGTCGATCTCCATATATCACTGAAGGCTCGCTTTCCACCACACCGCGCATTGAATTGACTTCATTATCCACTGTTTCTGCAACTCATTTAATCTCTTCATCTCTACAGCTATGCAACAGGATGATACCCACACTACATCACATGCTTCCTTCATTATTGACTTCACCCACAAGTTAAATATATTTATACATATTTCTGAGATGGGTTGCTACACTATCGTCTTCTTATCTCCGCGGATTTTCTGGTAGACTTTGGAATTCTGAATTTTGGGTGACGAGAGCCTGCTCACTTATTCTCTTGCATCTCTCTCAGGTAAGTCTCATGGGTTGAGTTACTTATAGGGGGTTGTGGAGAGTGTTTGAATGCAAATACCACTCTTTTCAGTTGAAAATTTTCCTTTTTGGGGGTCTGGGTTTTGAAAACAAAGTGGTGAAATATTATCGATATTGACATGACCAAGTTTTCTGGGTTCTGGGTTTTGTTCTTGGTGGTTGGGACACCTTTCATGTTCCTTCACTGCTCCGGTTCCTCAATTCCTGGTAACTTTTCTTACTTTTTGCTTATGTTGTTTCGTGTACAACGATTATTTTGTTTTTATCTTGGAAAAGTTTTCTGTGCACGAGCTATGAAAGAGTTTTGTGGGGTTCTACTGTTTGTTTGTCGTTGGTTTTCATCTTTAGTTTGTGATTAATTAACTTCCTTTCTTTATGCACTGTTGGGGTCGGACAGGAAAATCCTAGAAATGATCATACTAGAAAACCCTATTTGTTGGTATTTGGTGATGATTCTGCATTAATCTCAAAATGGTGTGAAATACTATCCTTAAAAGAAAAGGGAAAGAACAATGAAAGGAAAGAAATCATTGCATGCAATTTCAGAAGGAATAGTTCGAACACTCGAGCTTTATTTGGCTATCGTTGTTTGCATGTTTTTATTTATTTAGCATAAGAACTAAAGTTTTTTTTGTCATTTTTTTCATGTTTCTTATTGAGATTTCAGAGCTCAAATAGTCCATTGTAGGGAAAAGGTGGTATCATATGTTCCCATTGTTATCAGTTCATAATGTTTATTTGTTGATGGTATTTCTGATAGTCAAATCATTATTTGGCTTGTATAGAAAATCCAAGGTCAGAAATGTAATGAAATGGAATCTCTTGCTCTGTTGGCTTTCTGTCAAAATTTTGAGAAGTGTAATCTCAAATGATCTGATGGACTGTGACTGGAGGTGTCGGCAGCTCTTTATTGAGCTTGGTAAATTCATAGATATCTGCAGGGTTGATTACACCATGAACTTATCTAAAAATAATTGCCTGAACCAATAGGATAATTTGTTTTTTCCAAGACAAAGTTATTGCTGCTTGATACAATTAATCAGCTTTTCAGATTGAGTTGAAGTCATACAGGCTTTTCACGCAAAAACATAAAAGTTACACAAGATGCCAGGACACAACTATTGGATTCCATTTCATTCATGTTGCATGGCACAAAACCATGACTCAGTTCCTGCACCTCAATATGTCTCTTATCATGATCTACTGCTGGTGGGTACAGAGAGGTGCCTCAGAGTTTGGGTTGAAAATAACCTCTTTAACCAAACAAATGTGGATTTTGGCCATCTTTTGTTCAAAATCGCCTCTTTTTCTCCCATCAGCATCTTTTATTATTATTATTTTTTAAAAAGTTATTTAAAAAAAAAAATTGAAGATGGAGGTGTGGGTCTGGGTGGGGGCAACCGTGGGCATCATCAGCAAGGATGGCACGACATCGCTGGTTGGCAATTAGTAGCAGCCGGAGTTGGAGGAAAGGAAAAATGGGTATGATGGATAGGATGGAGAGAGAGAAGAGAAATAGGGAAAGAAGGAAATATGCAAGGGAGAAAGGGTTGAAGTCGACTGAAGAAGGGGAAACGGAGTGGCCGACAGCAACGTCGCCAGAGATGGATGGGTCCATGGTGATGTGTGCGGGTGGAAGAGAAGGAAGAAATGCATTTTTAATTTTAAAAAAAATAAAATAGGAGAAGGCTAGTTTGAACAATCGTTTCAACACAGGCCTAAAGTTGATTTTTTGTTTCGATCAAAAGCTACTTTGACCCAAAATTCGGTGCCTCATCTATGAACATGAATTCCTCTACCCTCTAGGCCTGGCCCTCCATCTGACAATAGTAGTTAAAACTGCAATGCAGCATGTGATGCAAACATCATGCAGATGTTGATCACCATCGCTTTCTGTTTATGGGTGCTTTCTTGGACTGCCGTGCTGCTACGACCATTGCTGAAACTATAAATGTGTACTCTAGTATATGAGCCAAACTTTAGTGTAGAGCCTCCTCTCAACTATATATTTGAGCTCTCCCTTCATGAATTGTTGTACCAATCATTTCTATGGCAACACATCTCCCCACCCACCTGATTTCTTCTTCTTCTTCTTTCATTCTTTTTCCTTTTTAAATTTTAAGTATGGATGTGGAAATGTGCTCACATGATCTGGTGTTTCTAACTTTACAAAATGTTGGGATTTGTCAATTAATGCCTATACTCTATAAGAGTGAAGCATTGAAGCGCAGGCTGAAGTCTAAGGCTAGAATTCTGGGGTGGGGCTGCTTGAAGGATTGGATTTCTACCAGCATGACTCATCTAACTGTTAAAGTACCTCTTTGAATAGAAATGTGCAGTATTTGATCCTATTTTCTTCATTTTTTCCCTTTCCTATGTCTGCTTCAACTTTGAGTTCCTTAATAAGCCACCCGAATTGTGCTAGCTGTACAGTTTCTTTTTTGTCAGAAAAATGATGAGTTCTATAATAGGTAAAGTACGCTAAACTATCACCAACAAATACTGCTTAGAAAAAAAAAATTAAATAAAAAAAAAAATAGAATAAAGAACAAAAGAAAAGTATTAAAATACTGACATACCATACTTTCTTGAGTTTGTTCCCAGATATGGTCTTCACCCATCATGTGGGTAGTGTTACCATGAAAGCAACAAGCAGGAAGCTGAAGGTACTTGCCTTAGAATGTTTATTTTTTCTTGAATTAATCAAGATGCTTGCAATTTTTGTATTGGGATACTACGATTTATCCTTGTTCAATCTGCAGGTGAATGGCTATGAGCATAACTTAGGCACTGATAAGAAGATCATTGCAGGGAATGTAAATTTGGAAGATTATCATCCCATTGATCCAGTTCCAAGTTCAAAGGCTTCCATAAAACCTGGACCTATCCAACATGGCACTCCTCTTATTCCTTACATTCCAAAGCCCTCACCACCTGGCCATCCCAAGCCTGGTGGGTTTTTTTAGCTTACCATATATAGAACTATTTCTACATAGTGTCTATGCTAGACACCTGAAGAATGTAGTACCTCATATTTCTCGTGGTTGTTCAATTACCCTGTTTGTTGTGGTCCTCATATGGCCATTGCTTATGATATTTATGTGTTTGTTATTATTATGGGCCTGTATCTGGTAAATTACTAAAATGATGAAGATTACTAATTGAATTGATCTTGAATAAAGCATCAGTGATAAACGATTTCTCTCTCTCAGTCTCTGTTTAAAGGGACATAGCCAGAATTTTCGGAACACAAAACTCTGGAGACTGAAGGAGTCCCTTAGCAGTAGGACTTCTCTCAAAATCATTCAACTAAATTTCAATGTATACCGTTCAAAGCTTAGATGGTTTGGAGTGAACGTTAATGCCTAAAATGTGGTGTTTGGTGAATGATCATAACTACTTGATTGCTGAATTGGGCATGGTATTGCTCTCCAGTTGAAGGGCTGATGTTTACCTCTTACCCAAACAGGTCACAGGCACAATGCTGGTCAGCTGGTGTCAGTGAGTATTTTACTATTTTTCTTCATAACTTTACATGAGGCAATCTCAACAGTAATGGTTATTAGTTACCGAACCAATTCTGGACACCTGCTGTCAATTCCATCCCACTTCATACCTAACAGTTGTTCTGCTGTTCTCAAGTGATGCAATTCCATATTTACACCTAAAAGAACTTAGCACATGTGCCATTTCTCCCTCAACTGCCTCCATGTGAGGTTTCCGTTCTCCATTTTCCCCTTCCGGTTGGTGAGGAAGATGATTAGAAACTGAAGAAAGAAGATTTGTATGTTTAGATCTCTAGATGTTATTTAGTCCTATAAGAGTATTCGATAAATAAATATATATTGTTTATTGTGGGTTTAAAGGGTTTTTACGATTTTAAAACATATTTATAAGGTTAAAATGAACTCATACTTATTTAATACCAAAAACTTTTTCTCTTATCCAATGTAGGATATCACAATATAGATACAATATTCTCATTATGTCATACGAGATATTGAGGCGAAATAGATAGACATTCTTTATGGGATTGAACAAATAGAGACTCAAGTGAGTATTCTAAAATACATTTATAAGATTGAGAAGAGTCTATACTAGAATCTTTATATATATAGTGTTAAGAAATTTTTTCCTTATATGATATGAGATGTTACATATATGGATGATAACGTAGGTGATGTTATCGGGGTGTATCACCTGAAAGAAATAAGTGCTTGAGAAGAAAGATAATCATGGCATCACCACTGGGGTCCCCTAGTTCCAATTGCTTAATGTGAAGGAAGACAGGTTAGACAGGGGAGTGTCCTAGCTAGTCCTTCACATAGTTTCTTTTTTCCATAGAAAGATAAACATAATTCTTAGGGTTTTGGCAACTAAAAGGCCCTGCCAGTGGGTCAGGTAATAAAAACTACAGCGCAGAAAGCCAAAGCAAATGCAATAATCAATAGCACCAACCGCATTGACTTGATCCAAATAATACCAAGGAGATCTCTTCTTCTTCAAGCTAATTTCAGTGCCCATTTTGATTCTTCCTCAAATATCAATTCATCCTTCACCATATCACTTGACACTTCTGCAAGTTGACAACCCACATCAATCCACATCCCACCAAGTTCATTTCTTCTACCCCATTCTCTTTTTCCCATCTCTTAAAATCTTCCAAAGGAAATTCCCTTTTTCCTCCCCACCGTTACACTTCTTTTTTCTGAATTGCAAGTGGAAAGGGAAATCATGGTCACAAAAGCATCGGGACCTTGCAAAATTGTTTCACCGTTGTCTAAATATCACTTTCAATGTGGGCTACCATGCTTAAATTCCAACCATTACTTAATGAGGATTTGTTACTTTAACATCAATTATAATATGAAGTGTTTCTCAAGTCACAGACCTTTCCAACTCCTAACTGTAATCATTTACCAATAAAAGTATGGTTAAACCAAACGTCATCTGAATTAAGTTATTAACGAATCAGCCTGTGGATTTACAAATGATGTTGAATCAGGCCTAGAGCCTAGACGCTGTCCTTTTTCTACTTAACTTTTTCTATTTGTTTATTCATTTCTTTTGATAAACTCCTCCCGTTTGGTTCCGGAGAGAACCAAGAAAAGGAAAAGGCAGTTTGGAATCTTGCTTTTCAGAAACCCACTTGGATGAAAAATCTAAGACTTTGGCTAACATTTGGAATCTCAAGTAGAATTAAGAGAACCTTACATTTAGCTTGTTTACCTACAAAACCTAACAACTGAAATGGAGGGTATCTGATTTTTCCTTAGCAACCAAGCAGTGAGCTTGTCGGTTAGTTTCACTATATATCATATTAATGCTTCCAACTCAAGCTCAAGCACGTAGTGAGTGTAGGAGGTCTCATCTGATGTGGTCTTCTCAGAGTATGTTGATTGTTAGTAAAGCAATACCCTCCTTGTTATAGCGGTAGGAACTCGTATGATCCTCTTGTAAACCTGTTTTTGTCTACGTACATGTCTTGTTTGAAGTTTTCAGTTGCTTGTCTTCTAGATTATTAGGTAATTTTCATGGCAAGGTATTAAAGATTTTAGATGTTAACATAAATAAATGTGATCCTTACGTCCATGGAGTATGTCTGAACTCAAAAATCCACTAATCAAATAAAAAAGAAGAGTTACAATGGTGAAGATTCTCCCTCTCTTCTTCGTTGCATTCTAATTGTTCTCTTCTATAGAAATCTTAAATTATAGAAAGATTAAAAATATAATAGGGACAAACTTATTATTTATATATTTTTTAAGAGCACTCCCCCTTAAACCCTCGAAAACTGATTGAGCAGTTTAATCTAAGCAAACATAAATCCCGAGGTCTCCTACGTAGTGTAACAAAACTGATTCAATTTCACAATTAAGAACGTTCATAATTTGAGTTAAAAGTATATATATATATTTGGACAATATATAAACCTCAATAGAATAAGAGTAAAGAATTCATCAAGTCAAGTGGTACAGCTGAACTGTGATACTAACTTTTGTATCTCAAATTTTATGGGTGCAATATCAATTAAGATTGATGCAATTAGTCTCTAGAACACTTTTGGACCGGACTATCCAACAAGAAACAATACACAAATAGTCTTGATTTTGCACAAGATTACAGGTCAGACGGGATCATGCCGTGATAATCTATGCTGCGTAAGGAATATTTTGTTTGATCCAGCTGAAAATACATATGGGTTTGGTTCTAATAGTTCAAAGTTGGTCCAGAGCCACAGGTTTACAAAAAGAGCTTTAGTACTGTTTAAGCAGGTGTGGTTTAGCCAGATGCGCAGGGGCTGTAACCATCAACCAATTCCTAGGCTTATAAATTGGGTTAACGCATTTACTCTTCAACAGGTTTTTGGTATAAACAGAAGTTCCCCAAGAAGGCTACATGATGCTATATACCGTATCTAGTTTCTGATCCTTGCCTCTGATCCCTCCAAACTATGGCCCATGTCCACTGTAATTGGGCCTCCAAAGGCACACGCTGGTGAGCCTATGAAATCGAGAGAAGTGGGACCCTTGAGAACAAGACCCCATCCAAAGCAACAGGGAGAGGAAAGGGTCAGGGACATTGTACAGAGACAGACAGTATGGGACGGAGCATCCTAGAAAGAGCTACTTTTTCAATTGCCTTTGTAAATTATAGCGATGTAGCATTGCTGACATTTATTTTGGGAAGTGGGGGCGCTGGCTTCTTTCATTTGCAATGAAACAGTTGCCACTTCGAGAGCAATTTCAAGGAGATTTAGCTTAGTTTTTCATCCATCTGCCCAGGTAATCAACTCTCACAATGATTGCTCACTATTATATAGTTTTGAGAAAGCTACATGTTCATCATCATGTCTCCTCGTTAGTTTGTTCGGTAATTCTCTCCATTTTACTGCACTTTTCTCTCAGCGATTAGGTGAATGAATTGTCTATGATCTGTATCAGCTGATATGATAAAACTAATTGTGAGCTTAATAATTGCCATTTATATGATCATCATTCATGTGGTTGGAGGTTGGATCAATGACCTTGAATGGGCCATGAGACCAACCAAATATCTCCATAATATGCATTGCTATTTCATAATCCTAATAATCCTGGCAATGAATCGCAAAAATGATTATTGTTGTGTTCCTGAAAATGCCTACTTTGTCCTAGATGGTGGGTTCCTCCTAGACTCGTTTGCTTCCTTGTTTATCGATCTCAGGATGAGGCAATACCCAAATGGTTGATGCTTCCTCAAAAGCAAGGACATGGGATATATACATATATATATATAAAAGATGATAACAAAGAAAAAACCAACTTTAGGAAATTGAGTGTCGAAGAAGGAATGAACTTTACAAGTGGTCCTTGAGGCACCCATCGTGCACGCATGCCTTAGCTAGTATTTTTATTTAGGAGACCCTCACATCACATGGGCATAAGTGGGCTTCATATGTTCTCAGGCCTTAGCTTTTAATTGAGGTTGTGACGACTCCAGTGTTCACCATCATCTGCTTTGATGCTAGCCAGAATCAAATTCAAGGTGCAGCCATAGTGGACAGTAGCGATGCTTTGTTTTCATGGTCAATTGTCATTGTCCAATAATTCTGTTGATACTTCAAGGGAATGCATTAAACCTTCATGTATGGAGAATGGGGAAAGCATTCAGGGCTTTCTCTTTCTCTCGGTGGTAGTCTGTGTTTCATGTACTCTAAGAACAATCTACTAATAACCCTCCAATATCCGTACCTGATCCTCACGGGAAACCACTCACGGTCGAAGAGAAAATGAAGGTATCTTTTAAGACCCTTTTTAAATTTTCGTTGAAGACAATGGTACAATCACGGACTAATTAACACTATACAACACTAGGGGGGGATTGTGATTGTATTACAATTAGATTTAGAACTAAATGGAATGAACTTAGATGATGGCTTGCGATATTTTGTATCGAATAGAGGATTTTTTTTTTCACATTATATTTGTATAAGATTTTCTTACTTGTGTAGATGATATTTATAGTTATGAATATTCATTGGATTACAATATTTTTAATTGGGAGCAAGTAAATTACAAATAATATTAAAGTTTATTCTCAATCATAATATAGTAATTTGTTTGGACTCTATTTAATACTATAATTTCACGAAGCTTATTTAGCCCATAAAAGGTAGTTGTCCATTTAGCCAATTGAAAGACTATATGTATATATATAAACGTTTTTTTAAGATTGTGAACGTCCCATATTAAAAGATGGTTGTGTTTTCATTTCAATTATTATACTTTATCAATACTTACAAGTCATACACATGGGGTTTGTGATTTATCATCGTGTGATTGAATAGTATGTTTCTAACTCTTTTTAAAATTTTTTAAAAAATTTTATTTAAATAAAAAATGAGTGGCACTTATAAAAATATAAAATGGTAGCGGTTGGGAGGTGGGAAAGAGTTGGTTGCTTTTGATATCCCACGCTTAGTGTGACTTAGGATTAACTTAAAGAAAAGAGAGCGAACGTGTTCATGTGTGTGGAGTTTGAATAACTCAAAGCATGATTGTCTTTTTCACTTCCAAAGGAATAAGAGTTTGTTTGGTTTTGGTAATTGCTGACGCTAATGACTTCCCTAACCTAATTATTGCCTCCTCATTCAGTTGGTGACCTCCACTCTGTCTTGTATTTCGTCTACTTCCACCATCCACACCCAAACCAACACTTCTATTCTATCCTTTCACCTAGACTAATAAAACATAATCTTTATATCCCTGTATTATCATTAGCCACGTGTCATTATATTTATAAAATATTTCTTCTTTTTTCCTGTATTTTCTCATATTCCGTAATGATTCGATTGAAGCTAAGACATGTCATCTTAAAAATGTATATAAATGCCTTTTTAACTGTGCCCTCTAACCCAACCAATTCTAATTATTAACACGTGGCGCAAATGAATATGATAAAATTGATTTATGTCATTGGTTGGATTTAAATTAAAATAATATATTGTACATCACTTCTTAATATTATATTAAATTTAATGTGCCTTTATGGGTAATTAAAATAATACCCACTATAAAATTCCAACCATTCACAACCGGCCCAGTCCAGGTGGGATAAATCAGGGCTGAGTGTACAATGGAGTTTGAGCACACGTGTAAGCGCGTTCAGACAATTATAATTCCTACCCACGCGCTTACACAAAATACGAAAATATGGAAGTACCTATCATCATATGGGAACGTTGCCATCAGAAAAAGCGAGTTTGTTGTTTTGCAAGGAGCTCGAGGGTAGGGAATGGTATTTGTTGTTTATATATATATATATATATATATTTCACACAATAATAATTTTGAAGCTTAAACGCAAAGACTACGATGACAGTTATGCTCTCAAATCTCGGTTCAACGCCTCTCACTTTCCTTTTCTCTCCGGCGTAGATTCTCGCCGGGAAGCGTAACGGTTATATGACGGTCGCTTTCCAAATTATATCAATTATTAAAAAATAGAAATACCAAAAAAGGGGAGAGGAGCCATAAAACCTCTCTTCTAAATTCTAATCCCCTTTAAGAGTGGATTCACTCTCTCACTAAGAGCAACACTCTTAGCTCTCTGTCGTCTGTCTGTGTCTCTCTCTTACTTTCTCTCTCTAAAATTAGCTTGCAGGTTTTGGTGTGGGTTTATGATGAGAGAGAAAATTAGGGTTTCAGAGGGCGTCTGTGAATTTCTATGATGGTTGCTGCAGTATCAGCTACACCAAATCCGAAGACCTCGTCGCGAGAAGGGAGTCATCAGAACCCTACAAGGCCTCCTCTGATTCCTTCTGAGGCCGACAATGGGGTGGCTCTTCGAAGACCTAAGGGTAGAGAGGTTACTTCCCGCTACCTATCTTCTTCTACTTCTACTTCCACTTCTTCTTCCACGTCTTCCTCTTCGTCTTCCAGGCGCTGCGCATCTCCATTGGTTTCCAGGACCGCGTCTTCCTCCGCTGTTATGACGCCGATGCCTGCGCCTTCCTCTCTGATCAAGAGGTCGCAGTCTGTGGAGCGGAGGCGCCCCGTGACGCCTCGTCCCAATACCTTTGATTTCAGACCTGGCAATGCTGGAGAAGTGACCACCGCTTCTAAGATGTTAATTACGTCCGCCAGGAGTTTGTCGGTTTCCTTTCAGGGGGAGTCGTTCTCGCTTCGGGTTAGTAAGACAAAGCCGGCGCCGGCTAGTGTGAGGAAAGGTACTCCGGAGAGGAGGAAGCCAACGCCGACGAGAGCGGATCAAACGGAGAATTCTAAGCCTGTTGATCAGCATCGGTGGCCTGGGAGGTCGCGGCAGGTTAATTCATTGACTAGAAGCATGGATTGTACTGATGAGAAGAAGAAATTGGGTGGATCTGGGATTATGGCTAGGTCGTTGCAGCAATCTATGATTGATGAAAGAAATCGGACTCCATTGGATGGAAGATTGAATTTGGATTCGGGCAATGCCGAGTTGGGAAAGGCAAATGAACTTGTTAATGCCAATTCAGTTGTTGGATCTACTGCGACATCTGATCCTGCTGCTTCTGATACAGAAAGTGTATCTTCTGGAAGCACGTCTGGAGCACAGGAGTCTGGTGGCGGAGGTGGTGGTACTCAAGGGCGGGGTGTGCCCCGGGGGATCATGGTGCCCGCAAGGTTTTGGCAAGAGACTAGTAATAGGTTGCGCCGTACACCAGAGCCCAGCTCACCACAGTCAAAGAGCAATGGATTGAGAACACCGGCAGTCCCATCGAAGCTCATTGCGCCTAAGAAATTGTTAACTGACAGTCCTATGTCGTCTCCCCGGGGAATCCTACCTAGCAGGGGGCAGTCTCCTCTACGTGGGCCTGTTAGGCCGGCATCGCCAAGTAAGCTTGTGACAACCTCTACATATTCTCCCTTAAGGGGGATGCCCAGTCCAACTCGGGTTAGGGCAGTGGTTGGCTCACTGAATGGTAATTTGAGCAACAACCCATCTATTCTCAGTTTTGCTGCTGATGTACGGCGAGGGAAGGTGGGGGAGAACCGTATGGTTGATGCACACTTATTGAGGCTTTTGCATAACCGCTATTTGCAATGGCGATTTATAAATGCCAGGGCGGATGCTTCCTTGTTGGTCCAAAAAATGAATGCGGAGGTGCGTCTCCTCAGACTTTACAACTTACTATTTTGGAATATGTTAACTATTTTTTTTCTCTCTGTTGCAATTCTTTTGATGGAGTAATGCATTTGTTTGGTTTTTATTAGTAGCCTATGCATGGGATACTATGGTGTATTATTTGATTGCATGTCTTGACCCTTGTTTGCTTATCTGTCTTGACCCTCAGTCAGGATCTATGGATGTATTCTTGGTTACCCATAAAAAAAGTGTTCTCTCTCAATATTGATTTGGGTGCTGAACTTATTATGGGAAATTTAATTAACAGTTAACACAATATCACTTAGAACATACCGTAGTGCTGATTTCAGTGTGTGATGATGGAAAGTATCAAGTGCTAGCATTTGTGTTTTCCTACCATATTATCTACAAATGTAAAAATTTGTGATGGGGAAAAGGAGAAGACAAGAGGAAAAACAATATAGAAAGGGGGGTGATTCATGTACTGTTGAGTTTAAGCTTGATGGGTAAGGTAGCATTGACCTAATTGAGGATGTTTGTTAATAAGAGGGATTGGTATATCTATAAAAGAAAAGCCTATGAAAAAGAAAGCTGGATGACCAACTTCACTAATAACCTTTTTCTAAAATTGGAAGAGAAGAGAAGATTACTTAAATGGTGCAAAAGAAAGTGGATGAAGAAAAATTGGAAGAGAAGAGATATTATTAATGCGAGACATATTCATATACAGATAATAAGATGGCTTGAAAAAATTTTGTTGCCTACTTGACGGAACTAAATTGAAATTCTCCATGAATTGAGCTTTTGTTATCTAGGTCTAAATCAATTAAGTGGCATAAAAATGAACCCCAAATTTTTCTGGAATTTAAGAAACTAAGAAAGGGACTGTTGGGGTGCACCTTATGTTATACTCTCACATAAGGACTGTGGAATGGCCCTTTTCATTAATAAAAAAGGACTGGAATTATGAAGGTTTTGGCTTTTTACCTGCCAGGTTTCTTATTTTCTGAATGATAGTCAAAGCCATTCTCATCAACTGGTTGTGGGTCTCAGCTAGCTCTTTGATCATTTGTGATCTTCCTATTTCAAAGCCAACAGGATATTGTAACGTTTATAATTCTTTAAAACCCTTAATATAGATGCAGATACATGGGTTTATAATTTCTTTTAGCTCAAAGGAATACCATTTAATGTGTAGAATTTGATGGTTATATTTCATTTTACATGTTTCTCTACTTCTCGAGACTGTTGGCATGCAATATAAATGAATAAAACAATATTGTTGACCCATGTACGAGTTGGAACAAAATTTTGGGACTTCCATGTGAAGTTAGCACTTGATGTTGCTCCTAGCGTATCCCTTCCATAAAGGATGGAAATAAAAATTATTGTTGCTCTAATGGTGTGAAAATAAGAGGTGTATATTTTTTCTTCCTTGGCGAAGATCAATTTTATTAACAACACTTAACAAAAGGGTGCACAAAAGCATACATGGTGTGCACAAGGCACCGAAGGCCAAACAAGGTTGAGGGATACACAAAAATGGGCAGCCTTTTCTCACT
This sequence comes from Vitis riparia, assembly GCF_004353265.1. NCBI lineage: Eukaryota > Viridiplantae > Streptophyta > Magnoliopsida > Vitales > Vitaceae > Vitis > Vitis riparia. The sequence continues at coordinate 7,721,965 of NC_048448.1, read as the reverse complement.
TGAGAATGAGAGATATGGATAGCAAATGCTAAGCAATTATATGGTGTTCCAGAACAAAAGCCATGTAGATGCATAGCATCTTCTGTAATTGTTATAGCTAGTTCACAACTTTCAAGTTGTCAGTGCAAACTTGGTTAGTAATGAAAACTTGTTAAGTTCTTGGAATGCAATCTGGTTTGATTCACAATGGATGTTGACAGCAACTCCATCCATCTCCATAAAAAAGAAAGGAAGTTGTGAGTAACTTGAAGAAAAGTAAGCTTAACAGTATCACTTGAATTCTGGCTGTGATGATGATAATCATGATCTGTTATTTGTTGTCGTAGATTTTTATTAACCAATCGAATATCTTCTGATCTTTCGTATTACATTTTTACATGGTTCTGTTAAAGCTCCTTGCCAAACTGATGTAAAGAGGGTTTCTTAATTTTCTTTTGTAAAATCATTTTTTTGAAGTATTTCTTCTCCTGCAAATAATGTGCTATAAGATCCTTAATTGAAAGGATAAAAATATGACAAGAAGAGAAGAAAGAGAAAAAATTGTTTGTTATTATTTTTTTTTGATAGATAAACGCACAGAAATATATTAAAAATGGGCAAGAAAGGCAACCCAGAGTATATGTCAGACACATTTAAGAATTTTAATTAGATATGGTTTTTCATTTTTTTTTTCTTTTACATGCCACCTATGATTATAAATGATTATTAGGTTTTCTAAGTTCTAACTGTAGACGTATTCAGTTTTGAAAATTTAACATGGAGCATGCAATGTGTGTGTGATGGATTTTTTATTTTTTTTCCTTATGTTGATGATGTCATTACCTTCCTGAGGTACACCACATACTCATGTCCTGATTATCCTTGTGTATTCAGATAATTAGCTGTGTATCAATTCTCTTTTTTTTTTTATTTAGTTTTAACATGTTTAAATCCCGTGAGGAGTTTTTTATTTTTATTTTTTTTATTTTATCTGAATTTTCTTATTTATATCAGCAAAGCCTGTGTAATGCACGGGTAGCTATTGTGGATCTGCGTGATTCTGTCAGGGACAAAAGAAAGATGTTACAACTGATGAGGCAAAAGTTGAAGCTAACAACAATCCTTAAGGGGCAAGTAAGATCCAGCTTCAAACTTCATTCTGGTTATGCACCTCAAGAACATGCTGCATCCATTCACCCACCCACCCACCCACCCACACACACACACACACACACACACACAAGGGACACAAAAGATTTCTGGTTTTTTTTTAAGGTAAAATAAAATCTAAGAATATATTAAAAGTGCTAGGAAGAAAGATTTCTAGTTATGCTCCTTAGGGATTCATGACTCAATAAATATTTTGCTTCAGCATATTCTCATTGTTTTCTCATGTTTATAAACTTTCAATCAATATAAATCTGCTTGTTAAAATCGTTCAATGATAATTTGGATAAGGTTTTATTACTCTGAGTTGTATTTGATTATCTTCCATGTCATTTGTCTCCTCTTGTATTACTTTTTGGAGACAACTGAACTCTCTCTCTCTCTCTCTCTCTCTCTCTCTCTCTCTCTCTCTGTTCCTGAATTTTCCCAAAAGAAAGGATCCAAAGGGCCTGAGCTGTGGAATAAGAATTTGCATCCATGATTATAATTATGGGCCAAGAATGTGGAGAACACAAAATTATTCAAGGGAGAGATTCATTATCTCTGTTATGATACTGTGGCTCAATTGGAGTTGGTATCTTAAATCATTTTCATGTCTATTTGTGTTAAACATGGAATATTGAGTTGCATGCTTGTTCATAAAGATGTTTTATTACAGTTCATCTGTTGAACTGCACATGCTAAATTGATTAACTTGATGGGTGCAGATCATGTATTTGGACGAGTGGGGTCCTATGGACAGGGACCACTCAAATTCCTTGTCCGGGGCCATCGAAGCTTTGAAGGCCAGCACTCTCCGCCTTCCTGTTGTTAGTGGAGCAAGGGTATGTCTCTGTTTTATCTTTATTTTTAATATGTTATGTGACATTTCAGTTGTCCAACACATTGGCAATTTTCGGGTTTGATAAAATTTCTTATTTTTTGGCTACCTATTTCCTCAGGCAGACATCCAAAATTTGAAGGATGCAATTTGTTCAGCAGTTGATGTGATGCAGGCAATGGCATCCTCAATATGCTCTTTGTTATCAAAGGTGATCTCCTTTTTCTTTTGACTCTCATGTCTTGTCTGTTATGTTTTTTATAATCTTGATTTATTTATTCATTAATTGGGAAAAAATTCTGCTAATTTCATGATATGGGAATGTTATTAACATAATGCTGTTTCTTTTATGGATTTTTAGCTGCCTGATATTAAATAGGTATTATCATCTATATTTGGAAATTATTTTGTTACATGATTATTGTAAATTTTAGAAGCAAAAAAGAATAATTAAATAAAATATTATTACCTGGAACAGCTTTGGTACTAGATTTAATCATAAATAGAAGTCAACAACTTATGAATGCTAGTACACCTCTCATCAAGTTGAATTATTTTCTTCAGTAGTTTTTGCCTCTTAACACCTGAGAAAGAATTATAGTGAAGATCCAAATAAAATTAGGTGCCTATTATGAATTCTAGGAAAGTTATATATTACCAGGAAGTATGAATTTTGTATTAAACATTTGTATAATGTGTAAACAAAATGGCTGTAAAAAAATACTGTTTAAGTGAACACAAATTAAGTTTATATTGTTGCTGATGTACCAAATATTTTATCACAGTGCTTGCATGTTTTCTCCAACTTCGCTTATGTTTTCCCCTTCTTTTCCCCTTTTAATAGGCAAACAGAAAACATTGGCCAGCCTAAAAAAGTGGGGTGGGGGGTGTGACCTATAGTACGCCAGGATTATACAAAGGGTGTCAAGAGACTAACTAAGCAAAAAATTAATGGTACTCCATACAACCAATGAAGTTAAGCAGATAGGAACACTCAGCACCCAAACAACCTTTGGACCACATAGAAAGGAAGTGAAGAAAAAAATCTTCAAACATTGAACCGAATCCTCCATCCCACCAAACAGCCTACCATTCTGCTGTTGCCAAGTAGTTCAAAGCAACCTTCAGTTCACATTTAATGAGTGAAATATCACTTGAATCACTGTGGAAGCTGTTAGTTGCTTAAGATTTTTGTGGTGGAGTGTAAATGTGCTTATTTCAGCAATGGCTGCAATTTTATTAAGACCTTGTAAAAGCTGTTTTAGGTTCTGCTTTGTTCTGTATAGAAAATTGTTTTTGGTGAATTTCAAGAGCTTAGGAGGTCAGATGCTAGTCTAATTAGAATGTCAGAGAGCTACTGCCATTTGTTAGGTTTCAAAATCATAGCATATATCTTTTGACTTGTGAACATCTTAGTGAACCTTTTAACTGTGACTATAAGATATCTGACCTTTAATTTGTTGGATTTAAGTTCTCAAAAGAATGATTCATGTAGCCAACAGAGTAGATCAAGGGGAAATCTAGTGGATGGTTTTCATATCTTCCAAAGAAAAAAAAAAAAAAATCAGTTTATATTGGAAAATTTTGGGCTAGAATTTGTGTGGTGACCTTGCGAAGTGCATATCTTGGATCCATCAGTGCTACTTCTCTTTCTTCTGTAACTTGCTTTGAATATTTTATTATTTAGAGAGACATTAAGGTTCTCATTTTTTTTTTTTTTTTCTCTTTATTACATTTGTACTTCGTATTTCCCTTCATTATTTGTCTTTGAGGTGTGGCTCAAGTGACATGGGGTTAGGGTATGGTTGTGGGAGGTTCTAGGCTCAATTCCCTATAGGGACCAAGTATAAGTGCTTTGTTTCATTCTTCTCAAAATTTTCTTTGAATAAGTGTTTATTTAGAGTCATTAAGATTTTCATTTTGTTTCATTCTTTTCAAATTATTTTTGAATAACTCTTTATTTTGAGTGACTAAGATTTTAGTTTTTTTTTTTTTTTTTACTTGTCTTATTTTTCTGTTGTTTTTGTTGCACACCTTTTTTACTTGTCAGTAGCCTTTAGCTAATGTTCAATTAATTTGATTCTGATTTAAATCCCTAAGGATAGATAGGCCACTCATGGAGTCTCATGGAACCTACAATTGAGAAAAACAGCTGCTGCTGAGTCTCAGAACAGGTAGTTTCCATCGTCTTGTCTATATCTGGCATCTCTAACTTTTCTGGATTAAAAACCTTTGGAAAATGGTTAATCCCCTCATCTTTATCCCATGGTCTCCAGACCCCTTCACCTTCTTCAACTCTTCCTATAGCTAGGCGGCTGGTTGCTCCACTTATTCCTTTAACAATTTTTCCATTTCAGTTTTTGGTTTAGGGGGAGGACGGGTTGTGGCCTTTTTTTAAAAAAGGGTTGTCCTGAGTCAGGAGAGTCTGTAGAATAGTTGTCACAATCATCAAAGAACTAAACTGCAGGCGCCTTGAGGTGCACTGGGAGGAGCTGACTTGTTGATGGCTTGGTTCAAGCTTTCCTTTTGGGTCAACAGAGAAGGCATAATGAAAATGGGCTGGTCCAATAGCAGATTCTGCAGCTGTCAGCATTATAAAAATTACAATGAGATGAAGTCAACAAACTAATAAGAAAACATTTGTCATATTTGTTATTTTTTAATTAGTTAAATAGCATGATTTCAAATTGGTTTATGATAGTATTGAGAATTGAAGACTCTTTAGACATTACCATATCAATTGTTATACTCAATACCAAGTTTTTATAGTTGCTATGTCAAAACATATTCAAATTGTAGCTCACTAAATAAGAAGTAATTTTTATTTTTAAAAATAGAAAATGAAAATGATAAAAAAAAAATGTGATTGGTAACAAATCAATAATTGTTTGAAGATAAATTATTTTGATTTCTTTTTTCTAAATATAGACTGAAATAAAATAAAAAAAACAATTTTTTATTGATTTAGTCATTTTTTTTTTCTTGATTGATGAAGTGAATATTCGAGAAATGCAAAGTTGCTTTCTTTTTTTTGACCTTTCTGTTTTCATCATATCCGAGTCATAATGTTGTGATTCTTAAGTCATCTCACAAGTTAACTGAGTCAAAGTTTATATCCAAATTGGAACCCAAGGCATAAATGGATCACACAATACTCAACTTGGGACTCAAACTCCTTGTAGTCATAACTGAGACCATATGTATGACTTAGCCAAGACATATGGGTATCAGCCGATACTTTGAATCATATAGGTCAGTGCCTAAATGGTAGGGAAATTGTTTGGTGAGGGGGTAGGGTGAGAGTTGGGTGAATTTGGTTGTTGTGGGTGTTGGTTTGTGGGGGGTCTTTTTATTGGGTTTGGTTTGCCATGCACTGAGTTGTGTGGTCTATGGTGTTTTCTCTTTCTGGTGTAACTTGAGTTCTTTTGCAAGCACTCAAAATGTGTTGTTTGGTTGGCACTGCAGTTTTCTAGGAAAGACTAGCAAGATGGTTGGGAAAATTGGCTCTTCTTTGTATGTTTTGGCCAATTTGGAAAGAGAAAAATGGAAGGCCTTCAATGTTTTTTTTTGATAGGTGAAGGCCTTCAATGTTTTTAAATCAGATTTTTTTTTCCCTGAGGAAAACCTGTTTCTCAGAACTCTGCTTTTATGGTCTAAGGTGGCAGATACTTATTTCAGCTCGCTTGATTTTGTCAATAGACTGGGGTTGTGCTAATCCAAGAGACATATTTTTTTTTTCCCTTCTTTCTGTTAGCGTGTGCCTTGTATACTATACTCCTTGAATAATCAGGTCCATTCATCACCTATTGTTAGGCACTTTTTTTTTGTAAGATTATGTTATTTTCTGAGAAAAAAAATAGTAATTGTTCCATGATACATAGTGCTTGCACCCCTATTGTTAAGTGGATTCCTGAAACAGTGAAATTCTCAACTTTTACTGTTTAATATTTAGTTTGTTCATTGCTTCTCCTGCTCCTAAGTTTCTTTGAAATATATTCTGCAGGGTAGGACATGAATTTCAAATTTGTTCCCATACTTGGCAATAACCTCACCTTTTCTTGCAAAGTCAATGAGTCTTATCTTAACTGTATCAGTCGTTGAATTATGAAATAACAAGAATTTACGTCTTGGTCTTGTCTTGTGTGCTTTAAATGTTTACCATGTACAAAAGAAAACCTTGCAGTTTAATTGCTCATCGAAAAGGTGCTTACAGTTCGATTAAAGTTAAGAAATATTTGCTAGGTTTTCTCTTTGTGTACCCAGGTTTGGATGTAAAAGTTTACATGACCATTTTGGTTGAGAATGCATTGAGTCATACCTCACCAACGTTTTTAGAGTTTGTCTAAGATATATATAAACCAAAGTTTGTCTAAGAAACATATAAACCTATGTAATTTGAAGACTTTATTTTCTCAATTGATCATTCATGTTTCTAAAACCATTTGTCATTAATAGGTGGAGGAGGTCAACTCCTTGGTGGCTGAACTTGCAAATACATCTGCAAAAGAGCGAGCTTGTCTTGATCAGTGCAGAGATCTCTTATCAACACTAGCAGCCATGCAGGTAAGGATGGTATCCAGTTGTTTTTTTTTTTGGGCTGATAAAGAAGTCCAAAAATTTTCATATTTGTTCTTTCTTTTAAATATGTTTACCATATCCTTTTCAACCCAAGTTAGTGTTGACATTTGTGCATAGAGTTCTGTTCTCCAATATATTTTAGCTCTCTTTTCTTTTGGGTAGAAAATTTCTTGTTTTCAGTTGATATGGATCAATGTCAGAACTGACAAAACTTGTGAAACCAGGTGACGGATTGTAGCCTGAGAACTCATATATTACAACTAAATCGTGTACCATCAAGCCTGACAACAAAAGTGTAAAGCACATATCATTTGACTGCATACATTACATGCTAACATCACGTGAAACCCTTTTTATCTGAAGCTGCCAAACAGGAGGTAAAATGACAAAGAATCGAGTGATTGATTGTGGCTTGTATGAAGCAGAAGAGTGCTCATTTTAGCGTTGGGATACAAAATGGCAGGAAATTGTCTTTCTCATTTAAATTAGATTGTATACAGGTCCTTTCTCTATAGGCTTAGATGAAAGCATATGTAAATATGTGTAATGATGTTTCCAATTTCCCGTCATTCAATAGTGTCTTTCCCTGTTTTCTTTTGGTATTCATTCATTTGATCCATTTGTGCCAATGGTAGTTACTAGAGATGCTTTTTAATACTGTGGAGCACAAAGGCATAATCTGCCCTTCTTTTTACTCCTGTCCTACGGAGGTGTATTAGATTCTCAGTTGCCTTGTCTGCATATCCAAAGGAGGCTTGCGGAGCATCACACATCCCTGTCGAGGTTTCAGGTTTCAGGATATTGATCGGATTTGATTTAGATGTACTCATTGCATAAACATTTGTGGGTCAGGATTTAGGTGATTGAATTAGACAAAAGCTGATTTGAGGATATGGTAAATTGAATAGATGGTGACTCATATAGGGATGGGATCTGGTCTAGGTCCATCCGCTGGGAGAGTTACCAGTTATTGGGAATCTATAACAAAGACAGGTATGGTTGGGGTTGGGATTTTAAGGTTTTAATGTGTATGGACCTATAAATATGAGTCAATGTGGTAGGAAATTTATCAATGGTGGACCAAATTGGAATATGCAACCATTATTACCAGTATACGGATGCGCTACAATTCCTAATATGGAAAATCCGCCGAATGGTGTCTGATGGACCCATTTGTTTCTAGTGTATTTCTCTAAGCCAATATAAGCACACGGGAGAATGATGAATGGAGACAGTTGATAGCTGTATGCGGGGTGGTGGCGAGGGAGGGAGTGGTGTGTAGTTGTGACTTGTGATTGAGAATGAGGACTGAGGAGTGAAAGTGGAAAGGAGGCGGCTGTGGGATCCACAGCAGATGCGGCGAGACGTATGACAGCGAATCTGATGGGTAAAATTTCAATTGCCCTATGGATGGCTATCTTTTTTCAAATGGGAGATGAGAAAAGAAACCTAGTTGAGGTGAGGGGGTAGGGGGTAGGGGGTAGGGGGGTGTAGGGGGTTAGGGTTGATGCCGTGGATCCCACTTCCAACGGAGGAGGATTTTATGGAGGAGGCTGACGTGCTTCCCACCATTTTTTGCTTTGCTCGGGTCCCACCCCACCCCCCTTCCTCTTCTCCTTTCAGTTCATCCCCTCCTCTCTGTGAGAGTCAGTTCCCATCTCCATTGCACTGCATCTCTTCCCCGTTCCTGTTTTGGCTAACCATCCCAATGATGATATGACTATTGACTCAACACGCTTTTCTTGTGAATTTTGGTGGAACCAGCAGAACTTTTCTGTTCCAAAAAGTCGACTGCCCACTGCCGACTGCTTGTCTGTGATTTCTGCTTCCCAATTCCAAGTAACTTCGACCATGTTTTTTTGCCCGCTTCTCAATTAGTGACGTATTTTTAATCGCTAACCCTCTCCTTGAAAGCTTTTCACTAAAATGGGCGTTGAAAATATATTTTTTTGTACTCTCTAGTGTTTCACATTTAGTCAATGCGAAAATATTGGGTGAAACAAAATCTTCAATCTAATTAAGTTTAAGGATGTTTGAAGGTTGAAAAGGGAGGTTGGGCGGTTGGAAGGCTCATAATTCATTCCTAAATTATGGATTGGGGAAAAACCTAAATCTTTGAGTATTCACCAACTCCACTCCTCCAAATTAAAAAAAGGCATGATTAAACCCTTAATGCGCCCTTTCCCCTTTTCCTATACACCGTGTCAATTCATTTGTTATTTTGACTTTGATAAAAAAAAGAAAGGACTTGAGATGCTCAATTCCATTGGTGCTTGAGCACCTGTTATTTACCACGCTTTCATTTGCATATTTTACATATCTTAATGTCTTCTTATCACACCGTGATTCGCGGTAAGTATTCTGTTCATTTGTTTATACTCAAATAAACTCAATTCCCATTTTTTTTACTGAACTCGAAATTGCTGCGTATGAACTTCATTGCAAATCTTGATAACCTTTAAAGGATCATATGGCACCTTTTTGTTTTTTTTAGAAGAAAAACTTCTAATTCTATTATCTTCTTTTCTTAAACATTTTAACTGCAAATATATGTATTTATTTTTTTCCAAAAAAATAAAAGAGAGAGGGGAGAAGGGCCAATAATAAGTGAAGAGGGTCTGAAACATGCAAGCGTCCAGGTGGTCTAAACAGGGGCAATATGACAGCATGTACGTGTCGAATGTTGAGAGAGTGGCGCAGTGGCACCGTTGCACCGTTGGCCACCCGCTTCTAAAGTCAAGTACGGTTCCGGACAACTCCATGGTGGCTTCCACACCTACTCACTAACTGACAGCCCACACCTCACTTTTCCCCCATCCAATTTCATCCCACGCCCACCAGCTCCCAATTCCGATCATGCAACATGGTTCGAATTTCCCAAAATTTTATTCATAAGAAAAAGAAAAAAACAACTTTTACATTAAGACCACTCACTGAGTCCTAACTCGCCGGCAACTTCAACACCAAAAACCTCTGCTCAGATAAAAAGGTTGAGAAGCTTCCGCTCTTGGCATCCAGACATGTTACGATCATCGTCACTTCCATCGTAGCTCATCGTTCCTGATGATCCTTCCGAACAAAACGATGTACCCGACCTCTTCCCTCTCCCGGCGTTGATCTTGTTCGAGAAGCGCGCCGTCGCGGAGATTCCGAGGTGAGGCGGTTGAGTCTCAATTCTTTTGGCTTCCTCAGAGGCATTGTCACGCATGAACGGTTTCGACAGCGAGTATGCGTCACGTAGCTTCCACGCGTCGGTACAGAACGTTGCAGAAGCTTCATCGAAACCCGGTTTGATCGGTCCGGCCAGAATTTCGGAAATCGGCCGCAAGGTGCCTCCGGCGAGAACTGTGTCCACCGCTGCCTGGCACACGTGCCAATTACCAGTCCAGAGAAGACCGACGGCGCCGTTCACTGGATTCACCGTGCGCCCACAGGCTTCAAACAAAAGAGACTGAAACAGAGCTGAAAGAAACCGCGCATATGAACAACAACAAAGGGAAAGAAAAAACAAAAAGAAAGCATCTTTATAAAACATTTTCCAAAAACGATAAAGGAGAAAAGAATAGATTGAAAAAGCATACCAGGCCTCTTGTTCTCGGGCACCGCAGAAATGAAGGACATGAGATCGCTGCGGCCGAAGAACTTAGAGACGAACAAGGTGGCGTAGCCTTGAGCCTCAGGGTTCTCGATCCATTGGAGGCACGTCCTCAGAATGCATGAGTCGCTGCATCCCTTTCGAAGAACGCGGCACCCGTTGCAACTCATCTCCCCTGACCGTCAGATCTCCTCTCCCCCGCCCCCAGCCCCCAGATTTCCGATCCGACGGTAGTAGGAAATGTGTTTCTTGAGTTGGAAGCAAAGAAGAAAGTGGGGAGGAGGGAGTGAGGCTTGGAGGACGTTAAGAGAGAGGAGGATAGTGGCCAGTGGTGGGGTTAGGTTAAAGGTAACTGTGGTTAGGTTGAGTTTGATTGACGGTGGAGTCTATGCTGCTGTTGGAATATCTTCCAAACTCTGGGCACGAGCGGCTCCGTGTTTTCGCGGCCATCTCCTCTTCTAATCTCCACCATTGGATTTTCGCATGCGGTTGCTTTTCAAGTTTTGTTTTCTTCTACTTTTTTGGGTAAGGATATGATTATCTCACTCTCTCTTCTCTCTTCTCTCTTCTTTATTTTATTTTTCTCATTTATTCCTCTTTTGATCACTTCTTCGCATCCACTCCCTGTTCTCAACAAAAAAAAAAAAAAAAACTCAAAATATTCTGCGTATTAATATGCTTCGCTCACCAGCACACACATATCTTATTCACCCTCTATTTATTATGCTCAAAAAACCTTGTCAACTAATGTCATTTGGGTGGGCACCCACTTTGAAACAAGGGTGCACTATGATTTGCTTTCACCATTCTTCATTTCCTCTTTCCTATAAATCCACTCAAATTTTGTTTCTCTTTGCTCATTGCTATCATCATGATCCATTTTCCCCATTTTCCATCACCGTCCATACCAGATGGAATGAATCGGAATCTACTACACACTACCAGCCAGTGAATACTAGAAATTTGAGAATTATAAAAACCACCCATCACCCCAGCTCCCCTGCACCTCTCTCCTCTAATTATTTACTCTTAATCGGGCTCGAAAGAACCCATTATTCAAACTCAATCACTTGGGCACTTATTTTGTCTCCATCACTCTAGTAATACGCAGAGTTCCAAGGGATAACCCAGGCAGCCCATCAACGCCTTTTATCACCACCGGCAATAATCCTTGCATTATTATTATATATCTAAACACATAGAATAATAAGAAAGTTCCCACTTTGGGAATTTTCCAGTGGACCATGGTTTAGCGTGGTCTTGATTCATAGGTGATGATGAATGGTCTTAATTCATTCTCCAGGGTTTCTTACATGATGTCCAAACATTGTAATACCCTTGAGCTTGTTGTTTGTTTGTCACACAGTAGTACTCTTTTGATATTGTGGCCCTTTACAATTCAACCTTCCAGGTATGAATATGCAAGTATTCATGGAAACTCATGCACGGAATGACCTTTGAATTAGTTCACCTCAAAAAGCCAGGCTGATCAGTAGCCCATTCAGAAGATTTGTTGGATAAAAATGTATTTTTGGCCAAAACTTTAGATTTTAGATGTTTTCACAACTTCAGCTGAGTTTCCAGACAAGAAAATATGTCCAAGATGCCTTAAGTGTCTTGGTGGTTCTGGAAATTGATTATAGCATTCTAAACTCTAAAGTGGAGTAGGTGCATGGAGGCATCTCTATACTGCTTTGCTATTGTCTTTACAAGAAATCCGGGAGTGCATTCCAGTAGACTCCGTTTTATGCACAATATTTGTCAAATTTGGTGTTCTTCAACCATGTGAATAATTCTGGAAGATCGCATCCTAATGTTTAAAATTGCATGAAGGAAAAGGAAAGAGAAAGAGCACTGTTTACTGTTAGAAACACACTTCACCTGGAAGTTTATTGTTTCAGTTAATGGACATGCTATACTAATCGCTAAACGTTGGTCTTGGTATGTCTGTGTTTTTCATTATAAGCATAGGGAGCAGCACTGAATAAAGTCAATTATCTACTGTTGATAATGGCGGTTTCTTGGGGTCTAAATCTTCATCAGTGGTAAGAAAAACTTTTGAACTGAAGCTAATTCCGCTGAATATTTGTCAACTCTACTTGATTTTACATGCACTCAGAACCCAACCTTATTGACTTGAGTAGTTTGAGCTTATAAATGCTGCATTTTGTTTCTAATTTTGGAAGGCAATTTTGAGTCATTTCAACAATACAATTTGGATATGTGACGATGTTAGTAGAGAGAAGCTTTAGAATGCTATTGCCGTTGTGGTTGTAATTGAAAACAACTTCCTTCCCACCCCACCTCCAATTACACTTCATTTCTCCCACCACTTTTGTACTTGGATACTTAAGTATCTGAAAAAAGGTGATTGAAAATTTGGTAAATCTGTTGCAAATAGAAGCCATTCACATACAAACTTATAATAATATTATATTGGGGAGGGCTCGTGGTTGCCATGGGGGTTGAAAGGCCATGTGGCGTCCACTAATCTCATTTGACCTGTTCACCTTGCTCCCGGTGGTCCAGTGCTAAGGAAACCATGTACTAGAGCCTAGAGACTACTATTTTGGCATTTACCACAGCCTTTTTGTCTGCAAAAGGGGCAACTGGTGACACTTCAACCGGGGAAAAGCAAAGACGGGGAATAGAAAGTGGACCAAAATACAAGTGACACGAGGTAAACGATAGTACTTGGTCTTACATTAAAAACTGCAATGGTAAATCTTGCAATGATTAAAAAAAATATAAGATTTTTATTTACCTTTTCAAGTGTATCTATTCATACGCCCCAATATTACTTTCAAATTTGTTCCGAAATTATCGTGCTTTCAAATTTATTTCAAAATTATCCTTAAAAGTAAAGGAAAAAGTGTATTGTCATTTTAATATAGGTCGACAAGTATATGTATCATTTATTTTTGGGATAATTGTGTTTTGGATTCAAAGACCCAAAAATTAAGTTTTGATCCATATAAGTTGTATAATTAATTGACATGATATAATATATGAAAATACTAATATACTCTTCAAAACTCTATTCTACCATAATATTTGACAAACTTTTCAATCTTAAATTTTTTTTTAATAATTATTTTAAAAATTTATTATTTTTAGAAAACTATTTTTTTTAAAAAATATATCATTTAAAAAAAAAAATTGACATATCTTTAGTTATTTTTTATATACACAATTTTAAATATATATATTTTCCAAAATGTTTGATTTTTAAATAATAATAATAATAATTTAATTTTTTTAAAAGGGTGTATTTTTTTCCAAATTACTAAATTATATTGAATTTTATTGAGGTTTGCAAAATGAATAAAATTTAAATTAATACTTTTTTTTTTTTTTCATAGTCAACAAAGGTCATTTATGAAAATATAAAAAATTCATATCATTATTCTCGATTTTCATACTTTCTCTGGGTCTTGGGTTTAAATGGTAAATTTATATGAATCAATGCTTAATTTTTGGACCCAATTGGGTCTAAAACACAATTGTACTTTTATTTTTCTTATTCCTCTCATATCAACTTTCTCTCACATCTCACTTACCACTCGTCAATTCCCTTTTTTTTTTTCTTTATTTTCCTTTCTTACCATCATATCTATTATCACCTATTATATTTTTTATTATCATTTTTCTCTTTTTTCCTTTGACAAATTTTTAAATATGCTCATGTATTCTCTCGTAAAACTTTTTAAATTTTCATTTTTTTTTCATTCTCTAATCTTTCCATATTTATTGATTTTAATTATTTTTTAGACATATTAAACTTAAAATGATAATATATAATAAATAAATAATATAACAAATTAAATAAAAACAAAAATATATAATGGATAAAAATGAAAATATTATTCTACAAATAATATACTTGATGATTTTAAATATTAATTATAATAATACATTTGATAAATTAATATTTAAATTTAAAAAGTTTATTTTATTATTTAGAAGTTTATGATATGAGATTTATTTATATTAATGCTAAATAAAAAATTTATTTATTTTGAAAATCTTATTATATGTAAAAGTAAAAATATTTTTGTAATACTAATTAAAAAAAATGTCAAAGGAAAAAAAGAAAAATAACAGTAAAAAAATATAATAGGTGACAATGGATATGGTGGTAAGATAGGAAATAAGAAAGAAAAAAATGGAAGAAAAAAAAAGGGAAGTTGTAAGTAAGATGTGTGAAAGAGTTGATGTGAGAGGAATAAGAAAAATAAATAAACATGTAATTGTCATTAGGTATTAAAGTGGTAGGATACTTTATCATTTACTTTTGAGGGTAACTTTGGAACAAATTTGGTGCATAGAGGTGTCCATTGGATCGGGCCTCCCATTTTGGCCCGTGGCCCAGCACGCCAAAAGGTCGGGCAGGGTCGGCATAGCCCAACACTGTAGTAGGTTGGGTCGACACGACCCAAAGGAGCGGGTCATGTTGGGGTTAAAGAAACAGCTCGTCACCTACCGTGTTGGTCCATTTGGCCATTTTAAATTTCACTTTTTACTTTTTATTATATGTCAAATATCTATAATACCCCTCTCAATAATTATATACCAACTAATATTAGAGGTAAAAAAGTAAATCAACTATAGTGATGCAATTCTCACTTTTTTTTCTCCTTATTTTTTCATGTAATTTGTTGAAATATTGAATAAAAGAATTATTTTTTTATATTTCATTTCCTTTTATATTCCATTATTTTAAATTTATTTTTATTTTGATAAAAAATAAACAAATTCAAATATAATTTTTTTTACTATTTTTAAAAACAAAAAACTAACATTTCTATAAATTTTATAATTACAAACTCGATAAATATAAATGTAAAAAATAAAAAGTATAATTATTAGAGGTGTATAAAAAAAATATAATTATTAGAGTTGTTTAAAGTAACAAAAAGAAATTTTATTTAATAATAAAAAAATTAAGAAAAAATGACTTAAAAAATTAAATTAAATTTTTTAACAAAGTGCACGCCCATGGGCCACGGCCCGCTGGCATGGCATGGCCCGGCCTGACACCACACGATTAGCCCGCAGACTTATGGGTTGTGCCAGACCACCTATTTGCCTTACATGGGTCAGCCGGACCTAACACGATTTTTAAGTGGGTTGTGTTGGCTCGGCAACCCGACACGTTGGCTTGTACTGGCCTGATGCGACCCATTTGACACCTCTAAGTGCATGAATAGGTAATATTTTTTTCTCACTTTATATTAAAATAGAAAAGATAAAAGCAAAGTTCTAAAAATCTTATAATTTTTTAGGTGATGTATGGTTGCATGATTTCCCCAATTGGGAATTGGATATTCCCAATGCTATGCTTTTGTAATGCCTCAAACCCAATTTAGGGGTAAAGCCATAATTTAGAAAAAAAAATTAATTAATTAAATTAATTTAATAAGGGTAGAAAAGTCTTTTTTGCTTTTAAACTTCTTTATTCAAAAAAACTTTTTTACACAGAGATTAGAAAGATCAGAGAATGTATGACTAAAAAATTGAAGGTTTAGAGTTGAAGATCAGTTTTTCAAGTAAGATTTTTTACCCTTAAATTATTATTTTAAATTCTTTAATTAATTTTGAATCGTTAAAAATTCTTTGAAAGATTTCAATCTAAATTAGGGTTAGCTTATTTAATTTTTAAATCACAATATTGAAAATTTATGAATATAGATTGTTTTATTGATGAAAATAGGGGAATTTTAAATATTCAAATGAATAAAAATAATAATAATAATAAGAGTGCATTTGGTAGTTATTTTAGAAAATGTTTCTAATACTTTTAATATTTGAAAAATAAAAATTTTCAAGTATTAGAAATAGTAAAAACACTTTTAAAATTACTGTCAAACATACTCTAAATCATAAATAATGGGAGTTTTTTTTTTTTTTTTGAAAAAGAATACATATGGATTATAGGGTGTGAAAAAGGAAATAAATAAATAATGTGATTTTTCTGGACGTATGAAGAAAAAAAAGGTAGATGTGTACAGCAGTGTAGTGTAGGGTTAAAAAAAAAATGGATGCGTTTGGACGGATTGGGAAGGAAGTTAAATGTGAGGAAACAAAAAAAAGAAAAATGTTTTTATTATTATTATGATAATAAATGGTAGAGTTGGTGTAGAGCAGTTGGGGAAAAAATAAAAATAAAAATTCAAGTCCATGACTATTATTTAAAAGTGGAAAAGAAAAAGGTATTAGTTAGTATAACAACAACAATAATAATAGTTTTTGGTACAAGTTTTAATTTGATTTAAATACATAAAGAAATAAATAGTTAGGATAAAATTAGGAAGAAATATGAATTTTATAAAAATTTGGAAACTCACTAAATTAATTTATTATTGTTTAAGAAGTTGAAAATAATATTATTGATAATAATGTTAACATAGGAAATTAATTAGAATTACTAAAACTAAATAAAATATTTTTAGAATAGTCAAATTTATATCTTTAGATAAATAACCAATAATAAATCTTGTATATATTATTATGTTAGGTGATAAGTAAATTCTTCAAACTCAATTCTTCAAGATTTTAAGCGATTCTTCAAAGTAAGGGAAATTAATGCAAATTTTGTAAAAAGAAATAATTTTATTTTTATATATTTTGAAATGTGTAAAAATATTATTTTTATTTCTATGCATGGATCACATAAATGTTTTGCATGAAAAATATGTTTTTAACATTTTTTTAATAAAAAAATGAAAATTGTGGAAATATGATCTTTGTTTTTTAAGTTTGAATTAATGAAATAAAGTGTTTGATTCTAGTTTTTATGGTCCTAGTTCACGGGTTATAATAGTTTACCTTATGACTCTAGTTAATGGGTTATAATTATTGATATTTGGTTTTATTCACCTTAAATTAAGCATATTTGAAAGTAGTCACTCATTTGTAAAGTCTCACTTAACTAAACATCATTTGTTATATAATAATAAGAGTGAAAATATTTGAAATGTGTTCAATTTAGATTTGATATGAAATGGTTTTAATAGATATGAAAATGTTTGGTTGAGTAATTTAAAATGTATTAGTATATTTGAACTCAAACGTTTTTATGAAAATTGTCGTATCTTATATCTCCTATTTGCAAGTATAATTGAAATTATTTGATTAGTGAAACTGTATAAGTGTTTCTTATTGGGCTTTGAGTTCATCATTTTTTGTTGATAAATTTTTTCAGGTACTCTCAATTCGGACGAGAAGTGGAGGTTAGAGGGGAATTTGACTTTATTAGGATGTTTGTTTAAACTCTTTGTTGGGACTTTGTTTAATGTCATAATTCGATTTCTATTAGCTATCGCTCAAGTTTGAAATTGCTTGAACAATAATACTTTATTTGATATGTTAGTTTTAAAGGTGATATTTAGAGATGTGAGAATTTTGTTCCATTACTCTGAAAAGGAAATTGGTAATTGATAATTTCTAATTACAAGATGAATGTTTGTGTCGTTTCCACTTGTAACGTTTAGGCTTGAGATGTGAAATAACCGTCATGCCCTTTAAGTGGGTTTTGAGGCGTGGTAACTTTTATCTATTTTATTATGAAAGAGTCCAACCATGTTTAAGTTGTATTGAATGGTTTATGTAGATAATGAGCCAAAGTGATGGTAGATTTTTATTCATTTCTACACTTGGTGTATATTATTTTGTAAAAAGTTACCTAATGTTATGTTTACAAATATTAACTAATAATCTTTGAATATGAGTTATAGAGTATGCCACTATCCGATTAATTGTCTTATACAACATGAATTTGACCTATTCGTGAAAAAAAATTACTTTATTTTTTATAATTCTCACTTTCCTTTTACTATGATCACACTACTTATGATATTATTATAGGCTACAAAGTTGCTCTTGTGTTTATTAGTAACATGAATAAAAGTTGATCATTGTATATTCGCCACTCGTTATAGTATCAATACATGGGACACCCATTATGGTGTTAATGCATGGAACGTCGATTACGTCCTCATGATTGATGAGATGTGAACTATGTAGTGGAAATTCTTCGACCACTGTAATTATGGGAGAAATCATCTCACATAAAATGCATCATAATAAGGGCGAATCTTTTTTCATGGTTACCTAGCAGAAATGCTAGCTCTAGGTAATAAACATCCCGTCCAATTTACTTATTATTGGATTGACTTGTATCCCTAGTGCATTGAGTGCTCCTATATCCTCCTTTTCCCCCTATTCTCCTCTCCAAATTTCCTATGGGATTAAATCATGAGCAAGAAAATCCGTATAAGAGGGTCAATTCAAGTAGATGTATCATTTAGTTATGTAGTGACCCTTTTTAAATTCTCCGAGGTGTCCCAAAAGTATTACTTAGTGTTTATTAGATATAGGACTCTTTATTTCATTGTTTCTTATTATTCTTTTGTTGATCATCTTTTATTTATTTATTTATTTTTTTGCTTAGGCTTCTTTTGAAGGTACTATGGATGACTATAAGTCCTCTGTTTATCATTTTCATATTCATCCTTACGTAAAAGTTCAAGCATTCCTTCAAAATGATGAGTTCATGCTTTACACCCAAAAGAAAGTTTCATTTTGGTGGAGCACTTGAAGATGGGGCTTCATTAATTTGTTTCACTACATCATTTTAATCATAATACTATCAAACATCTTGATAGTGGTGGTAGTCATGAATTTGACTCCTAATTATTTTATTTTTATTTATTTATTTATTTTATTTTTTTGTATCGAGTTGAAAATCATAGTATTAAGACTTGCTATATTTACCTTAGTAATAAGTCTTGATGCTTGGTTTCTAGAATTAATCCTCAATTCTAAGAAGAAGTAGTAAGAGTAGGATTTTGGAATAGAATGAGAGAGGTTGAATGTATCAATTGGTGTTTTTCTTGTTAACTTTCCATCCTTCCAAAACATCTCTTGCTTTTCACGATCAAGTCTCCTTTCCATATCTTTTACATGTTTGTGGAATCTTTTGGATTGCAAAGAGTCATAATTGTTAGTTTGCATTTGCACCATGGCAATTAAATATTTTCAGTGCTTCCCACAAACATGACAACTCCATTCACCCTCTAATTGCCTTGCAATATTTCTCTTGGAAAATTCATTCAATCAATCGTTCTACGCATACATGGTTAGAATGAGGAGGTACTAGAGTAATCAATGTCTTTCTAATAGTCAAGTTAGTCATAAATGATCATAAAGTTCAATAAAGAGAGAGTGGATAAATTTCACCTACCATCAAAGACGTTTGCTTTAGTTTTTATAGTGCTTACTCTCAATATGATCATGTCATTTGTGTTGGTGTTATAGGTACCCAGACCACTTTTATGTTTAATGGTAGTATGAGTAGATTATATATTAGTCGCCCATTACAATGTCAATGCATGGGATGCCCATTTAATGTTTGATTAGAGGAGTGACTCAAGCATGATAAGTCGGTTGATAGCCAATCCAAGCTAAAACTAAGGATAAATCAAATCTACCTACAACCTAATATAATTTAATTTGTAACCTTAGTTACCCCAACTTAAGCTTAACCCAAAAATCTATTTCTATGAGCTTTGGTTGAAATCAAGTTAGACTTCGTTGAAGAAAAATGTTTGAGTTGGACTCAAATTCGTCGAATTGAGGGGGTTATATGGGTTAGTTAGGTCAAAACTTGAGTTAGCTTATTAGATGAGGTTGGGTTGCACGGGAAAAAAAACGCAAAAAGGTGCATAATAAATTAGCAAGTGAAAAAAAAAAAAAAAAAACTTACCCATGGAAGTTTACATTTTAGTATATACAAGAATAAAACATATATAGTAATCTTATGGATATTAGATAGGACAATTTAATTTTAAGATATATATATATATATATACTATTGTTATTATTAAATATTTTATTTGGGTTCAGGTTATCTAATGTTTAAGTCCAAGCCTAACTCAAATTTTATCAAGTTGGGTTGGATTGAACTCCGAAATTGCACCCCTAATATTAATGCATGAGATGTTTATTATGGTATTAAGGAACCGCGCATCTCTTACATCCTCATAAATCTTTTACATCTTTTGAATGTGATTCCTTCTTTTAAATTCAAAGTCATATCTTCCTACAGTATATTATTTAGTTTTCGTAGAATTGTATTTTCAAAATATGGGTTGAACCTTTTTTAAAAAATTATTTTCATAAAAAAGAAACATAAATTAGCTGACTCTAAGGCATCAAAGATATTAGTTTGATAATAAATTTGAAAGGGTTTTTACGAGTGACCTTTTTAAGGGCTTAGAGGGCATTTAGACCCAAACTCTATCTAATGACCGGGCATGTAGGAACTTCTTTCACCGCCGCCAGATTATTGAATTGGCTGTGGGAGACCACAATTTTGCCAATTGGTTACTAAAAATATTGCACCCAAACACGACCGCCCTTTCATCTTTTTTCTTTTCCCTTCTCTTCTAGAAAGGGTTGGGGTTTGTATAATTCATTTTCAATCTTTTCTTTTCCCTTCTCTTCTAGAAAGGGTTGGGTGTTTGCGTTATCTATCATCCTTGTTTTCCTTGCCCACCAAACCACACCGTTGGACCCGGAAAAACCGTACAGATCATCCATACAAACGACTTGTCAAAGGAAGCTTCTTGGAAGATTTACCCTGCAATTCCATGTCTGCTGGTGAGGATGGAGTTATCTGCCAAGACTGCCATACTATCTAAAATTTTGAATAAAAAATACGAAGCACTCAAATTAAAGCCAATATAAAATTATTATAAATTTCATGCATCTGACTATTGCACCTTCATTTTTTTCTATGATTGATAGAACACTGCAGTCTAAAACTTCAATTTCCTTATTTGTTGGAGTATAATTTTATCAAGTACAGACTGCAAAATGAGAACACAGCTTAGAAGAACCATTAAAAGAGAGCGCTCTTTTCAACTTGGAGTATACCATATGTAAAACAAAGCATTCATCTTGTGTCCTACATCAACTTGCAATCGGCCTTTCCATATTCTGAAACGTTCTAGCTGGTTCATTACTAGTCTTCTCCTTCTTCTTCTTCTTCTTCTTCTTCTTCTTCTTCTTTTTAAGGAAAAAAAAAAGGAAAAGTAAAAAAAGAAAAAAAAAATCCATTTCGTAAGGCCCATTGTTATTAAACAAGTTCCCATCCAAACATCCATTTGCTAGCTTCCCAAGTTATGTGAAGACTTGACTAGTATTTTAGAGTAGTTTCACTGCTCACGTGCTGCGAGCCTTACGTGAGCTTGACACATTGATTATCCCTCTTTCTACTAAAAATCCAAGAAGGTGGGTACTCTTTCATTGTATCAGAGTATTAATTCCAGCCACCCCAATGTCATCTTCGAGTGTCTTTCTTATAAAGTTGCCGACCAACTACACATTGGACCCCAGTTTGGTGGGGCACAGCTACTCAATCGTATCATAATCTTCTTTAGCTAATAAAATGGTAAACACAGGGAGATCCATATAGAGATGAGAATCAAAGGTGGAACTCATGAATTGAGATAAATTATGCATACTAGTCGGTCTATATGATGATGATAATAATGAGTAAAAAGAGTTGAAACTTATTATAAGAGGAGGACCACTCTATTGGGTTTGTGAAATAAAATTATATCAGTCCCCATTAGATGACTAGACTCATCGCCCATGCGGTCGTGAATATACGGTTACATTCAGTGCATTTGATCCTTGAGTTGACCCTTCTTAATTTTTGGGGTTTTTCCCTCTAGTTTTTTCTTTTCTAACTGAGGATCGGTTTAGGCCTTCAGGCTGAAGAGTATTCAAATTTGTGCCCCACACGAAAAGGCTACTGTGAGATTTTTTATTTTCCATTTCCCAATCTCCGGAACATGTTCTAAGCAACTAAAATGGGCTCGGTCAGTTCCTCTATTCCAAACGTTGGGCTGAAAGCTATGGATGCCTTTTTTTTTTTCTTTTTCCTTGGCTCGTGGGGGAGGCTTTCACACCTAGAAGCTCCGAGTAGTGCAATGGTTTTTACTTTTCAGCCTAAGATTTAGATAAGAGCTGCCAGCCAAATACAGCCTAAATCTTTTATGAAGGTGTGGCACCGACGATGGTGGAAAATGGAAATTGAGTGTTCAGCAGATCCTAAATAAATGGTATCGAGTCAGGATTATCTCCAGATGTAGCCTCCTATCAAAAGAATGTGGTGACAAATGGCCTCTCATGGGCTTGCCAGTTGCCACCACTTCTCTAAAAAGGGTCGGCTCTCTGGTTGAAAATGCTCTTGCATTTTGTGTAGATTGACTCACTCTTTGTTTTTGGTTAAATCTATTAAGCATGCCAACATGGCCTCTTGTGACCCTGTCTGTCCTCTCTAAATAAGTTAATTAGGCATGTGAAAAAAAACAAAATAGAAATGGAGGAGCCAATCCCTAGATTGTTAAGATTGCCTCTCGTCTTCTTCCTTCGTCTTTAAATAATATAGATCATACAAACACTTGTTATTTTGTCAGGATCATCAACCAATTTCATTGTTGAAAAAGGACCCCAGTGAAAGGTAACCTATTAATGATCGAGAAGAGTCAGAAGACAAATGAGCCCTTCAATGCCGTGTCCAAATAGAGGTGATGAAGTGGGGAAAAGAAGGGTGGAATAGAGGAAGTGAGGGGAGAGAACCTGGCTTAAGCAAGGCCACCTGTCATCCTCATCGCTTCCGCAGGAGAGCCGCGTGCCCAAAGCTTTCTTCTTATCCACACCACCAAACATCCTCTCGTATCTCATCAGCATCGTCCATCCATCCATTTCTCTTTACTAATTAACTAATACAATTATAATAATGGTTAGGCTTAACGCCCACATGTCTAGTAGTGTCCCCACCCGCTACTCCTCAACCAACTCTTCTGTTTCTACCCCTTCTGCCACAAAGTCGTTGCCAATGGCAAATGCTCTGCCGTTGACGCAGTTGTATGTATGGAAAATTGATTCCAAGTTGGCACCACCCACCACTGTGATCTTAGTTTGCAGATTGAAAGGGAGGACACATGAGAGCTTTAATTTTTTTTAATAAAAAATCAATCAATTGAATAATCACTATCACAGCTGAACAACTACGAGTTCAGATAGCATGTACAGGAGAAACAAATTCTAATCGAGGGGAGCTAAAAGGAAAAAAAAAAAAAAATACACGAATTTCAATGGTCATTTCTAGAGAAGAAAGAAAGAAACTAATCCTAAATTTGGAAATCTAATGGTGATCTTGAGAGACTTCGGTTTTTGGCGGCAGCATCTGGAGACGGGGCTTCTTTGTCGGCAGAGGACTCTCGACCTCGTCATCGACTGGGAATCGACGTGCGGACCATAATTCGGGAAAGGCCGGCAGGTTGAGGTCGAAGTCACGGTGGCTGTGGGTTGACCCCACACCTTCGGACGAGGTAACGCCACTGCTGACGCTGGCGCCGCCTTCGTAGTGGCATCGCTTGTGTCCACCCAAAGCCTGTCCAGTGGGGAAAGTCTTGTGACAGATGGAACACTCATGAGTCCTACCACCGCTGGCAGCGGCCGCGGTGCTTGTGGTGGTGATGGAGGCCGACAGGTCATCGGATCCGGACTGCTTACGGTGGCTGGCCTTGTGTCCCCCTAGTGCCTGGTAGGATGCGAAGGCCTTGTTACAAACTGAACATTTGTATGTGAGTTTAGGAGCTTCCACCTGCAGGGCAGGAGGGGGAGAGAGATGGCGGCGGTGTGAGACGGTGGAGGAGGCGGCGCCTCCTCGAGCCAACATGATGAGGCAGAGAGCCAGATACTCTTCCTCTGTAGGTTGGTTGTCGAAGCGAGGACGCTTGGAACGCTTGCGCTTGGCCCATGACTCCAGAGAGTGGAGGCTGGGTTGCTCGTAGTGAAAGGAAGGCGTGGGTGTGGTTGGTGAGTTGAGAGCTTCCAGAGCCATGAAAGAGGGAGATGAAGTAGGCAGAGAGAAACACTGAAACACTGAGAGAAAAGGTATGCGGGTTGAGGAACTCTGAAGGACTGGTGAGATTTGAGATGAATGAATTTGAGTGAGGGAGTGGTATGGTCTTATAAGGAGTGGGAAGGAAGGAAGTTGCGTGACAAGTGTGAGGAAAGGAAGAGGTAGAGGATGAACTTGCACTTAAATTAATTAGGAACCAAGTGGAGCACGTTTGCGTTGAGTTTTCTTCTGTAGTGGAGAGTCAAATTCACAAGGGCGTGAGAGGATAACATGTGTGGGCCTGCTTCTAGTACAAAGGGAAAGGCAAGGGAAGGAAGAGAGTGAGACTCTGGCTCACAACTGACGACTGCTTCTAAGTCAACACATTCAAATTACATAAACCCCACAAACAAAACGCGTTCAAATGTTCCCACAACCACCCCTTGGCGGCAGCCGGCAGCCAGCAGCCAGCAGCCAGCAGCCGGTAACCAATGTGAGGTAAACCTTAATTGTAACCACCCACCCTCACTTCCCACCCCCCACTAGGCCACTAATATCATTCCATCAGACATAAAATGCATGTACTTGCGCATATCCAAGCTTTAAGTAACCACAACACCTAATCACATGGATTTTTCCAATTTGGGTGGGGTTTCCCATGCCCACCAAATTTATATTAGCATCAAAATAACTCAGCTTTGTCTTTCGCAACCATGGGATGTGTCACACCCTCGATTTTAGCCAAAATTTTTCACCTTGGATGTGCGGTGCTAAGGACCTTCCTTAGCCAACCTTCCTTCACAGCACACTTCGAAAGCCAAAGCAACACCAAGCAAGCAAATAAGGAACCAGACAACATGCAAAGAAACCAAAACCAGGGACAACAGAGATACGGGAACCTTCCCAACTTGTATTAATTCTCAACTACAAGAATACAAAATTGTTCTCCCTGAGTCAGAGAGCAAGCTTACACCCCTAAGCTTTCAGAGAACCCAACTCACAATTCTCTCCTTCCCTCTCTCTGCCCGTCTCAAGGATGCAGGTGCCCTTTTAAAAGAGACACTGCTGCAGTTACAATTCGAATTTCAAAAATTCAAGCTTGGAGCCATTTTGGGTGGTTATGCAACTGGCTGGAACCGCCCTGAACCGCCTTGCACAACCACCCACCCTCCAGGTCGTGGCCTGCTCGTGGACCACCTCCATGCATCAAGCCTTCAGCACCTCAGCCAACTGCTGCTTGTTGACCTGGTCCCCTGCTGCTCCAGCTAGCTGCCACTGACTAGCTGACCATCTACCTTGTCTTGAGCCCATCTCCTCAGCTGCTGGTGAGTCCTCCTAACAAGCTGCTGCCTTCCCCCAAAGGTGCCGCTTGTGACCGAGTGTTTCACCAACGTGCCTTGATCAAGGCTCTTTGGACTAGGCAGCATGCGCGAACTAGCTTGACCAGGTCTGGTGCTTCAGTGTGCCTTCCTCACACTGATGGCTGAGCCCACTGTCCGGCTAGCTCCATAGCAACGAGCCATGGCATTGTGCCCATGGCTAATCCCTTCTTGGTGCACAGGGCATTGCGCCCCTGTGCTGTGAGTAGGCATGTCATCATGATGCGAGTCAGCTGCTGCCCCACTAGACCATGGCGTTGCGCCCATGGTTTGCTCAGCTGGCTCACCGCACAAGGATTAGGCGCCCTCGTGCCTGCGCAGGGAGGAGGTAGGCTGCACCTGGCCCCGTGCCGTTGCGGCCACGGGGTGCACCCCCACATGTCGTTGAGCCCATGTGGATGTGCGCTCGAGTGCCTTCCGTGTGTCCTAGGCACGCCCAAGGCCGTGCCATGGTGCCCCCTTGGTGCGCTCAAGATCCCCCTTGGCGCCCCTTGAGTCACCTACCCCCCCTTAAAGAGCAATACGAGCCGTTTTCAAAGTTTCTCCAGGAGACATCAAAATGTCTGAGGAGACATAATGAAATTATTTAATAAATAAAATAATTTCCAATATTAACCCTCGACCCCCATCTGCACCCACTTCGTAGCCCACAAGTGTCTGGTGCGCGCCTGGCTCGCTCTTGGTGCGCGCGCGGTGCGCGTCTGGCTCGCCCTTGGTGCGCGCGCGTCTGGCTCGCCCTTGGTGCGCGCGCGTCTGGCTCGCCCTTGGTGCGCGCGCGTCTGGCTCGCCCGCGGTGCGCGCGCAGTGCTTGTCAGACTTGACTTCTGCCTTCTCACTTATCATCTAGGGTTTGAACCACCAACCCTCTAGACCCTCCTTGCTTCACTGTCTAGGTCCTCATGGGTGCAAGGCCTACCCATGATCCTTTTCCTCCCTATTCGGGTCAAGTGGCTAAGGGGCTGACAGGATGCTTCTATATAATATCTATCCCGTCCCACATGCCAGCTTGGCATAGGGAAACTGATGTGGGTTTCTGGGTTCAATCCGTAGCCTGTTTTACACCCTTTGTTTTGTAATGCGAAAGCAGCCAATTAATGACAGTGGCCCTTCACATGGGATATTCCGCAATGTTTCTGCTGTGACACATTAATCATTAATCCAGTGGCATGATAACTTGAGATGCAAGAAATCTTTTTGACTCAACTAGTTTTTTATATCAGGAAAAAGTAATTTTCTCAATATTAATCAAACGCGAAAGAAGTGGTGGCTTATGATAGAAAAAACATAGCGTTCACACTGTTTTGTTATGTACCTCAGTTACGTTTTGGGGCACGTAACATTCCCCCATAGGCACAATTTAATTATAAAAGGATGAACCTTCCCTATAAGTTAGTTTCCACTGTTATGAAACTTTCACTTAATTATCATTTGGGCTCGTGAAGTCAGTGCTTACCTAATCAAAGATGGCTTGGGAGTTGGGATTCCGCAGACTTGAATGGGCCATGACCAAATTTCAGAAATGAAAAACGTGGGCTATATAACCTTCAACAACATAAAAAACACGGCGTACTTTGAATTCAACCTCAAAATGCTTCGAGAAGAGATTTCACAATTGGAAGTGACGTCGAGAATCGTTCATCGTTTTCTTTGTTTTGTCCATCAGAACATATTCTCCCTTATTTGAGAATTCCTTTTTGTTTTTTAGGAAACGTTTTCATTTCATTACGATGTGATTGCAGTAATTCTCCAGAGGAATCTGATGCGGCGGGCGTCGAGGGCATCGGGAAGACGAGATGGGTCTGCCCAGTAGGTAACTGAGTAGATATTTGGGAGATTGAATTGGGGTTTAGATGGAGATGGAGATGGAGATGGAGTTGCAGTGCAGGCCAACCAATATGGTCCCTTGGTAATTGGGATGAATGAAAGAGTTGTCACCGGTTAAAAGGGAAAACGAAAATGTAGACCACGCGTGAACCGACACGGTGTGACCATTATGTTGTCATAATAATAGTCAATGGAGTCGTATGAACTAAAAGCCACCGCTTCCACCCAACTTGAGAAAATGGAATCAACATTGGTGGCCATCCTAGCTAACCGATTTTCATGTGAGGCTTGATTTCTTTATGCGAATATGGTATGTTCTGTTACGCCTATCAAGTGGTTAGCCCTTTGTTTTGAGGTGTTGGGGACTGAATTGGCTACTAATAAGAAACTTAAGCTTCATTCGCCTCAACAGAGCTCCTGCTTAGGAGGGACACTGATGTGGCTACTAACCAGAAACTTGACCTAGGACCTAATTTACTCTATGCCTTCTCATGGTTCGTCCTTAGGCTTACCTGTGTTCAAATTTCATTTTCGCAGTCACACTTGTAATGAAATATCAGTATCTTCCTTTCTACCTAATGTCATAGGTGTTGGGCCTGTACAACTTGGGCTGGCTGGCCTTTCCTTTCTGGACTTGAGCAACTTCTTCTCTCTGCTAGGAAATTGTTAAGACTTGGGCCATCATATTTAGGTTGTTGGACAACTCACCCATATAATGTAAGATTTATTAAAATTCTGGAAAAAAAAAAAAAGAGACGGATGATAGACTCACGTTATAGATGAAAAAAATGACGACGGAAAAAAGGTGACGAGGCTTACGATACGTAGGGGTAGAAGGAGGTGGTGGTAAAAGAAGCAGGCATGAGTTCCAGAGTTTTTGGGGGAGGGGGAATAGGGATTTGGGGCATATGGCTTCTTGGATTTGATTCGCCCGACAGACTGAAGTGCGCCCCCCACAAGTCATCCAGGAAAGATACTCAACAAGATATTTCAGTTTTACTATTTTACCCTTTCTCTCTCCTATTCCAAGATCCCGTCCCCAGCTGTCCACATGCACCTGTTCGGCTGTTCCCACCAGTGGAGCGATTGACCAGAGAATTTTAAAGAGGGGCATTTCCGTCAGAAAACAACATGAAAAGACGTCTCCCCATTAAACGCCGGTAATTCGGTCATTTAAAGAGTAAACAGAGTTTCATCTGGGCATCTACAGCAGAGTCAGCCCGCATCTCGTCTGGTTGAGTTGCTACTGACTCAGTGGTCTGTAAGATCTCACACCAACCAATGGCTTCTGAGGATGCCCAGGATCATCGTATTGCTCGAATTTCTTCTGCGATTCGGGTCATCCCCGACTTTCCCAAACCAGGTTAAAACTCAAAAAGTTGTGATTTATGATAACTCGGATCAATTCATACTTCCGATCTGGGTTTTCCATTTTATCATCTGAGTATTCCGTAGTTTTGTCTCTCACTGAGTTTATAGTATTTAATAGAGGCTATCTGATGGTATGTTGCTTTTGGTTTGGGGGCAGGTATTATGTTTCAGGACATAACAACATTGCTTCTCGACCCCCAGGCTTTCAAGGACACTATCGATTTGTTTGTTGAGAGATACAAAGGGAAAAGCATCTCTGTTGTTGCAGGTATTACGCTTGTTTCTTAGTTTAGGTTTGCTTTGGTTATTTTGTTCTTTACTTCCACCGTGCTTTACTTATTATCTGTTTTAGGTTTTCCTAATTGTCTGTTAACAATGTACCTACAATCAACATAAATTTTTTAATGGCATAAAAAAAATCTTATCCTAATAACTGTTTTTGAATTCTTTTAGTCATGTGATTTTTCCATTAGTTTATGATTATGATAATAAAGAAAGTAATTTTTATGTTTTTCTAAGTGGGTGTAGTCAAGTCCAGTGATTCATATGGGACAAGAAAATGTATTCGGAAGCACCATGAAAATATGAGCCAGATTTGATCTAACTCCTGTATAAGAGAAGGATTAGGAATTACAGTACTCCAATATATGCAATGTGCTTTCCTCAGTCTCACCGCGCCCCTACCCACCAAAAGAGAAGGAAAGGCCTATTTCTCTCCCCTTGCATACTTGATCACTATCATCTAGCAAAGTTTTGAATATCCCTAGGCATCACCAAGTGAACCAAAATTTAGACAGAAAATAATACTAAGGAATAATGGAAACTGTGATGAATTAACATTCGATCCATTGCTTGCAAGTTTGACCATCATACACCATATTTAATTGGAAAAACCCATCTTTGTGGATCAGGTAGTTAAATATACTTTTCTCTGTAGCTTTTCTCTATACATAAAATGGCATTATTGAATAATTTTGGGTCTTTCCAATTGCATTTTATTGGAACTTGGAAGGATATCATTATTACTTGGTCTTGCAATTTGTTAATGACACTGGAAGATGCATACATGGAAGGAAGCTAGAAAATCATCCCGATTTTTCATCTCAACCTCCCCTGATCTCACAAACTCTCAATATATAGGCACCAGTTGCCAATTCTCCATTAATTCAATTTCTTGGTCCTTCTACCTTCTATAAAGAAGTGCGAAAATATACATATAAGTTGCCAGGCTGGAAATGTTAATGGTTTGGACTCTTTCATGGTTTCCCATATCAAGTATCATAGGAAAAATGTTGTTGTCATTTGTTCAAAAAATCCAATTCTGTTTGAAACAAAGGAAGGATTCTCAAAATGGTCTTCTAAAAGCTACAAGTCTACAATTTCAAGTATCCAAGGCCTCCCCTGCTCCTCCTTTCTCAAGGGAAGGAATTAACTATACATGGATGGAATTACTGTTACCTCATGTCTTTAAATGTTTGTTGGAGATCATTTTGTCAGATTTTTCAAATCAAAACTTGGGTAAGTGGCTAGGTTTTGGTTTGCCAAAAACTTACCAAGTTAAATTATTTTAGACATACTGCAGTTTTATCATTGTTTTTCATGCAGTTAAGTATTGGATTAGCAATTCCCTGATTTTGCTTTTGTTTTCGGTGGAACTAACTATAATTTTTTTAATTTGATATCCATGACTTTCTGCAGGTATTGAAGCAAGAGGTTTTATATTTGGCCCACCAATTGCATTGGCCATTGGAGCAAAATTTGTCCCCATGAGAAAACCTAATAAATTGCCTGGTATGTCTTTACCATCCAGCTTTTGCCTTCCTCAATTAGTTCTTGGATGGCATCAACTTTTTTATTAGTCAGGAGAACAATGCAGTCTGTGATAATGATTTTTTTTTATCTAGTGCAATGAAATAACTTGCATCAGTGTTGAAAGAGTTTATGCGTTGCTAGTTTCTACATGGTCTTATCGAGTGATTGGTAATAATGTGTCAACAAGTGTGATAATATGATTTCTTTCAGTTTTGTAAACCTTTCAATAAAAGCATCTTGTTATGGATTGTTAGGGAGCTTCAATATTTGGGATGTTAAGTCAATTACTGCAATTCAAACAAAAAAGAGAGGAGTTGGAGTAGTGAGTGGAAGATGGTTTGTAAGTGACCTTGTAGGTAGTGATTTTTAGGTTGCTGTTGTTTGGCTTAGAGGCTAGGTGTTCGTCTCTCCTCAGAAATTGGAGGATTATAAAAGAGGAGTGTGGCAGAGTTCTCTCACCTGGTCTAAAGGTAAGGGTTTTGGGGTTGTGGGCTTATTTTGTAATTCCTATGGGGTAGAAGGTGGTCTTCAGGAAGTGCAAGGAAGAGTGGAGTGAGAGTAGTGGGGTGATTTAGTTGGGTTTTACCCAAGAGTTTGATAAGTTTGGGGTTTCTATATTTTTGTAGGCCTTTAGGGTGAAGCTTTTGTATCGGGTGTTGGTTTGTTGTTTCTCTTTCTGTTTGCTTGTATTCGGCTGCTACTTGTATACTCCATGTGTACTTTGTGTGCCTTTTCCAAGTGATTTTAATATATTTGCTTGTTTACCTATCCAAAAAAGAAACAAAGTATTCTGTTTTTCTATTATTTATTTATTTTGTTGTCTATTAGTTATGTGCTTTAGCTTTAATTAGTTTTTTGAACCACCAATATAACCAATTCTGTAATGCAAGTATATGTTGTACTTGTCACCTTCAGTGGGCTCTCAGATAAGGCAATCAAAGAGCTTCATCTCTTCGTTATTGCTGTTATATTCAAATGTAGGATCAGTGCTTCACTAAATTTAGCCATAGGTACTTGGTATGATTCTGCTATTGCATCTTATGTGTCTGGGTTGTTATTATGAATATTGATGCTCAATATGCAAAAGTCAACTAATTTATTACTTGTATTTCATTGGAACTTGCTACTATCATGTGAGAACTTCTGTACTAGTTCAAAGGATGCTAAAAGGTTCCCTAATAGCCTTTTGGTGTTGCTGCATTTAATCCAAGGAAATGTCATCTTTTTTAGACGCTATGATTACAGTGTGTAAAAATTACTGTGATGCATACTGTGTCAAGGCTCAAACTGTACATCTCTACCTCGATCAACTGCCACAACCATACCATAATCTCATACTGCTTCCTAACTGTATATGACCTATGGGGACCACTCCTAGGATACGATCTTTTATATCAAGATTCAAGACTGTTTTGTTGCTTGAGTCAGTTGGTAACAAGTCTATGTGCGGCATACTCTCTCCACATACATCTTAATAAATTTTATTTTATCATCCAAGATAATACATGACTAAGTTCTACATGCTTTATACTTTACTTGAGAAATAGTTTGTTAAGACAATAGAAAGAAGAGTTCATTGCTTCTAAAGATTGTCAGAAGTTGTATTATTGAAAATTTTCAAAATGGTCTGTTTATCGGATTTATTGTCAGTTTCTATAAATGAACATGCTACCCTTGCACCTACTTTTATCATATACCCTTGTTGTATCCATGAGTGCAATTCTAGTTTGTTCTTGATATCTTGTTTTATGGTAAAACTTTTGCTTATATTTGGGATCAGTTAGATTTTTATTTTGAACCTTTATCACCTTAGTTATTTATTTAGTTAGTTTTTTTAAAATGTATTTTCCAAGAACGCCAATAACTTTTATTTTATATATTTCCTAAGAGTCTTCTTAACTGTGCTTATCAGAACATTCCATGTTGCATAGAGTTTTAATGATTTGATGTTCTTATCAGGGGCGGTTATTTCTCAAGAGTATGCATTGGAGTATGGAACAGACAAAATTGAGATGCATGTTGGGGCTGTACAAGCTGGAGAACGAGCCTTAGTCATAGATGATCTCATTGCAACTGGGGGAACCTTGTGTGCTGCAATCAACCTCCTTGGTAGAGTGTTTTTCTTTTCTTTATCTTAATTTGGTGGCATATCAATGTTTACTTTCTCTTATTATCTATTTATAAATGTTTGCATAGCTGTTTTTTTTTCTTTTTTTTCTTTTCATTTTCTCTTTTTCGCTTCTTTTGGTGGATGTGAGAAAGAGGTTAGGTCCACATACCACTAATTTCCTTCATGTTGTTGATGGGAGGCTTGCTGGATGTTTGGAAAGGCTTGCATGGGATAGTGAAAGAGATTATGTTCTACTTATAAATTACCTTGCTGCTTCTGTTAGCTGTATCTATTTGGAGGTTTATGTTACCTGGTCTTTGGTTTGGGTTTGTGTTTAGATGTCAAGTTTGTATTGTCATGGAGTGTTAGGATATAGAGTTATAGATGAATTGTGAAAGTATCCAACTCTTTTTCCTTTATACCTCAGGATATAATGATGTGTCTGTTGTCTATTTAACATCATGGCCAACGTTGATAGTGCATTGGTTTCGAAATAAACCATGAAATCAAGGAATATTAAGAAAATCTCCTGGAACTTTTAGTAAATTTGAACTAATTTACTCCTTTCCTTTGTTGGACGGTCCTGTCAGCAAGTTGGATACATGTTTTAGAGCAACTTCACGTTAGTTCACATCCAACATGGGCATTTAACTTATTTAATTGTCGATAAATCTTGGAAATCTCTCTGATTCAACAAAATATTTTCTATAATATTAGTCTGCCACATAACACTTCAAATGAGTTACCTAAAGGCGACTTGATTTGGCACGTGTCTTGTTTCATATGACCTGAGAAACATCAGCTTCCGCTCATTCCCATCAATATTGAAATTTTCCAGATTTTATATCTTAATGTAACTTTTCTCTGCAGAACGGGTTGAGGTGGATGTGGTTGAGTGTGCTTGTGTCATTGAATTACCAGAGCTAAAGGTATGGTCTTATTTATGGAAAGCATCTTCAACTTAGAATTCTTTCTTTTTTGGTTGGCAAAAAGAGAGAAAAAAAAAAATTATAGTTAGCCTATCATAAACAGTTAAGCTTAGAAGCTCTATAACATGATGCTCAGCTTATTGAAACACCTTTTTGCCAGAATACTGTCAAAATAGTGTTTTGAGGTTACTTGCTAGATCCCAAGGAAAATTAATATAAGCTCCTTCTTTCTTTCTCACGATTTTGGAGTGGTACCATACACAATCAGCTTGTACAAACAACCCAGGCAAACTGGGGTAGCAACAATTTTGCCTTTATTTCTCCATTTGTTCCCAAAGCAAAAAAACTGCCTGCATCTTATAGTTTCAAAAATGACAAGCAGTTGTATGGTGGTTTGTACAAGCTGTTCTTTAGATTAGCCTTTCTTCTCTCTCAATGTCAACGTTGACTAATGCATTATTGTCCCAATTATAGATGTATCAATGGACAAATCCAAAGTCAATGTTTTTCCCTCCTTTTTTTTGTTTTTTTTTTCCCTAAGTCAAATACTATCTTAATGTTGAATGACAATATCTAAATGTTTCAAATGCCCATAGTCTTAAATGTCAATGTTGACATATTATCAATGTCCCAAAATACAGATGCATCAGTGGATCAATTCAATGTCAACACTTATTTTATTTTATTTTTTTGGTAAGT
Source organism: Vitis riparia (assembly GCF_004353265.1). Lineage (NCBI taxonomy): Eukaryota > Viridiplantae > Streptophyta > Magnoliopsida > Vitales > Vitaceae > Vitis > Vitis riparia. The sequence continues at coordinate 7,687,781 of NC_048448.1, read as the reverse complement.
CAAATCCTGTTTCAATATATACATAAATTGTTCAAACTTTCAATCAAACCCAAGTATTAAATAAAATGAATTACTGGACAAACAAGATAGAAAATATTGGAAATAAGAAATAAAAATAAATAAATAAACAAATATGAAAAGACAAAGGTTAAGGAGACTTCATATGTCAGTGCTTGTTGTCCTAATATAGTATAGTAATGGGATGCAACACTGAGGTCTATCACATCTTCTCAATATGAAATTCAAATTTATCAATATCTTTATATTAATAGGACTACAAAATCATGTCCAATTTTCAGCAAAGTAATGTTGTTTAATAGTTCAGGAATTGATAATTCGTTTGCAAACATAACATTTATTGTAGAAAATTAAGAACTTTACCCTGCCTATCAAAAAACTAACTTCAACACCTTTGATCTCTGATAGCCAGCTAAAGAAAGAAAGAAAGAAAAATGATCAAAATGATGAATAAGGAACCCAAGAAAGCAATGAAACAATTCATGAGTTGCATCTAAAATGGAAAGAAAAACTGAAATTAATAGGATTCAGGGGGGAAAATGGGCAAATACTGATGCAGAAATTAGTTATATTCTACTTACAACATTAACATTGTGTTGGAATAGCAACTGGTCTGTCGAGTGTCTTCAATGCAGCCTATGTGCTCAATGGGAACCTGACCCTTTTAAAAAATTGCCAACCTGAACTTGGTCCATCTAGCCTATTTATTTCCACTATTTTCATTTTTTTCCTGAATATTTAATTTTAAAATATAAAATCTTTTAATAGGTTTTTTTTGGGTATTTTTGGTTTATTTTTCTTGAGAAATAACTTCTGTTTATTTGAAAAAATACTAGGCTTGCATAAAAACTTCTAAATTTTACAGGATTTTAACATTATGTTTTGGATATCTTCATTTCTGGAGCTAAGACCTTACTGGCTATGCCAACTATCTTCATAAACTTGGTTTCTTTTGTTGCCTCTTGCTCACTCTGTTGAATCCTGTCATTTAAATGTGTTGAATATAATGTATTTATAGTATATAACCTTTCCTTGTTAATATAGGATACATGTATGGTAGTTAGGACTCCTAGCCTTGTATATATATATATTTCTCAATTGTAAGTAGATAATTACATTAATGAGAATTAAGGTTTTTCTTCTTTCTCTCTCTCTCAACATGGTATCAGAGCCAAGGAAGAAAACCTAATTCTTTCTTGTTTCCCGTGTCATCAACTCCGGGAAACCTTCCGGTGACCGTGTTTCATTCCGGTCACCTTCCCCATCTTCCAATACTTTCCGGTCATTCGGATCGTCGACAGAAACTACTCACCGCCGGCGAACTTTTCCGGCGAGCTTTTCCGGCGACTTTTCCGGCGACGTATTTTTTCGACACCGACTATACCAGAAGGAGCGCCTGGAGGAGATCTACAACTTTTGTGAAGGCACCGGCACCAAAATCCCATCCACGCGCCGTCCACGCGCAAATTTCCGGCCGGCGACTGAATCTCACGCGCCGGCGCGTGAGGGCGCGTGAGGCCTTTTCCGGCGACGCGCCTCCTCCTCCAGCTTCGCCTGACGCCGACCAGCCTCCCTACCTCCCTGGTTCTCCCATCCGAGCCCTGCACATACCTCTTTTGGGGATTTTTGTCTCCGTCGGCCCTCCAAACAGCCTTTCCGGCGAAGCTCCGACTACTTTTTCTCCACTCCAATCCCTGCACGTGCCTTGGGAAGTGTTCTTCTACCTTTCTGGTGGTACCACGCCGCGATCTGAGGCCGTCTCCCTTTTTCGGTGGTGCCACGCCGCAATCTGAAGCCGTATTAGGGCTCTCTTCGATCCAAACATACTTCATTCTTCAGATAAGTAGATATGACTACTAAAAATTCCATTTTTTCCGCTGTTATATCTGGATCTCCTATGATTACTTCGGAGAAATTGGTTGGCAGTGACAATTATCTTTCCTGGTCTGCGTCTGTTGAACTTTGGTTTATGGGTCAAGGATATGAGGATCACTTGATTACACAGGAGGCAGATATCCCTGAGGTTGACCGCGTACAGTGGAGGAAGATAGATGCACAGTTATGTAGTGTATTATGGCAATCGGTTGATCCCAAGATTCTTCTTCATCTTCGGGCCTACAAAACTTGTTTTAAATTTTGGACTCAGGCCAAAGGATTATATACGAATGATATCCAGCGTCTTTATAAGGTGGCTTCTGCAATTGTCCATCTCAGCCAACAGGACTTGGATCTATCTACTTATATTGGCCAGATTGCCTCTCTTAAGGAGGAGTTCTTGACTGTGATGCCTCTTACTCCTGATGTTGGGGCTCAACAAACACAGCTTGACAAGTTCTTCATGGTTCTTACTCTTATTGGCCTCCGTCCGGATCTTGAGCCTGTCCGCGATCAGATTCTTGGTAGTTCATCAGTTCCGTCCTTGGATGATGTGTTTGCTCGCCTCCTCCGTATCTCCTCCACTCAGACTTTGCCATTTGATAGCACTTCAGATTCTTCTGTGTTAGTTTCTCAAACTAACTCTCGAGGAGGCCGTAGTGGTACCCGAGGTAGAGGTCAACGTCCTCATTGCACCTATTGCAATAAACTTGGCCACACTCGCGATCGTTGCTATCAGTTACATGGACGACCTCCTCGCACTGCCCATGTGGCCCAGTCCTCTGATTCTCCGCTGCCTCAAGCTCCGAGCTCTTCCGCATCTCAGGCTTCTGTTGCCTCTGTTGCCCAGCCTGGTAATGCCTCTGCCTGCCTTACCCACACATCTTCTCTTGGACCCTGGATTCTAGATTCTGGAGCTTCTGATCACTTATCTGGTAATAAGGATCTTTTCTCCTCTATTACTACTACCTCTGCTTTACCTAATGTTACCTTAGCTAATGGTTCTCAAACTGTGGCTAAAGGTATTGGTTTGGCCCTTCCTCTGCCTTCTCTACCTCTCACTTCTGTCCTTTATACTCCTGAATGTCCTTTTAATCTTATTTCCATCAGCAAAATCACTCGTACTCTTAATTGCTCTATTACCTTTTCTGATAAATTTGTGACCTTGCAGGACCGGAGTACGGGGAAGACGATTGGCATAGGACGTGAGTCTCAAGGCCTCTATCACCTCACCTCGGATTCATCTCCTGCAGTTTGCATTTCCACTGATGCTCCTCTCCTCATTCACAATCGTCTGGGCCACCCTAGTCTCTCCAAGTTCCAGAAGATGGTCCCTCGTTTTTCCACTTTATCGTCGCTTCCGTGTGAGTCATGTCAGCTTGGGAAACATACTCGTGTCTCGTTCCCAAAGCGTTTGAATAATCGGGCAAAGTCTCCTTTTGAGCTTGTCCACACTGATGTTTGGGGTCCTTGTCGGACTGCGTCTACTTTAGGATTTCAGTATTTTGTCACTTTCATTGATGATTATTCTCGATGTACTTGGTTATTTTTAATGAAAAATCGAGCTGAGTTATTCTCTATTTTCCAGAAATTTTATGCTGAAATCCAAACCCAGTTCAATGTTTCTATTCGTGTGTTACGCAGTGACAATGCTAGGGAATATTTTTCAGCCCCATTTACTTCGTTTATGTCTCATCATGGGATTCTTCATCAGTCTTCTTGTGCTCATACTCCTCAACAAAATGGGGTAGCTGAACGCAAGAATCGACATCTTGTTGAGACAGCTCGTACTCTCCTCCTCCATAGCAATGTTCCTTTTCGTTTTTGGGGGACGCTGTTCTTACCGCTTGTTATTTGATTAATCGTATGCCCTCCTCTGTCTTACATGATCAGATTCCTCACTCCCTTCTCTTCCCTGACCAACCACTTTATTTCCTTCCTCCTCGTGTCTTTGGTTGTACTTGCTTTGTTCATATTCTCACTCCTGGACAGGACAAGCTTTCCGCCAAAGCCATGAAGTGTCTCTTCTTGGGATACTCTAGACTTCAGAAGGGTTATCGTTGTTATTCCCTTGAGACTCATCGATACTTTATCTCCGCTGATGTCACCTTCTTTGAGGACTCACCATTCTTTTCCACCACTTCTGAGTCTCTTCCTGTTTCTGAAGTCTTGCCTATTCCCATTGTCTCCCCACCTGATGCTATGCCTCCTCGGCCACTTCAGGTTTATCATCGTCGCCCTCGTGTCGTTGCTCCTCTCCCTTTTGCTGAGGCACCTGCTGACTCACTTCCTATCCCTTCGGCTTCACCTACCCCGGCTCTGCCTTCTCCTAATGACTTACCCATTGCTGTTCGGAAAGGTACTCGCTCTACTCGTAATCCTCATTCTATTTACAATTTTTTGAGTTATCATCGATTATCTTCACCCTATTCTGCTTTTGTTTCTGCTATATCCTCTGTTTCTCTTCCAAAGAGCACCCATGAAGCTCTTTCCCATCCAGGCTGGCGACAGGCAATGGTGGATGAAATGACTGCTCTGCACTCTAATGGCACTTGGGATCTTGTTGTTTTACCCTCGGGTAAATCTACCGTTGGTTGTCGTTGGGTTTACGCAGTTAAGGTTGGTCCTGATGGTCAGGTTGATCGCCTTAAGGCCCGCTTAGTTGCTAAAGGCTATACTCAGGTTTATGGTTCTGATTATGGTGACACATTCTCTCCGGTTGCCAAGATTGCTTCTGTTCGTCTGCTTCTCTCCATGGCTGCCATGTGTTCTTGGCCTCTTTATCAATTGGATATTAAAAATGCCTTCCTTCATGGTGATCTTGCCGAGGAAGTTTATATGGAGCAACCTCCTGGTTTTGTTGCTCAGGGGGAGTCTGGTTTAGTATGCAGGTTACGCCGTTCTCTATATGGCTTGAAACAATCTCCTCGAGCATGGTTTAGCCGTTTTAGTTCTGTTGTTCAAGAGTTTGGCATGCTTCGCAGTACAGCAGACCATTCAGTTTTCTATCATCATAACTCTTTGGGGCAGTGTATTTATCTGGTTGTTTATGTGGACGACATCGTCATTACAGGCAGTGATCAGGATGGTATTCAGAAACTAAAGCAACACCTTTTTACCCACTTTCAGACCAAAGACTTGGGGAAACTCAAGTATTTCTTGGGAATTGAGATAGCTCAATCCAGTTCTGCTGTGGTCCTTTCCCAAAGGAAGTATGCTTTAGACATCCTGGAAGAAACTGGTATGTTAGACTGTAAACCGGTAGACACACCTATGGATCCGAATGTCAAACTTGTACCAGGACAGGGGGAGCCTTTAGGAGACCCCGGGAGATATCGACGGCTCGTAGGTAAATTGAACTATCTCACCATTACTCGTCCAGACATTTCTTTTCCTGTGAGTGTTGTTAGTCAATTCCTACAGTCACCATGTGATAGCCATTGGGATGCTGTAATCCGCATTCTTCGATATATCAAAAGTACACCAGGCCAAGGTGTGTTGTACGAGAACAGAGGTCATACTCAGGTTGTTGGTTACACAGATGCAGATTGGGCTGGCTCACCCACAGATAGACGTTCCACTTCAGGGTACTGTGTTTTTATTGGAGGTAATCTAATATCTTGGAAGAGTAAGAAACAAGATGTAGTGGCCAGATCTAGCGCTGAAGCCGAGTATCGAGCTATGGCTTTGGCAACATGTGAACTCATATGGTTGAGACATCTTCTTCTAGAGTTGAGATTTGGAAAGGATGAACAGATGAAACTCATATGTGATAACCAGGCCGCATTACATATTGCATCCAATCCAGTCTTTCATGAAAGGACCAAACATATTGAAGTTGACTGTCATTTCATTAGAGAGAAGATCGCATCAGGATGTGTTGCTACAAGTTTTGTTAATTCAAATGATCAACTAGCTGACATCTTCACTAAATCTCTCAGAGGTCCTAGGATTAAATATATTTGTAACAAGCTTGGTGCATATGACGTATATGCTCCAGCTTGAGGGGGAGTGTTGAATATAATGTATTTATAGTATATAACCTTTCCTTGTTAATATAGGATACATGTATGGTAGTTAGGACTCCTAGCCTTGTATATATATATATTTCTCAATTGTAAGTAGATAATTACATTAATGAGAATTAAGGTTTTTCTTCTTTCTCTCTCTCTCAACAAAATGCATCACCATTTTTTTCCTATAATTCTTTCTTTTGATGCATTGCTATTTTGCACTTTGTCTTATTGCAGGGTAGGGACCGATTAGGAGACAAACCACTGTTTGTCCTTGTAAGTGCAGCTTGATCTCACAGTTCCTGTGGTATAACTTCAAGCAGGTGGTTGGAGTTTATGATTGCTAGAGCTTTTCTCTGAAGCTGGAGAACCTTAATGACCCAGCTCGATTGAAGGGAAGAGAAAATTGTTTGGTAATGAAGGGTTTTCTTTAGGTTAGGTAGTTGGAGACCTGAAAACAATTGGTTGATTAAAGTAATAAGACTTTTCAGGTTAGGAGGATTTATATAATTCTTCGTTTTTTAAGGGACTGGCCAGATTCAACGCCTGACTGTTGGTTAAATATACATAAAAACCTTACCCGGTTTTCTCTCGTGAACACCATTAATTGTGTTTACTTTTATTGATGCAAAAAATTGTGTGTTGATGCTTTTACATGTGCTTAAAGTTGAGTCCACAGTTTCTGTTGATTATCCATCATTGTTTCATGTCTAAAACCTGTGCTGATGATTAAGAGAGAAAATTCCACCTAGTGGTGGTGGTTGGTAGTGGGGGAAGACTAGGTAAAGAAAAAAAACCCCAGTTTGTCTTTCATGGTCACAATCCACCATTTCATGGTCACAATCCACCATTTCATCTACCTATGGCCATAACATTTAATACACCCAGTATTACACGCTAACCTGAAATGTTTTACTTATATATAGTGCCTGCTTTGTTTCAACTAGCCATTTGCCCCTACTCTAATTACCTTCATTGCAACTTTTGTGATCAGTACTTTGGAAACTAGTACCATGTCTTTCTTTTTTCTTTTTGCATGTGTGAATACAACAGTGAATGCATCATTTCAGTCTTTTGTTTCTTTGTCTGAATACAACTGTGAATGCACTATTTCCATCTATGTGTTGTTTAGGGTTTACCATTATCAGGTTTCTAGGAATGAATTGAAGTCAAATATACTATCAAACAGTAGAAGTGGCCTCCTTGTAAAGACTCATCCAGCTTTGCTGGAGGGGGGCTGGGGGTGGTCCAGCCTTCGAAACAGTGTTGCCCTCGTCAACACGCTTTTTATAATTTGCCCGTTTCTGATACTTCATTCCAACCAATTTAGGGGGTTGAAAACATTTAACAATTCATGAGCTATGTCAATGCATGCTTATCATTCATTTTCAATTCCGGGGATTACATTGCTTTCTTCTTCACATTTCTTCTTCCAGTAGGATCAGTACCCGCTAAAACTATACTCTCCAAACCAACAATAATGAAGTGACCAGAAAGAGAACAATTTGTGGCATAATTGGAGTGGGATAACAGCTTCGTTAATACATAAAGTGCTTGGACTTTCAGTGTTTGGAGAATTTGTGCAAGTCACCATCAATGTAATTATTTATTGGTATGATTCATACAAGTCAGCCAGGTAGCTAGAATTCATAATTATTAAATCAAAATTTCGGTTCACAAGCATCCATGAGTGACTTGGAAGTCGGGAGTGGTCCTATTAATAGCTCCTTTGATCATAAATTCAAGACATTAAAATACTTCATTGTTTCCATGAAATATATTCTTTTCAACGCTGATAACACGTATTTTTTATTTTTTAATTATGACCATTCTATTAAGTTATCATTATTTTTGCGTATGTATATGTATATGCTATAAGAAATTCAAGATGGTACTGTATTCTAGGTCTTGTAATTATGTTTAATATAGAGATAATACTAACTATTTAACAAAAGATTCTTTTTGTGACATGGGTCTGCCAGCCTTTAAAAAAAATGAGCAAATTAAGCTATTTTTGAGGGCAGCAAAGACTGTAACCTTCAAACGGTAAGAGAAGCCATTTTGACACCAAGTGTCATTGAGTCTCAATGACGTAACCATACAATATGAATATGATATTTGTCTCCTACCACATTCACCCACCTCCATAATCAACCATGGGACATGACCTAAAACTATGGAAGAAAATTCTCCCTATTCGAAGGGATATAATGAAATGTACACAACAGTACATGTGTATGATGGTGAGTTGTAAGTCGGCAAGCACTCGTTAGGTAAAGGTTAAGGGACGGACCAAGTTCCATTTTTGCCTATTCTATAGACAGTCAGACTCACCTCCACGATCTGGCCGTCCTTCGGCATCATTTCTTTTATTGGTTTATTCCTCTTAACACAGTCGACAATCCTGAATCCCCTCTGTTTCTCCATGTAAATGCAGCCTGATCTCATATCTAACCACTCCATCAACTTCCTAGACCCCTTGCATTTCATACATTCAGGTATTAAACACTCACCTGAAATAAATATAGTATCAAACAGTAGAAGAAGTGGCCTCCTTGTAAAGGCAAAAGCATCCAGCTTTGCTGGAGCCCGGAGGGCTTCAATACGGTGTTGTCCCTGTCAACACGCTTTTGTGCATTTCCCAAAATTGGAAAGCATTTAACAATTCGTGAGCCATATGTCAATGCATGCTTACCATCCATTAACAGTTCTGAGACATGTCCCTGGCATGATTGGATATCAGTTTTATACAAATACAGTGCTTGGACTTTCTGGAGTCCGGAGAATTGTAGAAGTCACCATCAAAACCTTTATCTATGGGTATGATTGCTATACAAGTCGCAGCCCAAAATATAAACTAAACATTTTGGTTCTCCCCATCCACCAGAGACTTGGAAGCTGGAAATGGTCCCACTAGCAGACCCTTTAATTATTTCCGACATTAGCATACTTTATTGCTTCCATGAAATATATTCTTTCTAACGTTGAAAACATAAATTTTTTATAAGTTCGTTAATTTTATTAAGTTATCAGTATCCTGGCAATAATTATACGTATATGGTATAAGAAATTGAAGGTGGTGTTGTATTCCAGGTCTTGTACTTATGGTCTAATGAAGAGATAATGCTTAACTATTTAGCTAAAGATTCTTTTTTGAAGCCTGAGTCTGCCCTTTCTTCAAAATATTAGCAAGATTGGGTCATTTTCAATTCCTTAATAAGCTCTTGAGGGCAGAGAGGACTGCAACCTTCAAACAATAGGAGAAGCCATTTTGACACAAAGACCAACTTCGTTCCTTTAAATTGAATGGTGTTTCTAAGAGTGTCATTAATTAAGTCTTAATGACAAGACCATCTAAAATGAATATGATTCTTTCAATACAAATATCTTTCTTATGCATGATGAAGCTTGAAAGAAATTTTTTTTCTCAAGAATGATGCTACTTATATTAGACATGATTTTGAATGTGAATTAAGGTGCTGAATAATTTTTTATATTAATATATTATTACAATATTATAATTTTTTATCAGCTAGAAAAACAATTGGGAATATTGATATAAACATTTTAGTTATGTTCGGTTGTTAGAAAAATTGAAGGAAAATGTAAGGGAAAGAAAATACAAAGGAAAAGTAGAAGAAAACAAAAAGTGAAGAAAAATAAAAAAAAATAGATTAAAGTTGATAATTTTTTTTATTTATTTTTTTACTTCAAACTCATTTTCTTTATTTTAACTCATCAATATAAATGTTAAATAATTTAAAAATACACAAGTTTTTAATTAGTTTTAATAATTATTATTTTTTTTATATTTTTCATAGGACAACCAAACATGAAAAATAATTTTCCTTTGCATTTTTTTCTTTCCTTAGTATTTTTCGGAAACCAAACATAACCTTTAGGTCATAGGAATAGAGATGTGAAAAAAAAAAAAAAAGAGTAGAACCGTAGAAGACACATGAACAAGGATTCACATAAAATAGTTACTTCTTTCTTTTTCTATCATTTGTATTATTTTCTATATTACTAAGGTATTAACCCTGAAGGACATTCACGAATTTAAAACATATCTATATAGTTAAAAGAAGTTTATACTTATGTAGCATTAGAAACTTTCTCCCTCATCCGATGTGAGATATCACAAATACCCCTTATGTAGACATAATGTCCTTGTTGTGTCTCATGAGATTACGAAATCAAACAAACAAATATCCCTACGAAGCCAAACAAACCCATGTATTAGGGTTAGAGATCGACTTCGATACCATTTATAATGACTTGCACTTAATCGTATAAATATTGTTTACTTTAGGTTTAAAAAGACTCTCACGACTTTAAAATGTATCTACATAGTTAAAAATAACTCATATTTATATAGCGCTAGAAACTCTCCTCTATCCAATGTAAAATATCATAATATAAATACAAAAAATAAGGAAATATGAGATATTTTAAAATTTAATAATTATATTTAACTTTTTGTCTTTATAATTTTTTATGATACAATGAAATATTTTTTGTGATTCGTGTAAATACAGGTGTTTGAACCTCATTAAAAACCTATCTTTTCGTATCAATTATTTTATTTTTATATTCTTGCACTATCACATGAACATTAGAACTTCCCTTCCATAAACTGAAATGTAATAAAATGTAAATTCCATTTTTAAAATATTATCTATTTTATATTAATTTTTAAAGTGTGATCATCATGTTAAAATATATATACTCTCAACCCCGAGGAATTCTTATCTTTTTTTAAGAATGATAAAAGATATAGGGTACACGTCACACCATGTGAAGAACATCTACTAAGAAAGACTACCATTCTTCATTGTAATGATTGATTTAAATATAAGATGGTCGGGTGACCATGTAATTAATAATTAAAATTATAACTGAGATGCAAAAGTTAATTTAAGTAAACAGAAAATAATAATAATAATAATACTAATGATAGCTGTAACATTTCCAATCTAAAATATATGCTTAAGATGGGAGAAGGTTCTTAGGAAGAGAACTAATGGTTTATATAAAAATTAAAATACGTGGCCCAATAGGAATAGATTACGTGGCACATGCTCGAGAGTCTCGATATGATATATATTAAATTATTTAGTGTAACTACTTTAATATTTGTAAATGAAACTCGTCCAATGCTAACTCAACACTTGGACAGAAATCCTAACTCTAATCATGTGTATAAGTCACCATAATTAACCAAAATTTATTTGTTATGAAAATTAGATTTATTTTTAGATTTTATTCCTTAAGAAGTATTTTTATTTCAATTTTTATGATTTAAAAATATTGCTCCTAAATGTCATGCCTATTATAGTTGTATTTCGAAAAAGAATATATAAAGATCTTATCTATAAAATTTTCTTTAAAAGCAAAAAGATATTGTGATTACCAGAAACATTGAAAATGAAAATTGAAGGAATCTATGATAATGTTTATTTTTTTATTGAATAAAAAAAAATCTAAAATTGACTTTTTCTATTCAAATCAAAGTAACATGTTAATATTATTCAATGTAATTAAACTGAATCTATTAATAACAAGCTCATTTTAATTATGTTGATTAATATTAATATGTTATTTTTAACTGAATAAAAAAGATCAAATATTTTTATTTTTTCTATTCAACTAAAAAACAAACATCACCTAATATTATTTATATATATATATTCAAAGATGTGTTCAAATAATCTTAGTTATAGATAATTATTATAAAGCTTTGTAGCAAAGTTAGAGTTTTGTTGTTAAAAATTGATGTGAATCCATCTTAAGGTTATGTTTGGTTCCAAAATTCCTGCTTTAATACAATAGTGGGGTAAGGTCAAGGGTCTTTTAATGATTGACTTAGTTGAATTTATCAATCTGATTTCTCAAAGGAACCTTTTCCCTAAAATAGAACAAATTGTAAAAGGCTTGTACATAGTGAAATTGATTTCATCATTCTCGAATTTGTCCATGATAACCAACACGAAGGATATCTAATGAACTCAAAAGGAGAAAAGATTGTGCATTCCCATGTAAGAATTTGCCTAACAAATCTCCTTCTAAATGACTTTGACAAATGCTTTAAGGACAAATTTCTAACGCTAGTACATACTAGATTCTACGATGAGGTATTTGTTTCTATTAGGTTATGTTTGGTTCCCGGAAAGTACAAAGGAAAGAAAAAAATGTTAAGGAAAATGATTTTCTTATGTTTGGTTGTCCCATAAAATATCCCAAAGAAAATTAAATATAATTAAAATTAGTTAGAAATTTATGCATTTTAAAATTATTTAATCTTTATATTGAGTTAAAATAAATAAAATGAGTTTGAAGTAGTAAATAAAAATAATTTATCATCTTTTAACTTTATTTTTTTATTTTCCTTCACTTTTTCTTTCCTTTTACTTTTCATTGTTATTTTCTTTCCTTTGCATTTTCCCTCAAATTTTTTGAGAACCAAACATGACTATAACGTTTGAGAGAAAATGAGACAAAACAAAAAAAAAAAAAATAGCTAGAAAAAGTTGAAGGAAAGAAAAAAGAAAAAAAATATAAAAAATAAATTTAAAGTCAATAAATTAATTTTATATATTATTTTTAATTCATTTTACCTATTTAACTCTTCTACATAAAGATTAAATAATTTTAAAATATAAAAAAAATTTAATAATTTTAATTATATTTTACTTTCTTTCGTATGTTTTATGCTAAAAGCAAAAATGAGAAAATAATTTTTTTTAACATTTTTTTTCTTTTGTAATATTTTCCCACAACCAAACATAACTTAATGTATGCTCGAATTGAGAAACATTTTAGTTATACCATGTGTTATACTATCATCAAGAATATTTCCCAAAAGTGGGACGTACTCCAAGGCTCACATACAAGTGTCTTTTATAACCAAGATAAAGAAAGTGAGCTATTTTATCAACATATTAAAAGTTAATTTATTTCTTTCACAATTTTCCCAAGAGCCTTTTTCTTGTAGACAAGATGAAGGCCACTAAGACCATAATTTAGGACAGGATATTCACCATCAAGGAGGATATGGCTCACAATTTAGTGGAGGATACGGTACTAAATGGATGGCAAATGAAAGATTTGCTAACCCAACTTTGAATCAGTTGCTATACCCTTTAAGATTTTGGTGAGTCGAGTCGAATCACAATTCATTGACAGTGTGGTTGAAGTCATAAGTTGAGAGCAGATGTATATGATCGTAGGCTGCAAGTCTCACAGCCGTACATGTGTATGATCGTGAGACGTGAGTCGGGAAGAACTGGTCTGTTAGGTTTAAGGGACATGATGTCGATTTTTGCGTTTACCATGTCAGCTCCATTGTCAGACTTCACCTCCACGATCTGGCCGTCCTTTGGCACTTCAATATATATATGTATATATATTTTTGGTTTTATTCCTCCCAACAGAATTCCATCTGCTTATTATATTCAAGAAGACTCCCCACGTTCCCCCGATTTCAACAATCATATTCCTATCCCTCTCTCATCGCTTTCATTCTCATTCCATCTTTGACCATATATTATCACTTAACTATTAATTAGTCAGGATTCAGGGTTACTAATCTCTCAATCATTGCTCTTAGACCCTCCTTGTATTTCGGATTGCAGTTTGAGCTGAGTGTTGAGGTGTATTAAGGCCATTTAAGTGCTTTTGTTATTTTAGTGCTCCGTTACTTGAACTTGGCCCCCCTCTGAGTTGTACTTAGCCTGGTGCTAGGCCCTACAGTGGACTTTAGTAGAGGGAATTAGGACATACCCTGGGATGATGATTAGGAATTAAGAATTGTAGACACAAATGAAGTCAATCCTTAGCAACATTCTGCAGCTGTTGGGTATAAATATGTCCCCAGTACTTTTGGCTCTCATCCAAACCAAAACCAATCTTCAAGCTTCAGCCTTAGTGACACCTGACAAACATCACTCCCCTTCTTCTCCTAATTGTGTACAAGGAAGATGGAGTCAGTGGAAGCTTTTCCTGATGGAGAATGGGAGTCTTTACGCAGACTGTTCTCCACTGAAGAAGCTGATTTTGCCGCACAGTTCCTTGGTCACTCTCATTTTCCAAATGGGCATGACCATGGTTTGAGCTTTGGAATCCAATCCAGTTTTTGGCCTACTCATGAAGCAAATACAGATGTGGCCAGGCTTGATGAGAGTTTGTTTTATCTGTCACATACTACTAACTCCGATTTAAATTATTTTTCACAAGAATGTAGTTATAGCAGCGGTTGTGGTACTGGTGTCGTTTTGCCCAGTTCCAGCTATGACAACTATTACTTCAACGATTCTAACCATAATCTCATAACCAATACTATTACCTCTACGGCCATGGATATTTGTATGGCCGATGAGAAAGATACTAGCTCATTTGTCCCGGTGTTTCCCGATTCTGCATCCGAAGAAACTGTTTTAGTGGGAGAAAATATCAGCAATGGGAAATTGGGAAATTTAGATGATGGTCAGATAGCAGGCATTGCCGTCCCTGAAAATGAATTGCAGCTCAAAAGGAAGTCAGATGTGCCAGAACGGCTCAGGGGAGGAGAAGAGAAAATCAACTCCGACTTGTCTGAGACACCAAAGAAGAAACCTCGGGTTTCAAGAGATGTAAGTACATTTTGAAGTATCAACATTTTTTCTCCGTCGTAGAAGTGGATTCATTTTTTAATGGTTTCTGACTGTAATTTTCCAATGCAGGTATGCGGAAGTAAGAAGAATGTAAAATCAAGAAGGGGTCTGAAACCCACTCCAAATGGTAACAATGAAGAAGACACCAATGCTGTAAGTGAAGGACAGAGCTCCAGCAGTATCAGCTCAGAGGATGATTCTAATGCTTCTCAGGAGCTAAATGGGGGGGCAACTTCGGAGTCTAAAGGCTCTGCAGCTCTCAACTCGAATGGAAAGACGAGAGCCAGTAGGGGGTCAGCCACAGATCCCCAAAGCCTCTATGCAAGGGTAAGAAACTTTGCAGTACTCCCAAAGAAAACTTTGCATTTTTCCCCCGTAGTTTTTCTTAATCCTCTCCCTTTTCAATCTTTCAGAAAAGAAGGGAGAGAATAAATGAGCGATTGAGAATCTTACAGAACCTTGTCCCAAATGGAACAAAGGTAAGCAATGAACTCCACCAACTACCTGATCCTCATTCATTGGTTCTTCTTCAAGATCAAAGTTGAAGAAAATGAAACCTGGAAACTGATTTCTCCACGGATCTTATCTTGTGACAGGTTGACATAAGCACAATGCTTGAAGAGGCAGTCCATTATGTGAAGTTTTTGCAGCTCCAAATCAAGGTAAGACCATGAACGGATTTATCATCCTCTTCAAGCTCGATTGAACCAAACTTGATCACTGATTCTCCTTCATTTATGTTAATTTGCAGCTATTGAGCTCAGATGATATGTGGATGTTCGCTCCCATTGCTTACAACGGAATGGACATTGGTCTCCAGAACCTCCACCAGAAGATCCCTTCACTCCGGTGACCTCAGAGGAAAACCGTCAGGAATTTTCCTTTGTTAAAATAAATGAAAGAAAAATAAGAAACCAGTATACTTTTGTAATGAATTAATAATCTCAATGAAAGCCCATTTTCTATCGTGAGAGAAGTAGTAGTAGTAGTTTCGTGCTTATAATCAATCAGATGCAATCTGACATCTTATTTTGTATTGGAGATACAATTTATGGAAGTGTTCATCTTCTACTGTAAAGTCTAAACTACTAATCCATGGAACTGAATGCATTTAGTTATCTAATTCAGAATGGGCAATCATGGCACCTGCCGGAATCACAGAGTGGGTTTTGAATGGGTACCACAAATGCAAACAAATCAACATCAGAGTGATGAAATCCAGATCTTTGTGAGTTTTGCTTGACTTTTTGAGAAGTGAAGAACATGAAAGGAATGAGAATTAGAAATTTCATTCAAGTTTTTATAAGAGTGTTTGAGAATTAATTTAATTATTATATTATTTTTATGTAAAGAAATCATTTTTTTAATATTAATATTATTTTTTTGAAATAATACGTCAGATAAGAATAATTAATGAGAAAATATTTGCAATATTTTATAATAGTTTCATAAATAATTATTAATATTTTCATAAATAAAATAAAAAATATATTGTTTATTAATGTACCTTTTATGTGCTAGAGCCTCAATCATATCATTTAAGCTTTGAATATCCTCTACTTTTTATAATATTAATATTGAGCCATAATTTTACTAATATATATGAAATTTCTTTATTTAAAATTTATGTTGTCATCTCAATTAATGATAATTAACTAATTTACTATATATTAATAATTATATCATTATTTTTAATTTTTTTAGAAAATGTGTATTATTTTTAGCATATTATGTCAAATTAATATATATGTTTATAAACATTAATTTTAAAGGCTTTTTTGCCTATTTTTTCATTCATAAATAAATAAAATACTATTCATAAGGAAGCTTCAAGAAAACTCATTATTTAATCATAAATTATATAATTATACAAATAACACGATGTCACCTATTCCACGAATTTAAACTTTAACTCAAATTTTGAGATTTTCTATTGTATCAAGGATTTTTCATTTCAAACCAGTAAATCCTTTCATATAGACTCGGGGGAGTGTTTGGTGTGCAAAAATGAGAATTAATATTTTGTTTTTATTTTTATTTTTTATTGAATAAGAATAAATTTGATAATTTCAATTATTATGTTTGGATGTATATAGGAATGCAAGGTCGTAATGGTAATTTGCTTATATTTCAATGTTAAGTGAAAATGAGAAATGAAAAAAAAATGAATTATCAATAATATGGTGTGCATTATTTAAAATATTTTTTATATTTTTATTTAAAAAATCTAACATTGTACATAGTTCATATAACTATGGGGCATATGATTTAAAAACAATGTTGTTTTTAAAAAAATAATAAAAACCTATTGGGGCATATGATTTAAAAACAATGTTGTTTTTAAAAAATTTATATAACTATTTGGTTGTTGTTTTTTAAAAACAAAGTAAAATAATAATTTTTAAAAACAAAATAAAATAAAGAATTATTTTTTTTTCATTAGAGAAAATAATTTTCAAATCAAGTGGTACTTTTGTTATTAATAAGTTTAATCATTTTTAAAAATAAGTTAAAACTCAAAAAGTATATATAATGACTATAAAAAATAATATACATAATTAATACTTTAAAATTTTTAATAAATCTTATAATTTTTAAGTATAATTTGAAATTGAAAAAACATATTAATTAATTATAGATTAAATAAAATAATTTAGAATATCATCTTTATTATTGAGTAATAAATACATGCATATAATGAAAAATTTAACACATTTATACTTAAAAAAAATTAATTTTTTTTTTTCATATACATATTTAAAATAGAATAGTATTAATAATTATTAATTTTGAATAATTATTTTTTACTTTTAACAAAATCAATTAATTATGCTTTTATAAGATGTTAATTTTCATATTTTTATAATATTTATAAAAGTATAAAAATAGCATTAGAAATTATTAATTTGAATTATTATTATTATTATTATTATTTATTTTTAATAAAATAATTTAATTAATGTTAATATCTATTTTTATAATATTTATAAAAAAATATAATTTATCTTTTTATTATATTATTAATATTCGTATTTTATTAAAAATTATTTGTAAAAATTGCTTTTATTTTTAATAATACATGAATTAATTTTAATTTAAATTATATAAATTAAATTTATAATTTATGTTTTTTACAAAATAAAAATAGAAAATTATTTTTAAAAACTAATTATCTGAAAAAAAATTTAGTTTTTGAATTTTAAAAAAATAACTTGCAGAGAATTGAAATATCTGGTAGTTGGGATGAATTGAAATCCCACATAGATTTCATTTTCATTAGAATATTAAAATTTTTAATATTAAATTTATAAAAAATAATATTAATATTAAAAATTTGTAATCGCAACATGATAATTACTTAATTAGGTTTATTTTCATTTCGTGATATTCTTACAAATATTTTAATAAAATTCTTAATTTTGATTATATTTGGTTGAATTATCTGTCCTTTTTTTTTAATTATTTTTAAGTCCCTTTATTCAATATAACAGTAAACATGCCATTGGGTAAGTAAACAACAGAAAGGCAACATGATATCAATCACATCTATTTATACGTTTAGCAAGCGCACAAGGGTATATACGTAAATTCAGAATCTACACCCGGGCCGCACCGCTTAGGTACTGTCGAACCCGGAACCGCACATCAATCACTGTCTCCATTGCCCGAGCGAGCGAGGGAGAGGGGAACAGAGCAGTTGGAGGGCCATGTCGGCCGAGCAGCCCCTGAAGAAGCGAAAGCTGCATGATCATGTTTCCGAACCTCCACCGGAGCCGCCGCCGCCGCCGCAAACCGCTCCTCAGCAGCGCTCGGCAACTCCACCGCTGTCGCAAGAAGAAATTATGCGGAGACGAAGAAACAGAGAAGAGATTCGTAATGTGTACGAATGCTACAAGCGAATTAAGTCGTGTATCGCTCATGAAGATGCTCGCTTAATGCCGGAACTCGAGCAGGCCTATCTCTCTCTCATCACTGCTTCCAGAGGTCTGTTCGTTTTCATTTCTAATCTCCGAATTTGTGGTTTTTCTAGGGTTTATTTGATCATGATTTTCCTAATCTATGAAATCTGGAAGTAATGAGAAGGAAGATAGGAAATTGATCACTTTTAATTGGTGACCCTTTTTGGTTGTTAAGAAACTTAAAGAAAGCATAGCAAAATCAAATTTTTATTTTTATTTTTTATGTACTTCTAATTTCCATTAATTAGAGATATCATTTCAACTGAGGCAGACGATTGTAGTGGGCTTAGTCGAAGAAGGATTTTGTTTTCTTGATTCCTAAATAATGAAAGCCCTAATTATCTTTTTACACTTTTTTCCAGCAATTAAATTGAGGGAAATTTATGTCTTTCCTTAAGTTGGTTTGAAAGTTGCTGGGTTCTCTGGGTTTTCCTTATCATGCTGTTCTTGATTTAATTTCGGTATTCTATTTAGTTAGTGAGATTGCGTTAATACAAGTGAAATAAAAACTAATGGAAATAAATTTATTTTAATATTTGATAGTCTTTTTTTATTTATTTAGTTTATTTTTTATGCCAATATCCTCTGTTTGATTGCTGATAAAAAATTTGTGAATAGAAAAGAAAATGAAATATTGAATAATATATTGTGTTGTTTTGGTTTCCTGAATTAGTAAAATCTTCTAAACCATGTTAAATCCTTGTAGT
This sequence comes from Vitis riparia, assembly GCF_004353265.1. Taxonomy (NCBI): domain Eukaryota; kingdom Viridiplantae; phylum Streptophyta; class Magnoliopsida; order Vitales; family Vitaceae; genus Vitis; species Vitis riparia. Next base: position 7,668,558 of record NC_048448.1, on the reverse strand, counting down.
GGTCTTGGTTAAGGGGATGGTTTTGTTCTCTATGCTTCCTAACGATGGGAAATCTAACATTGAAATGAATGTGAAGCTTCCTTTTTTTTTTGATAGTCAAATGGAAAATACATGTATTAATGGCGCCTAAAAGGAGGCGTGGCAAAGTACACACAAAAGTATACAAAAACACCTAGTAGCGACCAGGGAAAGGAATAACAAGACTCCTTTCCTTGCTTTAAGCTCAATCAATCTATGAAATCTAATAATGACATTATGTGATCCACTATATACACTAGATTCCCAATGAAGATAATATGGAAATCTAGTGTGCAGCCAAAAGTAAGCTTCTTTGCTTGGGAAACATCATGGGGAAAAGTTCTAACTTTGGACCAAGTTCAGAAGAGGGGTTGGGCTTTAGCAAATAGATGTTGTTTGTGCCAAGCACATGAGGAGTCCATTAACCATCTTCTTCTCCATCGCGAAAAGACAAGGGAAGTGTGGGTGTTTCCTTCCTCAGTTGGGGAAACCCTCTTAGGGTGGAAAGGGTCTATTGTGGGTAAGAAGCATAGGGCAGTTTGGAATGCAAACCCTTTATACTTGTTTTGGTCAGTTTGGAAGACAAGGAACAAGATTGCCTTTGAAGGCGGTGTGCTGTCCATGCAATAGTTGAAAGTATTTTTTGTATATTTACTTTGGTCGGAGTCTAAATTGTTTATAAAAGATAATCTTTCAACACTAATTGATTTCATTGATTGGGTGGGTTCCCTGATCGATTGATTTTTTTGATTTATCGCATCAAAACACAATTTATAACCTTATTCACTATTTTAGAGTAGTTTGTACCCAATCAAAAATGGTTTTAGTACAAACTACCATAATATTGTGGTTTTTAGGTGTCGTCCACTAAGATGGATTATTCTCGGTAATTAAGGCTTGAATGAGAGGATAAGAAATTATTGTGATCAAGTGAAATTAATTTGAAAATTTATGGTGAAAAATCAATTTAACAATGGTCTCAAATTAAGAAGAACAATGAAATGTAAAATAAAAGAAAATTAATAGGAAATGAAATTCTCGGAGTTAGGGTTTTCTAGAAAACAATTTTCATGGTGAATAGATGTTGAGATCTAATTTTTATCAAGTTAGATTGAAAACCTAAATTCTCATCTAAACCGATTTTAGATGTAGCTTTAAGTCTAAATCTAATTTCTCTTCAAATTAGGTTATTTAATACAAGAGATCAATTTAAACTATAAATTCAGTTCATCTTAAATCATCTTCCAATGATTCATACAATGCAACTATTCGATTTCATTAAATCTAGCTTTAAGAATTTAATGAATCCACTTGGTTTGCAATGTGATAGCCATCCAAGACAATTTGAAGAGAAAAACCCCCAAATTTTAATCAATCAATCAATTGGATCAAATTACCTTTGTAATTCAAGCTCATTTCTCTAATTCATCATGGATCTTGCCTCTCGAAGCTTCTTCATCAAGCAATCTGGAGTTTAACAACAAAATGACCATTTCGTACGAGCTCAACCAATTTCGTATGGTTGTCCGAAAGAAGTAATTCAGCAGCAATAGTTACAACCTCTTGGAGCATTTCACATGATTGTGCAAAATTTTCGCATGATTATGTGAAATCAACTTGACAATTCTCCTTTATTTGCAGTATAATTCCACCTTCTGGTCCGTTTCGCATAGTCATGCGAAATGGAAAATTTGATTTTCAAGCTTTCTTTTGTCATTTATTCCATTTCTTCCTTTTGAATCCACCTCAACTACCTCCAAATCAGCTTCAAATCTTGGTCCAAATACATTGCTTCTTCCTCATCATCCACATTATTTGCCCTCCTCAATTCCATTTTTCTTTTGTCACTCAATGCTTCAAAAATCACCTTGAAATATCTCCAAAACTTCACAAAATTCATTAGTATCTCTTACAAGGGTAACAATGTATTACTTGGGCATATTTGGCATAATTACTACTCAAAAGGTATGGAATTTATGAGAATTATTATTTAAAATGTGTTGTTTTTGAGTAGTAATCATTCCCGTTGAGGGAAGGTTGTTTTTTGTACATCTTGTTGGACGGTTTTTTTTGTTTCAACTATTAGGGGGTTAGTGTTTCTTTCTTGTACATCTTAAGCTGCTATTTTAATGCCTTTTCGTAATACAATACTCTTACTTATAAAAAAAAATATACACCCTAACCTAGGTCCCAAAATATACAAAAAAAAAAACATATTTAACTGCTCGGTTAGATTGCTTAACATCGTTAAATGCCCTTTTGTTCTCTCATTCCAAAGGGTCCATATCAAACATAAGGGAGGGGCCCTCGGTGGGTTTTTCCATTTTTTCCCCACAAAAGAGTCATGCCAACCCAACAAATGCCCTCTAACTGAAGAATGCATAACCCACTCCACTCCAAGAGAAAGAAAATCAAATACCACACCATTCTTGCTTTGGAACAATGAAGAAGCAAAGTGGTCTATTGTTTCCTTTGCACCTTTGCACAAGTAACATTTACTTGGGAAAGTCCATCCCTTCCTTTTAAGCTAGTCAAGAGTAAGGATTCTATCCCAAGACGCTTCCCAGGTGAAAAAGCTAACCTTCAATGATGCCCAAGCCCTCCATACAATACTAGCTGGAAAAGGCGCACTATAACCCCTAGATAGGGAAAAATAAAGAGATCTAACTGAAAACTTGCTGCATTTGGATTCATTCCATGTTAGTTTGCCCTCCACTTCCCTATTAATTATCATCAAATTTAATTTCTGAAAGAAACTCTCCACTTCAGCCATCTCTCAATCATTAAACCGAATGTCAAGCTTCTTGCCTTTACTTTTGTTATCTAGTCTCCTGCTTTTGTAGGATGCTGCTGCAATCTAGTTTTTGGACAAGGTTATGTCTCCGGTCTCCCATCCAGTAGGTCCATGCCAAACCCCAACCTCTGGCAGAAGATGCACATAGGGTTGTTTGGCTTTTAGCAGATTTTTGGGTGGTTGGTAGTTAGGCACAAGTAGTGAGGATTCGGAGGTACTTTGTGTGTCTTTTCCAAGCACTTTTAATATATTTGCTTATTTTACCTATCAAAAAAGTAGGGAGACTTTGGAGGAGGAAGGAAAGCTTTTATAGAGAGGTTCTCTCATTTAGAAAGACCTAGTGACTAATCTGGGCAAATTCTATATAGATCCAACCTAGTGAGTGGTATGCAGACCCACCTATGCAAAAGCCCATCCATCAGCCTGTTGTTAGTCAAGCTCATGTTTTATTGTATACTTTTTTCAGTTGATTAAACGTGTTCTATTGTAATTTTGTGCAGACCAAGGAGGCACTAGCTGGTATGTTTATTGTTTCGATATTAACTTACTTATGTTGTACTTTTTATCACTGAGCTGCTCATTGGAAAATAACCAATATAGGTGTGTGAAGAAAGTACATCTAAGACAGGAGATTTTTCGACAAATAGCTCCTCCTTCACTCAGAATTTTGTTAGCAATGTTGTGCTTGCATGAGGGGTTTAGAAGAGCTAGTTTGATGTTTCAAAAAGAAGTTAGGTGCCTAATATTTTTATCTTTTTACCAAAAAGAAACCGTTTTTTTTATATGCTTTATATTTTGCTGATTTGGTAGGTTGCACAAGTGCGCAGCGGATTGTGGCTGACTTTGTTCCTCGATATGCATCATACTGTCCAACTGCTCTTGAAGCTGCTGCTAAAGTTGTTATCAATATGCATAAATGGAGCTTGGCAACAATAAATAGAGGAGAGGATTCTAATGGAGTTGCGTTTGAGACTGCTAAAGCCTGTGTCTTTGGTCTAGGTGATATCTGTTCTGCCGCTGCATCAGAGGCACCAACATCATCTGTTATCCGAGGCATATGTTCTGCAGTTTTTCTGAATGTGCTAACCTTCTTCTTATCCTCATTTGAGGGGAAGGATATTTTTCAGATTGTTGATAAGGAAACATTGAAGATACATGATTCCCCTGAGTTATTTCCCAGATTGAAGCAAAAGTTCTCAGATGAAGATGGATCTCCATTGTTAAAATTACCCAAGTTTAGTGCACTCAGTTTCCTTAAGATTTTCTTTTCTTGTTCCAAAAAATTGCTTGCCGCTTGTTTTGAGCTGTTCAACTCCACCACTACAGAGGGAATCAACAAAGAAGGATATTTCTTTCTAAGTCAGGTGACAAGCAGGCTTGATGCTGATGATGCAACTCATACTTCGAATACAACAGTTGATGGACCTAAATCATGTCCAGGTTCTGTTGAAACTAGCACTGAAGGCAATAAAGTTAGTGATGAGGGGTTTGCAAGAGATGGCAACCACGTTCTGGGGAAGGCATCTCCTATGTCAAATAGCTGCTTGCTGAGACTGGTACTAGTCAAGAGTCAAGAGTCAACTTTGATCTTAAGATCTTAGGCCTTAGGTTTTTGTTTATTTTAAATTGCTATGATAATGAAGTTTAATCAAGTTGGTTTACAAAATTTTCTTGACTTATATCTAAATTGGATCCTAAGGGTATTTGATTCTTGACCTATATAAATATACTCATTTTGGCTGCTAATTTGAGATGTGTATTCGGTTAGGAATATAATCCTTATTCCTCTGAGAATTTTCTTTCTTGAATACCATAAGTTCTGAATCTAGATTCGTATTGTAGATCCTTGATTTTCTTCTTCTTCACCACTCACCCATTCACCCCACTCCCCCTCTTTTTAATTTATTACTCTAGTGTTAAGTTGTTGGATGAGATGCTCCTGAAATGTGATTTGGGTATTGATCTTGAAGGCAATATCAAGGTTGTTTTTTTGTTGTTCTAACCAACAAACCTGAAGGAATTGCTGCTAGTGGAGATGTGCATAGCACTTATATGAATGTTTCCTTTGTTTTTGTTTGGTTTCTCAATAAGGTCTTTGTTATTTTGTGGTTGTTTGGTTGAGTCCTCTTATATTACAATTGTGATACTCATAGAAAGAAATGGATCAGTTCCTCACCAAGATTTATGTATGTTAATTTTAGCCTGTGAAAAGTTTAGGCCTTACAACAGTGCCAGGATAGGATTGTAGGCACTAAACAGCATTGATGCAGAAAGTAGAAATATAATTACTGGACAAATAATTGATATTGAAATTTGAAAATAAAAATCCTCATTATTAACAGGATCTCTTTTATTTTTGTTTTTTTAATTTAAAAAAAAAAATTATACTAAATTAATGCACAATATTAATATATTAATATGTAATCCTATTTGTTCATCCAAGTTAGTTGAAGAGGTGAAAAGGGCTATTTTTGTTGCTTGGTGGATGAGGTTATAAATTTATGGCTCTTCAGTAATTATGTCTCATACCTGAGCTTTGTGTGTACAGGTTCTTGACAAAGATCCATCATTGAGAAGTTGGATGTTCGTGAAATATAAGAAATTATGTAAATCGGCATCTTCTCAAGTTGTATCAGAATTCACATCTGCTCTAGAAAGAATCTTTGAATCTTTTACAGAACTAGCGCAGGTAGAAGACAGTCAAGTGGATAGCGATGAGGATACTTCTGATCCATCCAAATATATTAATCGACAGTATTTGGTGCCTCGGATCTCTAATAAGTGTGAAGGCTCTAGTGAAATATCTGGAAAAGATTGTACATCAAGAGCTCATGATGTGACTGGTGATGATGGTTTGAAAGACAAATTTTCAGGTCTATATCTGAAACCTCGCAGCTCAGTGGGTCCCATGGAGGCCGACATCCGCTCAAGTACAAGTTCTAATCATGATAAAGGAGGCTCAAGGTCCATGGACTTTGAGACTGGTGAGCATGGAGATTTATCACGTGGCAGGTCTTCCATGCCTAGGGACCTGCTGAACAACCATTTGCATTCTCCTGTCACAAGAAAATCTTTTGATTTCAGGACTGATCCATTTGAAGGTAGAAGCCACCTTGTCCAAGCTGAGAAGAATCAAGTTTCAAACATGGAGTTCAGCTTGCCTACCTTGAGATCTTCAAGTGGAGTCGTAACTAATGCTGTGGCATCTCCTAAACATCAGATGACAATATCATATTCTGCGACAAGTAGTCAAACTATTTGGTACTTTGATGGGGACCCTGCTGCCATGGATGTTTTCTCAGCTTCTAAACAGCTCTGGCTAGGTTCCATATCCCCTGATGCATCTGAAGCTCTTGTAAGGTTTCAGGTTGAGAGGTTTGGTCCTATAGAACATTTCTTTTTCTTTCCAATTAAAGGATTTGCCTTGGTTGAGTACAGAAACATTATGGATGCTATAAGGGCTCGGGAATATATGCAGGGGCATTCCCCTTGGCATATAAAGTTCTTGGATATAGGATTGGGAACCAGAGGAGCTATTAATGGTGTTGCAGTTGGTTCTAGTTACCATGTTTATGTTGGACATGTTTCAAGCCAATGGGCAAAGGATGAGATATTGCATGAATCAATGAAAGTGATTTACAAGGGTCCTCACATGGTTACTGATCTTACTGGTGGGGAGGCATTATTGATGGAATTTGAAACACCTGAAGAAGCTGCCTCTGTAATGGCACACCTGAGGCAGTATCGCAGGGAAAATGGTAACCGCCTGATGCCTTTAAATTCTGTAACTAATGTTGCACGAACTCATTTGGATGGAGCAAGATCTATGAGTGGCCCTATTCCTGTTGACCTTAGAGGCAGTAATGCTGGAAACATGTCTAATAATATTGTTGGATCGCCTTATGCTCAAACAGTGCCCGAGAGCCCTGTTGAAAGCTCTAGGACAAGGATGTCTCATCTTTCTTCTTTAATTTCTACATTACGTACAAAATATAACATCACTCAAAGCTCAAGTTATTTTGACAACCATGTATCTGGGGACTACCATGCTGCTCCAATGAGGGAAGAAGAAAGAGCTCCAACAAGCACTGTCTGGATTAACCTGCCAAATATTAGCTCTCCATTCCTCACAGATGAAGAGCTTATGACCATGTGCAATCTTGCTATTGGCAATGTAGGGTCTGTTGTCAGGCTGACACGAGCAAATATGCAGATGGGTTGTTGCTGGTTTGTTGAATGCAGCAATGTAGATGCTGCAGTTACCGTCTTAAAGAACCTGCGGGGTTGTCCTGGGATGTTCTTCCAGATAGAGTTCAGGTGGATCCTCTCTCCAGGCTGTTGTTTCTTTCTTTTTCTTTTTCTTTTATTTTTGGTCTGCCAATTAACCAGAGTATTTTTTCCTCATTGGGACTTGAACTCGGAACCTCCACCTACCATAAACCCACCCTAACTCTTTACCAGTTGAGCTGGGCCTCAAGGGCTGCCAATTAACCAGAGTTCTGATACCATGTTGAGTTGCAAATTATCATAAAAGTTTAACTTGGCAGGATATGGGTCCATACTGTTTATTATGCTTTTTAACACTTTCCCCAAATGCAGCTTTATACCCATGGTCTCAAACACCTTTCCTCATGTGTGGTCTCATACCTGCATATGGAGAGATAGACAAACCCATGGGCAACCAAATCATGTACAACCTCTTTTTGGATTGAATATGAGCTCAATAAATTGGGAAGCGGTAAGGTTTGAACTTATAATCTCCCACTAAACGAGACTAAGACATCATGTTAGATTGCCAATTTTCCTAAATGCTTAAGCTATTATGATTTGAGCCCACAATGTATATCATTGCTCAAATGGTTCTCATTAAACTTGCTCTATAAAATCCCTTTTGGGTTTATGTTTCTTGTATTTGTTTTACTTATCAAAAAAAAATGTTGTTTGCCTATCAAAAAAAAAATGTTGTTTGCATTTGTTTTATGATGGTCTTTAATAACTCTTGTTTATAACCATCCTATTCACTGGAAATAGGGACTTGGACCAGACAGGGCATTTGGTCCATGAAAGACCAAAAAGAAAGAAAAATATAGATCTAGAGAACCTTGGCTTCATCATAATAAGATCATCACAAATTATGTGGATTTTGTTACTCATTTCTTTGTGTGTATCTGGGTGCTTTCCTTTTTGGCACTGGTTTCTATGATTCTATCCACAGAATGATGTTTGGTATCTTTATTTAGATGTGTATTATGATATTGTGGACAATGTTTATCTATTAAATGTGTATAATGATATTGTGGACAATGCTATCTTAAATGCTCATGAACTGAGAGGTAAGAAAATGTTGGGTACAGAATGATTTTTCTGATAAGAAATGTCACCAGTGAGGGGAACAAAACATATGACCTCCTTTGTGGGGAATTGATTACATAGTTGTAACCTCTTTCTTGATTTTGATTGAAAAATTTTAATTTTGTTATGGGGAAGGATTTCTCACCTTTATACCTAATTATTTTTTGGCAGTGAAGTGTTTGTTTTTTATTAAAAAAGGGAGAAAAAAAGAAGTGTTACCAATGGTTTTAGCCTCTCAAGCTTTGAAATGAGATTAATTTTCGTTATTCTAGACATGCACATTCATTTACAAATTGAAGATTTGTTGACTAATTAAATGTACTTGGGTCTTTGTATTCATAAATTGGAGTGATGTGATACTGTATGATTTTCTTTGCTCTAGTTCTGTATTACTACTTGACTTTGCATCGGGTAAAATTTTGGGGTGGCCTTCACTGGCTTCCTTTTCCTTTTCTATTTCTAGATCCAAACTGTTCCTTACAAGGCCTTGGTCAATAATATAAATAGTTTAAGTAAGTCCTACAGGATATGGAATTCAAACAACTAAATTATGATCTATGGTCCATGTTGAGTTTATTAAGTTGTCTCTCCCCTTATATAATTGAAAATGTATGATGGTTAGATGCAGAAAAATTTTGTTGTTTGAACTTCAAGGTTCACATACTTGTTTCATTCTGCAGAAAGAGGTTTTCTTAGCTTGTGAATGGAAGAACTAATTTTCATTGTTCTCTTCCTCATGGTGACTTGTTCTTTTTGTTTAAACAGTCAACCTGGGAAACCTCATCCTTTCACAAAGAAATCCGAGAGCAGCACTCTGGAGCTAGTATCCCCTAGAGTGAAACTGGAAAATCATGGGACTGCATTACAAAGCGGGCCTGGATTTCAGTCTAACTGGGCTGTTTCTGGATCTACAGAGATGCCTGAAGTTGGAGTGAGAAAAACTGATGGCTATGACAATAGTATGGTAGTGGGTCTTCCATCAGGAGGTGATATTATATGAATACAGATAAAAACACTTGTTTTTTTTTTCTGCTAATGGACTTGCATGGTTATTTATTTATTTTTTATTAATGATATTTCAGCAGGTCATGCTGGTTCTGGTGCTGCTGAACAAATGTGGATGTATAAGAAACCTGAAATTGAACTTCATTCTGGACAAGGAAATATTCCCTGCATGCCTATAGCAACACAGGGACCTAATATTGCACCACCACAAGGTCCACAACAAATGCAAGCACCTCCATTCATGCGACCTGTTTACCTTCCTCCAAGCAGTTCATGGGATACACGATGTTTAAATCATCATTTGCCATTGAACCCAACCGCACCAGGTGTTATGCCTTATAACCTTCACGGTAATGCTGTTGCAGCTCCTTTCTTACCTGCTTCTGTGACACCACTTGCACAGATGCAGGGAAACTCAATGCAGCATTTTGATCAAATGTTTTCCCTTCCTGTGGTACCACCACCTTTATCATCCCTACCACCTCCTTTGCCTGGCATGCCACCTCCATTACCTCCATCTCCACCTCCTCTGCCTCAGTCTCTGCCACCTCTAGTTCCCCCTCCACCAAGTTCTCCCCCTCCACCCACACCCATTGTGTTGTCCAATTTACAATACCAGTGGCAAGGTACATTATCTAAAAGTGGAGTTAACTACTGTACCATAAACGCACATAGAGTGGATTCGGATATTTGCAAGTATTTGAGTAACATGTCTGAACCTACAGAGTAAGGATCTTGTTTCTTTTTATTTTCTTTCTGCTTAAATTTCATTGGAAAGAAACTACTTTCTGACAGTTTTTTTCTGGAAATATTTAATGCAGGTGGCCGGCTAAATTGGATATGACAAAAAGGACTGATTTCCGGCATGTGAAATCAACATTTACTGGCACCCCACCACATAAAGTGAGTCATTTGACTCTCTATCTATATCATTGGGCACTGTCCAGTTTCTGAACTGTTTCAAATTTTATTCATGAAGCCATCACACATACTTTTGAATTTTAACATCATACAGAAGTATCTGCACAGACACACTGGAAGTTAAAATTCTTGACAGTAAGAAAATCTTACTGTCCTAGTTTACCAGACTAGGATTTATTGGATTTTAAAGGGGGTTGATATGCAAGGTTATTATTTCAAAATATGATTCTTTTGAACATGGTCTTGAGGCATTTTGCCTAAATGAGGTGAGGTGTAAGCCTCGAGGCTAAATGGCGCATAAGCCTCAACTTAAACAAATACATAATAAAAAAAATATCAAAAATAAAAAAATACTCATAAAGTCACAATAAAATTGAAGAATTAAAAAGATATAAGCTTCATAATGATAAAACTAATTATTTTTCTTTCTTAATAGTTCTAATTTAGTTTCTTTTTTTTTTTAAGATAAAATTCAGCTCTCTCACACGGTTTTACCAAATAATTTCTAACATTACTATTACTATCACTAGGATCCTTCAAAAAATATAATCATATCCAATTGCTATATCATCCTCCCCAATGGTGTTAATATCCACTCATTCTTCTTCATCTACCAATTGTAGTGGTATCTTTTTTATCTATCAATAATTAGATTATATATGAGATTAACCACTAGGACAATCCAGAATTCCCTTATTCTTCTCGATGTCTCTTTTTCCCTTCCATTTAAAATATTAATTGAAAGTCAAGTAAGCTCTTATTTTGTAAAAGTTTTAACCAAGTAGGGACCCAATACAAAATTCATGAAATTTATATCAGAAATCCACAAAGCAATAGATGATAGAACCCATTAAAACTCATCGAATATTGAGACTTAAGCCTTCTATAAAATATATTCCAAAAGCTTATAAAGGCTGAAAACCCTTTGAATATTTGAGGCCATAGCCTCATAGCTATAAGCCTTGATTGGGTGAGGCTTAAGCCTCAATTACCCTAACTGAGGCTATAGCCTCAAGGCTAATTTGTAGAGCCTTGCCTTGAGGTGAGCCTCGAGGCGTAAGCCTTGATAGCCTTTTAAAACATGGGTAACAAATGTTCCATGTTTGCACATGCACACTTGAAGGCACGAACACAAACCCTCATCATTCTCAGGATCAGTATGTGTGTATCAAGTGCAGGGAGATGACCACATGGAGCTCCTAACATAGGTTAGTCTTGTTCAATACAAGGTTAAGTTTAAATTCTTGATAAACTTCCGCATTACATATCTTCAATACAGGGTAGCACGCACACACAAATCCTCATCCTTCCCAGTTTCAGTACGTATGTGTAAACAACCAGGCAGATGACCACATGGAGCTCCCAACATATTTTAATATTGTTCAATGCAAGGTTCTAATTTTAACTTGAGGATAAGCTTCTGCACTACCATATCAAGTTTATGCATATTGCATATTATCCTTTAACTGCTAAACTTCAGTTTACTCCATAAGTGGACTAGATTCTTGAGCATCTCTAGAAGTTTCAAGCCACATCTGGAATTTTATATAATATAATATACATTTACAAATAAAATTATTAATATTTTTAAATAGAAAATACTTACTTAAATATCATTGTTCCTTTTTTATTTTTCAATATATTCAAACTAAATATATTATCATTTTAATATTAATGTATTTTCAAATTCGTATGTTATTGCCTAATGTTACAAATTTATTATATATATGAAATATCAATTTCTTTAATAAAACAACTTCAATAGATATGTATTATTGTTTCTTCTATCATTTTTTGGAGTTTTCTCAATATCTATGAGTTTTGATCGTTTTTTATCCTACCATTATTTTTTGGTCAAAATTTCTGTCGATATCTCCCGATATATTTGTAAAATCAAACTTTTGATATATCTATGAAAATTGATATTTTCATCATTGATCGTTGACCTTTTGTGTTGGTTCATCTTTGTTGCTTTGTGCCCATGGGTGTGTGCTGCAGAGGAGACTCCCTCCCTTTGCTCAGATAGGTCAAGGTCATCAATCCCCTCCCCTCCCCTCCCCTCCCCTCCCCCCCCTTCCTTTCTCTCTCTCTCTCTCTCTCTCTCTCTCTCTCTCTCTCTCTCTACATGATGTGGGTTTGAAGAAAAGGGGTAATATATTTTTTTATACAAGAATAGTTTATTATTTTAAATGCTTATATGGGGTATGAATTATATTTATGTGATAATGGTTTATTATTTTATATTAAAAAATGTGATATGAATTGTATCAATTTACCTTATGGGTTGATGATGTTTGGAATTGGGAGCTTGAAGAAAATTTCATATTTATTCTTCATCAATTTGAAGACAATTGCACCAGTTTATATGACAATTTTGTTTTATTAGTTTTTAAAATTTATTTAATTACACTTTTTTTATAAATAATTTTCATAATATTTTGTATAATTTTTTGAACCTTTTGACTATATAAATTTGCATATCGCCTGATACCAAGCAAAGATGCCAAGACCAATGTGCCTGAGAACCCTCCAAGTCAATAACCGATATGGTTTGATTCGATATAGATTAAAACACAGTAGTGCTCATTGATTTGCTTTTGGACGTTTTATTCATTTTTACTGCTTTGTTAGATGTGGAAGAGTGGTTTAGGATGTTTCCTGCCATGTTTATCAATTTCTTGAGTTGGGAATAAGATGTTTCCTTCAAATGTAATTCTTATTGGTTTTTGACACATTGTGCAGAGGGAAGTATGCCAGCTGCGCCCTTTTTCTGCCAGTGACCATAAAGGCGTAAGTCATTCTATTTCCATATTTATTTGGTTTTGTCCTTCTGGCACTCATCTAGGCTAGTGGTTAAATGTTTAATAGGGATGATTTTTGCTATTCTTGCCGTGGGAAGTAATTGCATTCTTTGGTCAAATTAATAGAAGTATAATTACTGAAAATGCTCTGCGAAGTATGAATTATTGAGAATCAGTAATAATTGCAATGGCAAAAGCTTTTTTCATGAATATCACAATTGTGCCATAATATGGAAATTTAATATCTGTAGTATATCCTATTAGAATCAAGCTTTTTTCCTGTGACCTTTCTTGAATTTGAAATATTTAATCTTGCTGGTATGAAGGTCTGTTTGCACTCAGTTTTTTCACTCCCTTTTTAATCTTGGTAGCAATACTTAATATGCAGTTGATAATAGTAGCCAAGTATTCAGTTGCAAGACATGGGTCATACAACCATGTACATGCACTTCTTTGCTGAGCATTCATGACCAGTATCAATTTTATAAATTGTAAGACGTTGCTGTACATTTTAAGTGATGCAAATGTATTCTTCAGTTTCAGGATTTCATAGCATACTTGAAGCAGAGGGATTGTGCAGGAGTAATTAAGATTCCAGCTGTGAAATCAATGTGGGCAAGGCTACTCTTTATTCTTCCCTACTCGACAGATGCATGTTCTATGCTTTCTATTGCACCAAATCCTTCGGATTGCTTAATTGCTGTGGTTTTGCCAAAAGAGACCAGCTTTGAATCCACGTGAATTTAGCAATATATGACTTGGGGTAAAACTTTGAGAAGAGAGAGAAAGTGTGCCTGTTCTGCTATTCGAATTTGACTCTTGAGAGAACAGTGTTAGGAATTTTTTGTTGCAACAATCTTGCGTCTTGTGAAGATTATACTGGTGTTTATTCTAGTTCTACTTTGGTTCAGCTTTGCTGTGAAAGGGGCTGCAGTATGTTGGGAAGGCAACAATCACGGGGTAAGGATGAATTCTTGCTGTGTTGTTGAAGAAACAGACGGTGGGACTGTAGTCTCTCTCATATCTTATATTTTGTACAGAAACATTCTTGCCTAAAGAGTAATTAAGTCAAATTTTAGGTACAAATTTGTCAGTACAAAGTCTTGCCAGAATCTATGAAATGAGTTGGGAATTTTCAATTTTGTTTTATATTTTTCATGTAATGTTAATGCTCTATTCTAGCAACTGATATTTTCCTTTTTTTCTACATTGAAAACGAAAAATGATCTTTCAATTTCTTCAGGTTCGGAAACTTGTAAATTACATTATGTTGTTTTTATTTTGTTTTATCATTTATGCTACAATTTGCAGACTAAATCTCTCGTGGAATCATATTTGTGCTAGCGCTATGAGGCAGCTTCTTGTTGTTGACCTTTTCTTCTTAGTCTTCACTTTCAGAGAGGACATCTTGAAAAGAATCATATGATCTGTGTAATATTTTCATGTTGCCTTACCATCTAAGCCTTGCCTTGCTGCTGCTAATATTGCAATCAGGGGAGGTCGAGAACTGATCCTTCAATTAAATATAGTTTTATGATATCTTAATTTTTTAAATGTAAGATTAAGAGAGTTTTTATATTTGATATAAAAATTAATATTATTTTATTTTAAAATTTAAATATATATATATATATATATATATATATATATATATATATATATATATATATATATATATATCTAAACCTATATTTAATTTTATAAAAATTTATGTTACAATTTTATTAATAATTTTTTAATTATTAACCAGTGATGAATTGTGAGCGAAAAGTAAGGTAAATTTGTTAAAAATTTTAAAATTTTAATATTGAAATTAAATATTAAAAAAGAAAGAAAGAAAGAAATGAACGTACGTTAGTTTCACTTTCCAACCATTGACCCTGGGAGCTGAAGTGAAAGAAAGGTGCATGAGAAATGGGAAAGAGTAAAGAAATAGAGTGAACGGGGCTTGTAAGAAAAGATCAAGAAATCCTGTAAAACCTATCAATCATATAAATCATAGCATCGGGCTCATTGCCCTGCGCCCTGGAAGGCTGGAACTAACCCTTCCAAGATCAAAATGTCGAACCGATATGGGCAGAACAAGGGTTTCACCAAAACCCAGAAGAAGTTCGTTCCCAAAACCCAGAGAGAAGGACACACCCCCAATCCCACTCTTTCTACTTCTCTCAGACAATCCGCCGCCGCCGCCGCCGCTGCCCCCTCTTCCACTGGTAGGGTTGTATCGGCTGAGAACGCTGATTCAGTTTCAAGCAGGGGTGAGGGGGGCAGTTTCCTCAATTACTTGCCCCAAGATGAGGCGGTGGCTTCCGGCCTTGGTGCCCAGGAAGGTGGTTTGGATCCCCTGGAGTCCCAGCGTGTTGTGGATCTTTCGAACAAGGAGCTGTCTCGCCTTCTCAAATTGAGTCCTAGAGAGTTTTGGAAACAAGGTAATTTTTATATGAGTTGTTCAACTCTTTCCATTCCATAATTGATTATTCTTCGCTTCTTTTTTCCTTTTTTGTAGTTACTAAGTTGTGGTTTGAAGTTGAATTTGAAGGTACCCAATTTGTGTTTGGCAGCATAAATGTTTTAAGATCATAGTGGATAATTCGTTTGGACATCTAATTTGAAAAAGTGAACATGATTTTTGACGTCTGGATGCTTTTCAAATAATCAGTTTCGCCGTGTAATAGAAGGATTTGATCATACAGAATTGCTAGTTTCTTTTGCTTGTGATCGGGTGCTAAATAATCTTGGTTTTGCATTTGCTTGATTGCTACGGGGTGCTGAATAATCTTGGTTTGCATTTTCTTGATTGCTACATTGGGGTTTGGATTCTAAGGTTATGTTTGGTTTCCAAAAATTAATAAGAAAAAAATGATAAGGAAAATAATTTTCTCATATTTAGTTGTAATGCGAAAAATACCAAAGAAAAACAAATGTAGTAAGAAACTTTTGTGTTTTCAAATTATTTAATCTTTATATTGAACAGTTAAAACAAGGGAAAGGAGTTTGAAGTAGCATATAAAAATAATTTTTGACTTTAAGCCTATTTATTATTTTCCTTCCGCTTTTCTTTTCTTTTACATTTTTTCTTTGTTTCCGTTCCTTTGTATTTTCCTTCAAATTTTATGGGAACCAAACATAACCTATATAACTCAACTAAAATAATAAAATACACAAGGAAAGAAAATTTTCCAAACTCCATGGGTGTATAATTTATCAAATTGGATTCAGTCGCCTAATTACATCCTTACTGCCCTTAAAAGAAAAATCAGGATATAATTTGTGTTGACTATACAAAGTATACAGAAATTTCAAGAAGACGCTTATAAGCTAAGTTAAGAAGTTTCCATATTGTACCATTCTGAATCATGGTTCGAAGCTGTTGTACTGGTTACTTGTGCTGTAGGTCTTGAGGCAGATTGGTCACTGGGTCTGTAGGCCTTGAGACAGATTGGTCACAACATTTTGGATCAATTTTAAGCAATATGCACAATATGCAAACATCCACCACCCACACCTCTTTGGAATCAGCTAAGGCAAACAAAGAAGGAAAGGAGACACACAATAGTACGTATACACGCCACTTATCCTTCCAAAATTTCATCCTCTGCTTGTTTACCCACAAAAAAGGAGATTCTATTACTCACAAGGTTCCAATCCTTCCTGATGGCTTTCCAAAGCCGACACCATAGCCTTGCCCCACTTCCCGAGAACACCACCCCACTTTTTCTTCCCCATGCATCCCACTGATAACATGATTCCAAAGGGCCCCTCTTTTATCCATAAAATGCCAACTCCATTCGCAAATGAGAGCTTTATTG
Organism: Vitis riparia; assembly: GCF_004353265.1. Taxonomy (NCBI): domain Eukaryota; kingdom Viridiplantae; phylum Streptophyta; class Magnoliopsida; order Vitales; family Vitaceae; genus Vitis; species Vitis riparia. The sequence goes on along the minus strand of NC_048448.1, from coordinate 7,651,858 downwards.
AGTGTTTATAGACACTTCATGTCTAATCCTCCTTTCCTTGTGTCTAAACAAAAAGTTGCTCATCTTAGTAGATGTGGCTTGCCCACGAGAGCCCCGTCACCCCATAGAAAGTCCCTTTGAATATGCTTTAAACTCAATCTAACTAACCTAGACATGCAAAGCAAAGATACAAAATTTATGGGTAAGCTAGACAATGTGCTTCAAATCTAGGTAATTGTCCCTCCTTTGGAAATGTATTGTTTCTTCCACACCACCAACCTTTAAAGAAACCTCTTTTCAACTCTAACCCAAGCCGCCATAAATTTAAAAGGGGCACCTAAGGGGAGACCCAAATAAGGGGAAGGAAGACTACCCACCTTACTACCAAACTCTAATGCCAGGTCATCTATATTTTCCACCATTCCCATTGAAATTAACTCGCTTTTTGAGAGCCTGGTCAAAAAAATTTCAAACTCTTAAGATAAATTTGTTAGTGTTTGGGTGTATATCTGGACTTAAAGTTAATCTAGATAAGAGTACTCTCTCTGGCATCAATATTGATCAGAATTAGTTCACTAGGTTGACATTGTTGCTTGATTGCAAAGTGTTTGATTGGCTTATCCCCTAATTGGGGCTCCCATTGGTGGTTCCCCCAATGGCAAGTTTTTTCTAGGAGCCGGTAGTTGAGAGAATTTCCTAAAAATTAGATGGGTGAAAAAAAGCTTATTTGTCATTAGGTGGAAAGATAGCTATTATCCATTCATGCTTGTCCCATATTCTTAGTTATTTCCTCACCATATTTAAGATACTTTCCTCAATGGCATTGAAACTTGAGAAAATGCAAAGGGATTTCCTTTGGTCAGGCATTAGGGAGCATAAGAGAGACCATCTCATTAGTTGAGCCTTAGTGTGTGTCTAACGTGGAAGGGGGAATAGGGTTTGGAAAGATTTCTTTAAGGAATCATACTCAAAAACGACTTTGGAGGTTTTCTAGCGAAAGTTTTACTCTTTGACGTCAGTTTATTCTAAGTGGCACATATACTAATGGGTGGGATGCCAATACTATAGTCAGGTGATCACATCTTTGCCCTTGGAAGGCCATTGCACATGTCTTTCAAGATTTTACCAAGTACACTCAATTAGTGGTGGGGGATGGGACGAGAATCCATTTTTGGAATTAACCTTTGTGATCTCAATTTCTCGGTTTATTCAAAATTGTCATAGTTAAAAACCTTACTATTTTATCAATTATTGGGTCTACTTATTCCTTCTCTTGGAATTTAAACTTTCGATGCAATCTTTCTAATTTTGAGATAAGAGATTTGGAAAAACTCTTGTCCTCTCTTTCTCGTTTGCATTTATTTCCATCCATTCCAGATGCAAGAGTTTGGTTTTTATCTTCTTTAGGTTTATTTACAATAAAGTTGTTTTTTTTAGTCTTGTCCAACCATGTTGATCCGGTTACATTATTCCTTACTGATCTTGTTTGGAAATCACAAGTCCAATTTAATTTCAAGTCTTTTGTTTAGTTATTGACACATAAGAAGTAAAACATCAATGATATGCTACAATTGATAAGATCCTACAAAACCCTAGTCTCAATATTTGTCTATTGTGTACAGAGAGTGGTGAATCGGTAGATAATTTTTTCTTACATTGTCCTTTGACTTTTGGGTTATGGCATAAACTATTCAGATTGACTCATTTGGACTGGGTTCCTCTTAAGAGTATGTGTGAAATGTAATGACCATCTCATATAAAGGGTTGGGAAGATCCATTAGAGACAAGGTTCTATGGTAAACTGCTTGTCTTGCTTAAATGTGAGTTTTATGGCAGGAAAAAAATGTTGAAGACTAGATAGGAGGACAAAAGCTTTTTTGTCTTGGGGAGGAGAGAATAATTCTAATCCAATTATGCTTGTCTCACATTAGTAGCTATTTTTTATCTCTTTCCAATATCTTAACATCAATAGCCTTAAAGATTGAGAATTGCAAAAGGATTTTCTTTGGTCAAGGACTATGGATGGTAAAAAAAATCATCTTATCAGTTGGGACATAGTGTGTAGGCCAAAGGAGTTAAGAAGTTTGGGGATTGTGAAGACTTCTATGAGAAATTGTGCTCTCTTAGGGAAGTGGCTCTGAAGGTTCCCTAGGGAAGTTATGACCTTTGACATTCTATTATTTTGAGCATTTATGAAGTATGATGGATGGGACGCCAACATTCTAGTTAGTCACATAGATGCCCTTGGAAAGCCATTACACAATTGTTTTTCAAGACTTCTCTTCATATACTCGCTTTATAGTGAGCGACAGGGAGAGATTTTTTTTCTAGGAAGATTTGTGGTGGAGAGATCAACCAATGTGTTCATAATTTTCAAGTGTTTAAAGAGTTAATAATCACAATGAAAAATCTCACTATATCAGGTGTCCTTGGTAATTCCTTTTCACCTTCTTGAAATCTTAACTTTCGTTGCAATCTCCTTACTATGGAAATTGAAAACCTTGAAAGACTCATGTCTTCACTCACTTTTGTGCACTTGTCTTCTTCTGCCGCAAATTCAAGAGCTTGGTTTTTATCCTTTTTAGGTTTGTTAAGAGAGAGAGAGAAGAAAACCTTGATTCTCATTCATTGTGTCTACTTACAATTGAGAAAATATATATATACAAGGCTAGGAGTCTTAACTACCATACATGTGACCTATATTAAAAAGGAAAGATTGCACACTATAAATTCATTATATTCAACACTCCCCCTCAAGCTGGAGCATATACGTCATATGCACCAAGCTTGTTACAAATGTATTTAATCCTAGGACCTCTGAGAGATTTAGTGAAGATGTCTGCTAGTTGATAATTTGAATTAACAAAACTTGTAACAACACATCCTGATGCGATCTTCTCTCTAATGAAGTGACAGTCAACTTCAATATGTTTGGTCATTTCATGAAAGATTGGATTGGATGCAATATGTAATGCGGCCTGGTTATCACAGATGAGTTTCATCTGTTCATCCTTTCCAAATCTCAACTCTCGAAGAAGATGTCTCAACCATATGAGTTCACATGTTGCCAAAGTCATAGCTCGATACTTAGCTTCAGCACTAGATCTGGCTACTACATCTTGTTTCTTACTCTTCCAAGATATTAGATTACCTCTAATAAAAACACAGTACCCTGAAGTGGAACGTCTATCTGTGGGTGAGCCAGCCCAATCTGCATCTGTGTAACCAACAACCTGAGTATGACCTCTGTTCTCGTACAACACACCTTAGCCTGGTGTACTTTTGATATATCGAAGAATGCGGATTACGGCATCCCAATGGCTATCACATGGTGACTGTAGGAATTGACTAACAACACTCACAGGAAAAGAAATGTCTGGACGAGTAATGGTGAGATAGTTCAATTTACCTACGAGCCGTCGATATCTCCCAGGGTCTCTTAAAGGCTCCCCCTGTCCTGGTACAAGTTTGACATTCGGATCCATAGGTGTGTCTATCGGTTTACAGTCTAACATACCAGTTTCTTCCAGGATGTCTAAAGCATACTTCCTTTGGGAAAGGATCACACCGGAACTGGATTGAGCTATCTCAATTCCCAAGAAATACTTGAGTTTTCCCAAGTCTTTGGTCTGAAGTGGGTAAAAAGATGTTGCTTTAGTTTCTGAATACCATCCTGATCACTGCCTGTAATGACGATGTCGTCCACATAAACAACCAGATAAATACACTGTCCCAAGGAGTTATGATGATAGAAAACTGAATGGTCTGCTGTACTACGAAGCATGCCAAACTCTTGAACAACATAACTAAAACGGCCAAACCATGCTCGAGGAGATTATTTCAAGCCATATAAAGAACGGCGTAACCTGCACACTAAACCAGACTCCCCCTGAGCAACAAAACCAGGAGGTTGCTCCATATAAACTTCCTCAGCAAGATCACCATGAAGGAAGACATTTTTAATATCCAACTGATAAAGAGGCCAAGAAAACATAGCAGCCATGGAGAGAAGTAAGCGGACAGAAGCAATCTTGGCAATAGGGGAGAATGTGTCACCATAATCAGAACCATAAACCTGAGTATAGCCTTTAGCAACTAAGCGGGCCTTAAGGCGATCAACCTGACCATCATGACCAACCTTAATTGCATAGACCCAATGACAGCCAACTGTAGATTTACCAGAGGGTAAAACAACAAGATCCCAAGTGCCATTAGAGTGCAGAGCATCCATTTCATCCACCATTGCTTGTCGTTAGCCTGGATGGGAAAGAGCTTCATGGGTGCTCTTTGGAAGAGAAACAGAGGATATAGCAGAAACAAAAGCAGAATAGGGTGAAGATAATCGATGATAACTCAAAAAATTGTAAATAGGATGAGGATTACGAGTAGAGCGAGTACCTTTCCGAATAGCAATGGGTAAATCATCGGGAGAAGGCAGAGCCGGGGCAGGAGAAGCCGAAGGGATAGGAAGTGAGTCAGTAGGTGCCTCAGCAAAAGGGAGAGGAGCAGCGACACGAGGGCGACGATGATAAACCTGAAGTGGTCGAGGAGACACAACATCAGATGGGGAGATAATGGGAAGGGGCAAGACTTTAGAAACAGGAAGAGACTCAGAAGTGGTGGAAAAGAATGGTGAGTCCTCAAAGAAAGTGACATCAGCGGAGATAAAGTATCGATGAGTCTCAAGGGAATAACAGCGATAACCCTTCTGAAGCCTGAAATATCCCAAGAAGAGGCACTTCATGGCTTTGGCGGAAAGCTTGTCCTGTCCAGGAGTGAGAATATGAACAAAACAAGTACAACCAAAGACACAAGGAGGAAGGAAATAAAGTGGTTGGTCAGGGAAGAGAAGGAAATGAGGAATCTGATCATGTAAAATAGAGGAGGACATACGATTAATTAAATAACAAGCGGTAAGAACAGCGTCCCCCCAAAAACGAAAAGGAACATTACTATGGAGGAGGATAGTACGAGCTGTCTCAACAAGATGTCGATTCTTGCGTTCAGCTACCCCATTTTGTTGAGGAGTATGAGCACAAGAAGACTGATGAAGAATCCCATTATGAGACATAAATGAAGTAAATGGAGCTGAAAAATATTCCCTGACATTATTACTGCGTAACACACGAATAGAAATATTGAACTAGGTCTGGATTTCAGCATAAAATTTTTGGAAAATAGATAATAACTTGGCTCGATTTTTCGTTAAAAATAACCAAGTACATCGAGAATAGTCATCAATGAAAGTGACAAAATACTGAAATCCTAAAGTAGACGCAGTCCGACAAGGACCCCAAACATTAGTATGGACAAGCTCAAAAGGAGACTTTGCCAGATTATTCAAACGCTTTGGGAACGAGATACGAGTATGTTTCCTAAGCTGACATGATTCACACGAAAGCGACGACAAAGTGGAAAAACGAGGGACCATCTTCTGGAACTTGGAGAGACTAGGGTGGCCCAAACGACTGTGAATGAGGAGAGGAGCATTAGTGGAAATGCAAACTGTAGGAGATGAATCCGAGGTGAGGTGATAGAGGCCTTGAGACTCACGTCCTATGCCAATCGTCTTCCCCGTACTCCGGTCCTGCAAGGTCACAAATTTATCAGAAAAGGGAATAGAGCAATTAAGAGTACGAGTGATTTTGCTGATGGAAATAAGATTAAAAGGACATTCAGGAGTATAAAGGACAGAAGTGAGAGGTAGAGAAGGCAGAGGAAAGGCCAAACCAATACCTTTAGCTACAGTTTGAGAACCATTAGCTAAGGTAACAGTAGGTAAATCAGAGGTAATAATAATAGAGGAGAAAAGATCCTTATTACCAGATAGGTGATCAGAAGCTCCAGAATCTAGAATCCAGGGTCCAAGAGAAGATGTGTGGATAAGGCAGGCAGAAGCATTGCCAGGGTGGGCAACAGAGGCAACAAAAGCCTGAGATGCGGAGGATCTCGGAGGCTGAGGTAGCTGAGAATCAGAGGACTGGGCCACATGGGCAGTGCGAGGAGGCCGTCCATGTAACTAATAGCAACGATTGCGAGTGTGGCCAAGTTTATTGCAATAGGTGCAATGAGGACGTTGGCCTCTACCTCGGTTACCACTGCGTCCTCCTCGAGAGGTAGTGTGAGAAACTAACACAGAAGAATCTGAAATGCTATCAGATGGCAAAGTCTGAGTGGACGAGATACGAAGGAGGCGAGCAAACACATCATCCAAGGACAGAACTGATGAACTACCAAGAATTTGATCGCGGACAGACTCAAGATCCGGACGGAGGCCAATAAGAGTAAGGACCATGAAGAACTTATCAAGCTGTGTTTGTTGAGCCCCAACATCAGGAGTAAGAGGCATCACAGTCAAGAACTCCTCCTTAAGAGAGGTAATCTGACCAATATAAGTAGATAGATCCAAGTCCTGTTGGCTGATATGGACAATAGCAGAAGCCACCTTTTAAAGACGTTGGATATCATTCGTGTATAATCCTTTGGCTTGAGTCCAAAATTTAAAACAAGTTTTGTAGGCCCGAAGATGAAGAAGGATCTTGGGATCAACGGATTGCCATAATACACTACATAATTGGGCATCTATCTTTCTCCACTGTACGCGCTCAACCTCAGGGATATCTGCCTCCTGTGTAACCAAGTGATCCTCATATCCTTGTCCCATAAACCAAAGTTCAACAGAGGCAGACCAAGAAAGATAATTTTCACTGCCAACCAATTTCTCCGAAGTAATCATAGGAGATCCAGATATGATAGAGGAAAAAATGGAAGTTTTAGTAGTCATATCCACTTATCTGGAGAATGAAGTATATTTGGATCGAAGAGAGCCCTAATACGGCTTCAGATGCGGCTGAAGAAGGAAAAACCGAAGAATCGCCCATGTGAGAGACCAAATGGAAAAGAAAAACAACCGTGGCACCACCGGAAAGGTAGAAGAACACTTCCCAAGACACGTGCAGGGATTGGGGTTGAGAAAAAATAGCTGGAGGACGTCGGAAAAACTGTTCGGAGGACCGGCGGAAGCAAAAGAACCCCAAAAGAGGCACGTGCAGGGCTCGGATGGCAGAAACAGGTATGAAGGGTGGCTAGTCGGCGTCAGGCGAGGCTAGAGGAGGAAGCGCGTCGCCGGAAAGTGGCTCACACGCCCTCACGCGCCGGCGGGTGAGATGCAGTCGCCGGCCGGAAAAACGCGTGTGACCGGCGCATGGGTGGTTTTCTGGTTCCGGTGCTTTGGGAAAAATTGGAGATCTCCTCCAGGCGCTCCTTGCGGTGTGGTCACCGGAAAAGTCGCCGGCGGTGAATGTTTTCTGACGACGATTCGACCGACCGGAAAGCTTTGGGGTCTGGGGAAGGTGACTGGAATGAAACACGGTCACAGGAAGGTTTCCCGGAATTGATGACACAGGGAAACTGGAAAGAATTAGGTTTTCTCCCTTGGCTTTGATACCATGTTAAGAGAGAGAGAGAGAAGAAAACCTTGATTCTCATTCATTGTGTCTACTTACAATTGAGAAAATATATATATATACAAGGCTAGGAGACCTAACTACCATACATGTGACCTATATTAAAAAGAAAAGATTGTACACTATAAATTCATTATATTCAACATACACTATAAATTCATTATATTCAACAAGGTTTATTTTCAGTAATTTTTTTTTTTTTTTTTACATTATTCATTTTATCAAAACCAATCCAGTTCTTTCGAACCAATTTTTTATAGAAATCAAAAGTCCTTTCAAAGGTCAAGGTCTTTGCTTGACTAGTGATACACAAGAAGGTAAACACCAACAACATGCTACAATTTATAAGACCTTATGAGTTTCTTAGTTCTCATTGGTGCATTTTATGCATGGGAAGTGGAGAATTAATCGACCATTTTTTTCTACATTGCCCTTTAACATTGGGGCTTCGGCACAAGCTCTTCAATCTAGCCAAGATGGATTAGGGTTTGCCCAAGAGTATATGTGATATGATGATTATCTCATTTCAGGGTTTAGAGAGTTCTATCATAGGCAAGACCCTTTAGCAAATCGCGTACTTCACTATGCTTTAGATTGTGTGGTAAGAGAGAAATGCTAGGATCTTTGAGGAAAAATAAAGAACAAAAGAGATGTTGTGTGATCTACTTCATTTCTATTCCTCCTTGTGGACCTCCTTTATCCATTGCCTTTAGAAGCATTTCACTCAATATTATTCAACTTAGGTGGTTTTTGGTTTGTTGTTCAAAGGTTATGGATAACAATGAGAGGAATTGAGTCTGGCTTTGAGAAGATTTGTCTATCCTTAAGCAGCCTTTGCCTTTGTGTATGGTTCTCCTTGTATAGTGGGGGTGTTTAGTTTTAGGTTGGTCAATATTATGTATTTTGTGGGGAGGACCTCTCATCCTCCTTTTGTACTTTTTTTTTAATTAATATATCTTTCATTTCTGATAAAAGAAAAAGAATTGAAAAGTCTTAGAATATTACCATACCCTTTTTTATATCCAATACCAATTTTTGATAATTAGTGTCAAACTACATTGGAATTGTAGTTTTTATCCTCAAAAATAAAAATGATAGTAATAAAAAGAAATATAATTGACAAGTTAATAATTATTTAAAAATGAGTTATTTTGAATTTCTTGTTCCTATTCATGGATGGAGATAATTTTTTCCTGGTTGAAGTCGGGAATTTCTAAATGCAGAGATTCTCTGTTTTTTTTTTCTTTTTTCTTTTTTCTTTTTTTCCCCTTCAATCAATGCTTAGAACCATGTGAAGATTATCCATGTCATGTATAATAGTTTTCTTTAATAAGCCCCTTTCAAATAATAACGTTTTAGTTGGTTGTTTTGTTACGTAATATTTACTGATCTTATTTCACTTCTCAGTGGCCAGTGACAATTCACTGCATGATTTTCTGGATAGCTTCCTACAATTTAGGAGTAGATGGTATGATTTCCCTCATCATGGAGTGAAAGGAATAGTTGCTGGGGTCATTGTTGGAGACTTTGAATTAAGCCGACGTGTCTTCATGGTCTTGTTTCGCATGTAAGTGTTGGTTTTAGCTTGTGTTACTTAGTCAAGTTTCTTCCCTGGGCTCATTGTTTTATCTTTGAATTCTTTTGGGTGCAGATCTTCCAATAGGGATCCTGATGCTCGGGCTGCTGACACCCTCAGTTCAAAGGATCATGCAGGTGTGTTGTCTCTACTTGTCACTGTAATTGTTGCTTATGTGGCTTTATTTCAGCATGCAAAGTGGGATTAGAGTGGCAAACTTTAAATAGTTTGAATAAAGCTTGTGCTGTATTGAGTTTTATGCATATTGTTACATGACTATCTCTATCTTATTCGTAAATACCATGTGTTTGAGCACTTGGTGTTGGACTCATTAAGCAGGCATTGGGTTCATTTAGAGAACTTGATTCACAAACCTTTATTTATGTCTTTCTGCTGCTACCCATATTCCACATTCTTACGACTATCTTGTACTAGTGTTTTCCAAATGAATACAGTTTTTATTTTTGGTAGTAAGATCATGAACATGTCAAAATTTACAAACATCTCTTGAACATGTCAAATTTTAAGTTGTAAATGGGTTCAAGTGTAGGTAGGTGTGCAAGCATTTAACTCATCCATCCCCAATCTTTAGGTCTGGTAAATGAGGACTCAAATATTGGGCATGGTGCCTGTGTGGGCATGTTGTGATAATGCTAATTTTCTATTCAGTGTTCATTGATAATGATTTTGTGTTTCTAAATGTGATAAGTGCTCAAAAGTGATTTGAGTATGCTTTTGGCATATTTTATTGTAATTTGTTCAAAATCTACCAGATAACATATCTTCATTTGATGCTTTCTTCAAAGGCATGAGGGGAGATAACCACATTGCTATACATGTGTGGTTGTCAAATAATTTTTCTGTTTACTTAAAATACCTTGAAAGGGCATTCCAAGTGGAGCTCAATGGTAGGGTCCTTATAACTGCCTCATTGTCAAGGTATTCACTGTTATCAAAAGAAAAAAGAGAAGCCTTTCAGGGTTTATTTATTTCTTTACTTGTCGTATAGTTGTTCACATCAAAGAAATAAAGTAGCATAGCATCTAATAAAAATATCCTATCATGAAAAATAGGACTCTTTATTTGTATATATTTGCTATTTTTCTGATACTGTTCAATAATTCCACATATAGTCCTTTTGCAGGAAAAGAGGCTGCTTGATTTACCCAGATTGTTAGATATATGTGCTATATATGGTTGTGAAAATGAAGATTTGACCAGATCACTGGTAAGCATTTACCTTCGAAAGTGCTTTATTTGTTAGCCTCTCCCTATAAGCCACCAATGCATCCATCACTTGCTACCTAATTTTTTATGCCACACATGTTTTAGTTCAAAGATTTTCTAAGCTTTAACTCTTTTGAGAATGTTACATTCCTGTCCTTTTTTCTTTTTGCTACCTTTGAGCAGAAATATGTGTCCAAAGCTTGTATAAGCTTTAATTTTTTTGGTTAAAGTGTAGGTTAATAGACTTAAAAAGATGGTGAGTAAAGTGGTTGGCCTCTAAGTTTCAGAATGGCTTTGTGCTATTGAGTTCGGTTATAAGGTGGGAAAATTGCCTTCCACTTACCTAGGAATGTCGTTGGGTGCCCTGTTTAAAAGTGTTGCAGCATGGGATGGAATAAAAGAAAGATTCAGAAAGAAATTGGCTATGTCGAAACATCAGTACATTTCAAAAGGGGGGAGGATGACTTTAGTGCGAAGTACCTTGTCCAATTTGCTGATTTATTTTATGTCTATTTTCCAGATACCTAGGGTGGTTAGAATCAGATTGGAGAAGATCCAAAGGGACTTCTTGTAGGGTGGTGGGGCTCTTGAGCAAAAACTGCACTTAGTAAGGTGACCAATTGTGTGTTTAGACAAAAGAAGAGGAGGGTTGGGGGTTAAGAGTCTTGGAGCTTTCAATAGGGCTCTCCTTGGCAAATGGGTATGGCGCTTTGCAAATGAAAGAAAGGCCCTTTGGAACCAAGTGATTAGAGGGAAATATGGGGAGGAAAGAGGAGGGTGGAGATCTTGTGAGACTAGGGAGGCCTATGGAGTTGGGTTGTGGAAGGCAATAAGTAAAATGGGAAATCTAGTAACCCCTTCTTTTGGCTTTGTGGTGGGTGATGGTAAGAAGGTGAGGTTTTGGAAAGACAAATGGTGTGAAACCGTCCCTTTGTGCGAGACTTTTCCTTCATTATATGCTTTAGCTTCTTACAAAGAGGCTTGGGTAAATGAAGTTTGGACAGCCGAGGGGGAAAGGGGGGGAAGTTGGAATCCTTGTTTCAATATACCTTTCAATGATTGGGAGATGGAAGAAGTGGAAAGGTTGTTTTGTCGCTTGGAGGGGAAGAAGGTTAGGGTGGATGAGGAGTATAGGGTGAAGTAGATGAATCAAAGGATGGGGTTTTCTCGGTAAAATCCTTGTATAGGACTATGCAGCCGGGGTCTCTTGCTTCTTTCCCTTCGAAGATTATTTGGAACTCTTGTGTGCAGCCCAAATTCAGTTTTTTTGCGTGTGAGGCTTCTTGGGGGAGAGTTCTAACCTTGGATCATTTGCAAAAAAGAGGTTGGGTGATGGCAAATAGATGTTTTTTATGTCATACGTGTGAGGAGTCAATTGATCACCATCTCATTCATTGTGTAAAAACAAGGGAAGTGTGGATGTTGCTCCTTTCTTTTTTTGGAGTTTCTTGTGTTTTTCCTCTTTCGGTGAAGGAAACCCTTTTAGGATGGAGGGGCTCTTTTTTGGGAAAGAAGAGGAAGGTGGCGTGGCAATTGGGACCGTTATATTTGTTTTGGGTTATATGGAAGGCTAGAAATTCAATTGCTTTTGAGGATTGCGGGCTGTCCATTCAAAAGCTGAAAGTTTCTTTTGTGTATTTACTGTGGTCGGAAACCAAATTGTGGATAAAAGATGGTCCTTCGACCTTAATAGATTTTATAGAGTGGGTGTGTATGCGTTAAGGAGATAATTTTTTGTTTTTTCCTTGTTGTTTGGGCCTTGTTGTAAGGGGGTAAGTTCCTTTATACTGTAATTCTGTGGGTCGCTATTTTAGCGCCTCTTTGCAATAAAATTATACACTTATTGATAAAAAAAAAAAAGTTTCAGAATGGCTTTGTGGAGCAACAATTGCAAGGTGTTGTGAGAAGGCTTATGATCATGTAAATTGAGAGTTTTTGTTTTCGGTTTTAGACAAAATGGGGCTTAGGTAGAAGCGGCAATCAATTGGATTACATGGTGCATATTGTTCTATTTGTTTGTGCTAGCCATGGAAGCGCTCAGTTGCCTCCTTCGGAGGGCTGGGGAGGGTGGTTATCTGTTTGGCTTCAATGTGAATGGTAGACATGGTGAGGGAATGGAGGTTTCTCATTTGTTGTTTGTTGGTGATTTTTTGGTTTTTAACAATGTTTTTAGAACTGAACCAATTGTTGAACCAGAAAAGTTACCGGTTCATGGTTAACTGATCAGACCGACAGTCGAACCGCGATCGAATCGGTGACGTTATAAATATGTAATTTATAAATTATTAAAATTTAAAATAATTATAGAAATAAAAATAATAATTTATATATTATTTAAAAATTAAAATTTTATTTGAAAATCAGAAAATTAGTTTCAAATAAAAATTTTTAAATTCATTTTTAAATAAGAAATTTATTTTAAAATCAGAAATTTATTTAAAATTGTAATGTTTTCATTAATTTAAATTAAAATCATAAGTTTTAATTGTCATGAAATAAAAAAATTATAAATATAAAAGAAAATAAATAATAATGAGATGAGGTAAAAAATAATTAAAAAATAAAAATCTGGAAGAAGAGAGGAGAGGAAAAGGCAAAAAAGGGTTCCAACGGGGTTGTGGGGGTGACTTTGCAAAGGGGGGTGGGGGTCCTGCTGGCAAGAAACGACGACAGTAGGAAAAAAAAATGTTGAACCGGACGGTTCGAAGGAAATCGTCCGGTTCATCCAATTCGCAGGTCGGACCACCGGTTTAACCAGTCCAATTCTGGTTCAATCACTTTCCGGCCCAATTGACCGAATTAGACCAAAATCGTGATAGGCTAGCGGTTGGACCAGTCGGTCCGGTCCGATTTTTAGATCCATGGTTTTTAGTCTAACCACCTAAACTCAAATGACCTATTTAAGTTGGTTACTTATGTGGTTTGAGGCCATTTTAGGCTTGAAAATAAATTTAATGGCAAGTTGATTCCAGTTGGGAGGGTGGAAAACTTGGAGGAGTTGGCTTCTATACTAAGTTGGAAGATGGAAGATCTTCTGACCCTTTATTTGGATCTTCCTTTTGGTGCCATTTCCCACTCTCTGACGGTTTAGGGTGGGGTGGAAGAGAGGTTTTGCAAAAGATTGACGATGTAAAAAATTCAATATATTTCCAAAGAGGGGAGTCACACTGATCTGGAACACTTTGTCTAGCTTGCCCATCTACTTTATGTTGTTATTTCAAATGCTGAGGAAAGTGAGGTTGAGGTTAGAATAGATACAAAGGGATTTCCTTTAGGGTGGAGGGAATTTAGAGAGATAGTCTCATTTAATGAAGTGGCCTACTGTTTGCTCAGAACAAGACTCTTCTTAGCAAGTGGATTTAGTTGTTTACAATGGAAATGAGGCTTTCTAGAAGGAAATTATAAGGGGCAAATATGGGGAAGTTGAAAAAGGGGGTTTGGGTGGGGGTGGTGTACTAAGGAAGTTAGAGATAGGTATGAGGTCGGGTTATGGAAAGCCATTAGGAAATTATGGGCAATTGTTAACAGTAAAGTCTCCGTTTTAGTGGGCAATAGAAGGGTAAAGTTTTAGAAGGATAAGTGGTGTGGTGATGAGCCATTATCTGTTTCTGTCCCCTACTTATTTACTTTAGCTAGCTCAAAGGAGGCATGGGTGGCGGATTTGTGGAACCAATCTAATGTTAGTGGTTGTTGGACTCCTAGCTTCTCTAGGCATCTAAACCATTGGGAGATTGAGATTATGGAGTGGTTTCCATCAAGGCTTCAAGATAAGGTTGTGTATGGGGGAGGAGAAGATAAGGTGATCTAGTTGAAGACAAAGAACGGTTCTTTCTCTATGAAGTCCCTTTACACTTTCTTAAAGCCTAGGAGTTCAGCCCTTTTCCCAAAAAAAGTTGTTTGGAACTCTTGGTTTCCATCTAAGGCGAGTTTCTTTGATTGGGAGGCGTCATGGGATAAAACTCTGACTTTAGATCAACTCTAAAGGAGAGAGGGGTCCCTAGCTAACCGATGCTTCCTTTGTCATATCTAGAAAGAGTCGATTGACCACATTCTGCTACATTGTAGCATGGCAAGGGTTTTGTGACAACTTTTGTTCTCTCTTTGGAGTATTTTGAGTGTTATTTTCCTCAATAAAAGAGACCCTATTAGGTTGTTGGTTTTTTGTTGGAAGGAAATGGGAGAAAGTGTGGGGAATAGCTCATTTATGCTTTTTTTGAACAATTTGAAAGGAGAGAAATAGAAGATCATTTGAAAACAAGGAGCTCTTTGTCCAAAGACTGAAAAGCTTGTTCCTTTGTAACTTGTTATCTTGGACCAAGTTGTACATGGCTGAAGGCTTGATGTCCTTGTGTGACTTTATTGATTTATTGGGTTCTCACTAAGGAAGGAGTCATTTTTTTTGTTTTCCCTTCCCCTATTTTTTGGCCATCTTTTGGTGACCATTATATACGTCTTGTGTACTTTGATGCACTCTTTTTGACGCTTTTATAATGTATTATTTTTTACCTATCAAAAAAAAAATTGTTTGCTCCTTGATAATTCTCCATTTGAGAACAAGTGGAGAACTTTAGAAACTATATGAAACCTAATTTATTTCTATTCTTCTTTTTGGGCATTTTGTACCATTGTTTTTAAAGACATTCCTCCCAGTGTTATTCAACTTGATTGGAACTCGCTGTGTAGAACAAAAGGGTGTGGGTAGTAAGGAGAGGAACATTGGTTAGGGCTTTATAGGTTGGAGATGAGATGAACCTTATGGAGTGCCAAGTTGCTTTTTGTATATTCCCATGTGTTGTAGAGGTCTCCCCAGTATAGTGGAGGTTTCACTCTTATACTTTTTTATTAGTTTTTGTATTTTTGGGGGGATTCCTCATCCTTTTTTTGTACTTGTTACCATATTTAATGCTTATTTTGTTTCTGATAAAAAATAAATAAAAAATTCTGCTAGTTTTTCTAGGATTTGTTATCCAATTAAGTTAGACCTTCCAAGTTCTTAGCCTTTTTGGATAATCAAGATATTTATGGGCTTTGGGAAATGGATGTTTGAATTGCCCTGCTGTATTTCCATCCTTCTGAATGCAGTTTTTTTTTTTCTTTTAAACTTGGCTACAGATATTTGGATGCATAAGAATGTGTCAATGGAGTACTGCAGTCCTGAGAAACTGCTTCTTCTGTTCTGTGCAGTATTTACTTTAGGTTCTAGTCAACTCAAAAATCATGTTGTGCATTGCTTTTCTATTTTTCCTGTAGTGTATCATAAGTTTTAAGACAATATTAATTTTTAATAGGCAATAAGAGAAGGTAATATACAACAATATATAGCCAATTTTATTAAAAACAGTAGAGCTGTTTAAGCTAAATATAGATTTTCTATTTTTATGTAAACATTAAAAATGGTTTTCATGACATCAATTTAAGAAAATATAATATTTCATAAATCAATCATAAAATAGGAAAATATATTTATACATGTATACTGCAAAATGAAATATAAGACAGTAATTTTTTTTTCTTTTTTGAGGTATGATTCCTGGGACACCTATATTTCCTTGTTTTTTTGTTCCGAGTTAGGATATTCTCGGTTTATCATCGTCGAGTGAGTGCCTCTTGCGAATAAGGGGCACGAACGCTTTCTTTTTTCTTGTTTGTAATTTTGCTAGTTATTCTTTCTTTCTTTAAGAGAAAAAAAAGTATAAGTATATATAATGAAGATGAAAAATTGACATTATTACCAATATATTTGTTAAAATATTGGTATTTTAGGTTTGCCTTATGTGAAGAAAGGGATACAAGGAAATTTGCAAAGTATCTCGATATATCATTGAAATTTCCTTAAAATGTTGATATCACCAATAGCATTGCATGTGTCAAAATGTCGCAATGTTTCCTAATATTTTAGTGATATTTCTGGAAAATATGGACACCTCTCTTTTATTGTTTCTTCCTCCACAAATGTTATATGAAATTTGAATTACTATGTCGCAAACCAAAACCTTCCTTGAAATTCAAAACTCTAAGCATTCAAGTCTTGAGTTAAATGGGTGTGGAAGCAAAAGTATGAGCCAATAAGAAGAGAATGCTAGAAGAAAGCAAGTATAAAAAAACTAGGAAACTTTCCTATACATTTCTCAACTCCTTAGAATAGTTACAATAGGTTACTGGTTTTCCCATTGGGAAGGATCTCCATTTTCATACATTGTCCATGTGGGATTCAAATAAGCACACACATCCAAGCATGTCCAAACTACTTTAAAGTCTAAACACCTCTAAGCATTTCAAAAGTTTCTACAAGCTCCTTCAAGCATCTCAACATTGGTTAAAGCATCTCCAAGTATCTCTAAGGATGAAAATAACAGTTTCGATGGATATATCGGTAATTTGATTTTATAGATATATCAAGATATATCAATGGATATTTTGAGATAAAATATCGATAAAATGAAAATTGATCAAAATTTATAGAAATGTTGGAAAAATTTTTGACAAATATATAATTAAAATCAACGTTTACAATAGTTATATATATATATATATATATATATATATATATATATATATATATATATATAATAACATTGAAGCGCAGTTGGTTCGATGGTAGGGGCCAAACATTTCATTCGCAAGATCCAGATTCAATTCTTGCATGCAGAGGGGTATTTATTTTTCATGGCTTTAAGAAACAGATCCTACATAGAAAGTGGGAAACAAAAAAATGTCCTATTTAATCAAGTAGTTGCCTGCATCTTACAACATGAAAGCATGGGTTGAGTGTATAGGGTGAGGCAAGTTAGGGTGCCCTTTGGGCTAGGCCCGCATTTTGGCATTTAAAAATGGGAAAGGGTTAGTTGTGCTAATGTGGCACCCAAAAAATTGGCGATAAATCCAAAATATCGACATTTCATGATAAATCGGCGATAAGCAAGGAAAAATTTTGAAATTTCGCCCACTCGTCATAACCACCCTTATTATTGTGTCAAAGTGGATTGATAGACGACATTTCCATGAAATATCGCTGATATTTTGAGTTACTTTCGTTCTTGCTCTAAGCAATGTTGAAGTGTTAAAGAATAGCTTAAAACAACTTTTGAAATGCTTTTGGGCATACTTAGATGTGCATATCCAAATCTCACATCAGAATGGAAATCCCCCCCAATACCTATAAATAGGCCTCATAACCTATTGTAACAACCTCAAAGAGTTGAGAAATGTCTTGTATAGTAAAGCTTCCTAGTGTTATTTAAACATTCTCTTCTTCCTATTGACTCTTAATTTTGATTGACTTGGATTCTCAGAGTTTTGAGATGCCTAGGAGCCACATGGATTTTTCAAGAAAGTCTTGGTTTGTGACCAATTAAGTCAAGGTTACAAATAGGTTAATAACTAGGAAAGAAAGGATGTTAACAAACATATCTAGCTTCAAGATGGGTGAAGTAGCTCTTAGGAAGCAACATCCTTGTAGAAAATTTAGCACTATCAAAGGAAGGAAGAGGGAAATGTTGGAAGATGCCCTTCAAGCCATGAAGGCATGCGTCATCAAAGTGGAAGTAGCATTGACAACCTAGGGAAGAAACTTTAGGAACTCAAGGGTATGCTCAAGTTAGCCATGATTTGGCGCATGAGGTATGCGAAGAATTGTTTACCTTTAAAGTTAAGATGCTAGAGATGTTTACTAATTTTGAGATTCGTCGTGAGGAGCTTTCCCAAGACATGTTTATTCACAAAAAAACCATGGCTAGAGGAGTTGTCACTACCTAATTGGAAGCATACAAGGTGGAAGTGCTCAAGTCCCATGTCTTAAATGACAAAAAGTATGCCAAGGAGCTTAACAACTACTTATGGCATAAGCAATGCTCCTTCAAGTTTTGGAGTAGCTTTTAAGGTAATCAAGGACCGAATTATCGGGATATGTCAGCGATATTTCGCCGATAAATCAAGTGTCGGTCCACCTCAACACGAGAAGTGGCACTGAAATGTTGACCCTTGAAATTTCGGAAATTTCGCCTTTTTTTCATCGAGTTATCGGCAATATATCAATTTTATAGCGATATTTCGTGATTATTGCCAATTTTCCGGCACTGCCACCTTTCCCGCCATGTCACAACCTTCTCCCAAAGCTACAAAACATGGGCTAACGTGCGTAGTGCTAGGCAGCCCTATTCCTTTTGCCTATACAGCCTAGCTAGTGTCTCACGATGTGATAAGTCCAAGGACACCTTCTCTATAAATAGGGGATTTTTATCCCTAAAGTTTTTGATGTGGGATTGATTTGGAATTACGATTTAAAAAACAAGCAATTGAAATAGACACTATTGAAGGACTCAAGCTTGGGCCCTTAGGCTTAAAGTGGATGGCTTGTTCCGTTTGACCAAATCTTTGTATGTGATACATGCGCACATGATTATACATTAATATTATAACATTTTTTATAAATTATATATATTATAAATTGCAAATATCTTTTATATATTATATTATAAATAAATTAATTTTAATTATCTTATTATATATTTTGTATACTAATTAAATACAAAATAAATATAAATTTATAAATAAAATTATTAATATTTTTAAATAAAAAAATACTTATCTATATATCATTTATTCTTTTAAATCTTTTTTTTGATAGGCAAAGGCACATTAGAATGTTATATTAATATGAACAAGCGTCCAACGGCCAACCCGAAGCATACAGAAGATATACAAGAGGCGTCTATAGGCAAAAACAAAAGAGAGAGAGAGAGGAACAAATATATATATATATATATATATATATATATATATAGATATTATTAATATGTTTAAATCTTTCAATATATTCAAACTAAATATATTATTATTTTAATATTAATATGTTTTCAAATTCATATATTATTACCTAATATTACAAATTTATTGCGTGTATATATATATATATATATATCAAATTTCTTTAATAAAACAATTTCAATGTGTGTATTATTACTTATTTTATCATTTATTGAAGTTTTTATGAGTTTTAATCCATTTTCCTCTTATCGATATTTTGTGTCAAAAAATCCAAAACACCTAGGATCCCAAATCTGCTCCAAACACCTCCAAGTGCCTCAAGGTTTTAGAATGTTCTAGAGCTACTTGAACTCTTAAAGAATGGCAAAATAATAAATCCATGCAAAATTAGGTGCAAACTCCGACAAGGAGAAATTTTAACAATATTTGTGTGTAGCATGTTCATAGATGCATATAGAATAATGCAAACTCCACCTCATGATACAAATATGATTCAAATCAAGATGGCATCTCATCGTCATCAATTACCGTCAAACTATGTAGGTCATCATTTTAGTATTAAATGTAATGTGTTTTCAAATATTGAAATTTAATGAAATAAAATTTGTATCTTCACGTTAATATTCAGTATTTACTTTCAAAATTATATTTGTTATTAGTGCATATTATATTGTTGATCAAAGCTCATCAAGGTGCCCAATTGGGTAGGGTCAATGTCAAGACGTGTGGTAGAGGCACACAGTTTTAGATTTGATTGCTACCGCTGGTTGAATGCCCTGGATACCCAGTTTGGTGGGCACTGTCAGCACCCTGAGGCTTAGGTCCTCATGGAGAGTTCAAAGGACTTATTTTATTATGCAAATTTTATGATGGACTTATTTTATGGGTTATAAAGTCCATCATAAAATTTGCATAATAAACTTTATAACCCATATATGTATGTGTGTAAATAGTTATCAGCCTCACATTCTATCGTTTAAATAAAATATTCGAGTAATACTTTTCTAATATTCTTTGGAACAACACTTATGCTTAAGTTTCAATCTTCCATACATGCCTTTGCAACATACGCGCAATGTTCCATGTGTGAGCATTCTCTCATTTCCCTCCTTTTTGTTATTCATTTCTAATCTTAAATATCTTTTTTCTTGGGAATCAACAAGATGCAATACTTACTGATGGTGCATTTTGATTTACATGAAAAATATATGACACTGTTTTTATCCTAACAGGTATCATGCATCAAGAGTTTTGGACAGCTATTCTTTGGATTAGATTTGATTTTAAGTTGAAATATTGATGTTGAATAATAGGGAATAGGCATTAAGAAGGTTATCCAGTGATAGGGAAGAGATCGACTCCCATAACTCTTAATTTATGCTTTCTCTGTCTCATGTGATATTGTTTTCCAGGTTGTGAATGCTTTGAAAGCACAGCCTTGGATCCATGATAATTTAATTGCAGTGATGTCTCATTTCTTGAGCATTGTCCACACAATGCACCAACGTTGCAGCTCATCTTTGGAGGTATTCTTTTGAAATAAGCTAAGCTACAACTTAATGACTTGTTTGTTTGGAAGATACATTCTGATCTATAGGAGTGGCTATACCTTGTTTATACTGGATTATCTTTGAATGTTAAGATTTAACTTGCTGTATCATTTGGCTCATGCTGTATCGTGTATGTACACTTTACGTGTTAAATTAATAACTATTGCTTGATATAAGTTTCCTAGGGGCTCATCAGCATTCTATATTCTTGAAGAGTTTCTAAGGAGATCCTTAATACTGTTTGCCCATTTGCATTGAGTATGTTGGTTCTGTGCAAATGTTCTTTTTTTATTAGGCACATGTCTGCACATTCACACCCAGACACAGGGTGCCTCCCAAAAAGTAGGCAAAACCAGGTACATAGGCAAACCATCAGCTTCTTTTTTTTTTTTTTGTTTCCTATCAAAAAAAAAAAAAAAAAATCTCTTGGTTGAAATTCCAGGATGGCCTGAGGAGAAAGGAGGCACAACCCAGGTACACAAGAATATCAGTCTTTTTCTTTACTAACTTATCCCTTTTAATTCTCTTGGTTGAAATTTCAGAGCAGAGATCTTGAATAATTTAGATTTTAGTTTGAGAGTTCATGAACCAAGTGATAAAATAAAATGGTATGTTTTCCTATAAGAATTATTCAGGGTGCAAACTGATATAATTATGCATCATTGGGTCATATGATCAGACTGGTCATAAATAATCATGTGGGTGGTTCTCGTTGATTTAGGAGGAATTTCGTAACTTGATTGACCTGATTTTCATATTACCTCTTACAACCACTGTGGTGTTTCATATGATTAACCTGTGTTGCGGAAATGTATGACTCCAGTCCTGCCCTCTGTATCTTTCATTAAAAAATAAATAAATAAAAGAACTTGAATTCACCTGTCAATAAATAAAGAAATAAAAGTGGAAAAAAAAATTGATAATTTCAATGTAGCATCGTCCATGGTTGTACTAATCCTCATGTTTTTCTGCTTTCTATTTAACTTTCTTCATATAGCTTTACAGTATAAGGATCTGTAAACTTCCACAAATCATTCATACCAGTTGATTCTCCCTGAGTTTGTATTCAGGCTCTTTTTTCTTCTGGAGGCTATGAAGACCAGGGATCTATCCAACTTTATTCAGATTTTTTAGAGGTGAGCTACTATCACATGATTTTATCAGGAAAATATAGGAGCACCCATGCTTCCCTCTTTTCTTTAAAACCCTTTCTTTTTGTTGTATTTGGAATCATTTACTCGAAAAAATGAACAATAAAATAGTGGCCTCAAGTTGTAATGCTTGTATCAAAACATGTTTCTTGGAATGTTAAGACAAAATTGTTGATACAATTTCTAGCCAATCTTTTTTTTTTTTTAATTTTTTTTTATCAAAAATAAATATTTTATTACTATGAAATAAAGAAACACAAAGAAGGATAATAAATCCTTTCCCCAAACACAACATTTTACATAATCTAATCAGAAGGAAGAAAAACTACCTATTCCGAGATATTGATGAAATATACAACTAAAACTGGTTTCAACCATGAATCAAAACCTAGGGATTGGAAAATCTCCTAGAAAAAAGATTGACTTATTAAATCCCCATTTTGCTAACTTACTCGTAACATGATTAGTTGTTTGAGGTATCTGGCAGAAGGAACACCCTAATATAAAGCAATATAAAAAATTTGGCTCAATCACCCATCAAATCTTCATGAGCCTCTCTCCTTATTTACCCAAGATAGGACCATTATAGCATCCACCTCATTAGAAGGTTGGAGAGAACGTCAACTTTAG
Source organism: Vitis riparia (assembly GCF_004353265.1). Taxonomy (NCBI): domain Eukaryota; kingdom Viridiplantae; phylum Streptophyta; class Magnoliopsida; order Vitales; family Vitaceae; genus Vitis; species Vitis riparia. Next base: position 7,629,513 of record NC_048448.1, on the reverse strand, counting down.
CTTGCTTTAAGCCTTCTAGCAAAGGCAAATATGTCAGCCACAGCAGCTAGATCCTCTGCAGCATTTTTAGAGAACGCTCTTACTAATGTTCCATGAGCATTCCTCCAATTTCTAATTGTTTCAAGTTATCCAAAGAGCGCTCATCAAAATTCAACTTGATGCAGTCATTGGAGATAGCATCCATATGAGGAGTATCTCCTCAACCAACCTAGCAGATCTGCATACTCGGTTCTCATTTAGCAATATAATGCTCAAAAGGGTGCTCACAAATCTTGCACTAGGTGATGCTCAAAGAGAGAGGAGAAATGGATTAAATCCCATATTACCTCCGAAGTAAATCCTCACATTCCTCTCCTGCCATATGGTCCAAATTAATGTGAGATTAACAATGTATCATGGTCAGCGTCTCCATCATCTCCATCACATTCCTGGTTGGAAACCAATCAATTTCAGTGACTCCAAACAACCTATGTCATAATGCCAATACTGTTGGGCAATGCAAAAGAAGATTATCCACTAGTTCCTCTCTTCTCTTACACATGACACACCATTACTATGTAAGAGTTTTGTGAGGTCTCCACTTCTGCAGCATATTATTGGTATTAACCTTCATATTTCCACCATGCAAAGGTTTTGATTCTGATTGGGGCTTTAGATTTCCAAATGAACTTTTCAGGAGGAAAGGATCTCGGATTAGTAGAAACAGAGAGGGTTTTGAAGAATGAACTGATTGAGAACAGACCAAAGAATATTTTTCTGTAGGCTAAACTGTGCTTTGTTTTGAAAAGTTTCCTCAAAACAAATTTCCACTCAACATGAAAGTTAAAATATGTCTTTTAATTAGTTTCCCTTCTGAGACATGAATTTTGTGCCAGGAATATATTTTCTATGTGACAAATGGGATCCTAGGCATTCTTTCCTGCTACTTTTATGTGGCATTAAAGCGGATCATACTTGCATGTCACTATTAATAGATAATTCTGTTTTCTTCTGCAGGTAATGGACTTCATTAATGATGCCATTGTTTCCTTGGATGCATTTGTTCATGCATACAAACCTGCAGCAGTGTTCTTCTCTTGCCCTGTTGAGATGAGGTGCTTTCTTACCACCAAGATTTAAGTTCATTATGTCTCAATATAAAAGGCTGTAATGCCATCTAGTAAGAGCCTGTGGATTCATGTTAGACAGGCTGTGGAGCTTGTGTTTTTCTAACACAATGAATTTGTTGAATCAATGATTAAATCTATGACCAACTGTTTTTCCTGTGAGCAGTTTGCTAAAGCATTGGTGATTATTCAAAATAATGTATCTGATGATAATACTGGCCCTTTTTGATAGCCAAAATTAGGGTTGAGTGGATAATATTAATAGAATATGTGGATTAATATCCTATAAGATCGACATAGTAGAACCTTCATCTTATGGGTGGTTAAACCATTGATATTTTCAATCATGTGTTGAAGTTCTGTTTGTGAGTGATAACTAACTACCTTTTCCAGCAAGTTTCCCTTGAAAAGGCTTTTAGCATTCCATTTCCACACGTCATTTATGCCTTCTTCAGCTAGTTGCATGAAAATGTTTTTAGAAATTCATCAGTATGACATGCTTATGTTCATGCAGTTATGGGAATGAGGAATTGCTCCACACTCTTGCAAGACTGTACAATTCATTACTACCATCTATACAGCAGGGATTGCAAATCCTGTTTACAGCTGGGGATGTACTTCAGAAGTCATTTGGTATTACCCTTTCAGATATTGCTATTTGTTTGAAGATGGTGTCAATGAGGATCATTGAGCTTGGTTGGAAAGTATTGGACTTATGCTATCTAAGTGATACGTTATTTGAAGTCAGTCTCCCCCTTCCAGCTGCCACAAAGATATTTCCTGCTAAAGTTGAGGATCCTGTCATAAGGGCAGATATTTTAATTCAGACTATTAGGGAGATCAATGGAGTTCCAGAACATGTTCAGGAAAACCAGCCCAAAAACCAGCCCAGGGAAACATTTCTTCAAAATATTGAAAAGAATTACAAGATGATGAGAAAACTTGAGAGTTTGCATGATACTGGTAAGTACTCATAACATTCGTGAATCTTGGTTTGGTTGGATTTGGAGAAATTGAGGTTGCAGTACTGTTTGTTCATCAATTGCACGATTACACATTGATATGTTGTGCTGAGACATACCATAGAAAAACTAAAGCTAAAGTTTCTTCTCTGTTTCAATACAACCAGGTCCTTTTGCATCTGCTTAGCTATATGAATTTGTTCAAAACTGCAACAAAACTTTGTACATTCTTGCAAGATAGGAAAGGTGGGGGAAATGGGTATGAATTGATCAATTTGGGATCATGAGGCTTGACAAAAGAAAGCCGACCTGATGACTGTTGTCATATCTGTTTCTGTGCTTCTTCCAATAGGCGTGCAATAAGCCGCCCCATTATAAAGACTAGTTTAGTTAGCATCTGGAACATATGTATTTGATGTGAGAAATAGAGGCTTCTTTCAGTGACCTTGTATTCAATGTAATTGAAGTATAAACCTTTAACTTATGTTAAAAGTGGTGGTCTATACTATCATATAGGTTATATTATTAGCTGTCCAAACATGATCAAAGCCATTTGTTGCATTATTTTGATACTAGTCTGTCTGTTTAAAATACCAGTCTTTTACATGCTTGCTTGTTCTTCATTATCCTGCTACTCTTTGTTTGGATTTGTAAATGTGGTTGACTATCTCCAAGCAATTGACATTGGAACTTTCAACTTTTTCATGTAGGATGGATTTTCATGGACGATGAACAATTCCATTATTTATCTGGCATCTTAGCACTTCCTTTAGAAGCTAGTGTTAAGAAGACATCTTATGAGCCAATCCCTGCAACAAGTGACAAGATGCATGTGGATGAAGATGCTGCAATTATGGAGTCCAAAATAAGTCAAATTAGAGATCTATTCCCTGATTATGGTAAAGGGTTCTTGTCTGCATGTCTTGAAGCGTATAACCAGAATCCAGAAGAGGTGATTCAAAGGATTCTAGAGGGAACCTTGCATGAAGATCTGCAGTCCCTGGACACTTCATTAGAGACTATCCCACAACCCAAGTCTATTCCATCTGTGAGCAAGAATGATAAGGGAAAAGAGAAGTTATTTGAATCAACGGCTCTATCCTCCACTAATGCTGTAACTGTACCAGGGGAGCCACAAACTGAGAGCTCATCATTTTCATTCTCATCTTCAGTTGGGAGGTACACAAGGAAGTCTAAAGTTAATTTACCCAATTCTAAGACCCTTGATTCTAGAAGTGAGCAGGATTCTGCAAAAACTGCAGCTCTAGCTATGCAGTATGAGTATGAAGATGAGTATGATGACTCTTTTGATGATTTAGGTCTGAGTGTTGTGGAGTCAGGATTAGCAGAAACTGAGATATTGGAAGACAAAATCAACTCTAATCTTGGAAAACCTTGGGGGACACAAAGTGAAACATTCGGTCCAAGTGATTCTTCGAAATGGAACTCACGGAAGAAGCCCCAATTCTATGTGAAGGATGGTAAGAATTACAGTTACAAAGTTGCAGGTTCGGTTGCTGCTGCAAATTATATTGAAGCATCAATAGTTAATCAAGCCCAGAAAGAATTAATCCATGGCCTTGGTCGAGGTGGCAACCTTCCTTTAGGTGCAGTTAAGAAGCTGACAGAGTTAAATGAGGATGAAGATGAACAGTCTGAAATTGTGGAGATGGGAGGAAGAGGGAAGCCAGGGAATTTCAGGGGCAGGGGAAGGAGGGGAGTTACTCCAGGTGCAGTTAAGAAGCCGACAGAGTCCGATGAGGTGCAAGATGACCAGTCTGAAGTGGCAGAGATGGGAGGAAGGGGGAATTCGAGGGGTAGGGGTAGGGGTAGGAGGGGAGGGGGAAGAAATTACAGGAAGGATCAGGCCATGAAAAAGCATTTTTCGGGATTGACTGGTTATTAGGTTACATATAACGCATCGCAATACATGGTTTGTTCATGTCATTCTTACAAAACATAAAATCTTATAAATCAGATGATAGCTTGTTCTGGCGAGAATTACAAATAAGTGTATATTAAGTTCGTTTCCTTGCCACTGGGCATGACGTAGTGGCCCATCATCTGGATGGTTGTAGATTGAGGTGAGGTGCGGTGCTCTTTTTATTGAAGTGAATTTTGTTGAAGCGACTTAACTTATAATTACGGATATGTCTGAAATCTTTTCAATTTTTTTATGATGCGACTTCCAATTCTGATTATTGAGTGCTGTTTAGCACCGAGTACGCTTGGCAGGTTGCAGCCTATCCAAGATGGCGGTGGATTTATAATCTCATCTCCTTATAAATTCTCTCATTTTTTAGTTTGGTTTTTATTTTTCATTTATTCCTTTTGGTATTTCCCATTACCAAAAAACCAGGGGTGTATCATGCATGTAGATTAGTGCATTATGATTGAAACTAGAGATAAAAAGCATACCCTAAGAGACCTGGTATGATATGTTTTGCATGCATATGACATTTCTATGGATTAGTACATTAAAAGGCATTTCTATAGCCTACTCCAGCTGCAAATATTCAAAGAAAATTATTTATGGATCACAGGATGTTCCTCTTAATTCATTGCAATTGCAATAATATACCAGCCAAGTAGTCCAACAAACTTGTCTCTTTCTTGACCAGAAGTTTTGGGCATATCCCTCTAATTCCTGATAGAGTTCTTGGAAATGCATTCCAAATGTGGGAGACATCATATGCAGTAGTCCTGAGTCCTGACTTACGAAGTTCTTTATTTTCACTTTCGAATATGAAGAAAAGAATTTATCACCAGAGTTACAATATAAGTAATATGATCTTGCACTTAAAACCCACTATTAAATTAATCAAAATGATCCCTTTTATCATCCAGGGTAATTATATTAAGATGGGTTTATCAAGAAGTCTGGTACCAGAAGACCAACATGTGCCCTATGATTCAGCTTTAAGTTTGAAACGGCTGTTTAACCAGAGATTGCACCTACAGCTCTTCATCACCCAAACCAACTGCATAATGGCCTGCGTTTCTACCCTGAGAGAAGCATCACCAAACATGATACAGAATTAGCAAAATACGATGCTAGTAAAAATTGTAGTGGTTTACATATAGGCAACAGCATCCATGGACATGGCTTTTCTGCCAAAACTGGCATAATATCCATTGCCCAAAGTCGCTTCCTACCCTACCCAAAAACTTTAAAAACTAGTAATCACTAAAAGCACTAATTATCACAAAGGTCGACCAAAGTTCAGAAGCACCAACTTCTGTAACTGATGAATAAATTAATCAACCAAGTTGAAAATTTCGTATCTGTTCCTTTACTTTGACAAGTCCCATGCTATCTAGGCTATAAGCTCTTGAGAGACGACACCATGATTATAATTAAAGCTTCCCATTATAAAAATCCTTTAAAATGCGTTCATACATAAAGAGAAGATAGATTTGTATATGCATAAACTATGGCCATATTGGAAGAAATTACCTGGGACAACATCCGCTGTTTGTTCAGCAACTGAGTTCTTGCCTTATTGACCACTGAGTTTGGTGATTTGTACATCCTCTGCAACACAATAAATCATGTAAAAAAAGAAGTTTAAAACCAACTCGTAGCGCCATCCAAAAGAATATCAAACTAGCTTAAACCCCAGAAGAGAGAGAGAGATGATAATGAAGCAAATGGAAACAATACTCATCAATCCATAGAAGAGAAACAAATTGTGCAGGCCAATTTATGGATAGAGCACTCCATATTTTTATGTTTAGGTGGGTAAACCAATTTGTAGCCATCCAAAAGAATATCAAACTAGCTTAAACCCCAGGAGAGAGAGAGATGATAATGAAGCAAATGGAAACAATACTCATCAACCCATAGAAGAGAAACAAATTGTGCAGGCCAATTCATGGATGGACCACTCCATATTTTTATGTTTAGGTAGGTTCACAATTTGAAAAGCCGATTTCTTTTTAAGGGAAAGAATCTCCCAGAACACAAAAATACTATTGCTTTTGCCAGTGAAGGAAAACATAAGGCATAGGATGACCAACTAAATATGCAACTGGGACACATGTCTAGAAGTGCAGATTCTTGTCAGCCACTCAGCCTCTGCAAAACCAGTGTGTTCACTTTTGGGGGGTCCAATGGATGATAACAAACCCAATAGAGGAGAGGAACGGCAATGCCTTGCAGCTTAACTTCAGAGGAGGAAGGGGTGGGGTGGGGGGGTTGGTTGTGTGTGTTTGGGTTTCAGGGTGAGGATTTAAAAGACACAAACATGGTGTGCTAGCATGAAGCCAGTTGGCTAACATATATCTACAGACATTTTTTTTTTGATAGATTAACATATATCTACAGACATTCTCCTCTTCATCTTGGTACACAACTGAAACCTAAACAGCTGGTAATACAAAAAAATTTGTTTATAAGGCCAACTCAAGCATTTTATTATGGACAGCCAACTACCAAAATTCCCTAATCCAGACAGCTCAACTTGACACCGACATGCAAGTTTTTCTATGGTCCGTACTAAATTGTGCTCTTTTCTTATGTAAGTGATTCAAGAGTGCACTGGGGATTATTTGCCATGCATCCCAATCCATTCAAAGTCAAAAGAGAATATTCAAAAGCCATTTGCTAAGAAAATGCTGAAGTGTGCAGTCGCTCCTGATTTGTCAATACTCATAATACTTGAACAACAAAGCAAGAGATAGACTAGAATGACCAAGACACACTGAGAAGCATATGATGGTGTAAACAACTAGAGAGATTGTTAAAATCAAATCAAAGCAACCTTTTGGATTTGTTTTTAAGATTGATTAATCATCATGGATTAGGGTATAGATATTCTCCCATTTCTTCTATATTAGGGTACATGTTTCCTCTATGCTAGCCTCCTTTAGTTCTAGATGTAGATATTTTCTCTCTCCATCTTAGAACCTCCTTTTGTTCTGCTTTGATAAATATTAAACAGCTCCCAGCAAAAAAGGGAGGGCCAACCAATGCATGCTGAAATTTTACGATGGGAACCACAATGTGAGTGAAAATAGGAAACTATTCAAAAATCAACCATCTTCTACTTAAGCCATCAACTAAGTCATGCAAAGAGCGATTAACCATCCCTAATGAGACTTTAGACCACAGGTAAGATTTTATGGAACTTTTAATCTCTGGATGAAAACCTCTACTATTGAAAATCCAACTGTACAGTATTTCTGAACGCACTAAAAAAAAGACCAAGATGAGCTATACTCCACACCTTCATCAACCTTTTATTCATGCCCCAAGCCTCTCAACCCACGAGATTTTTGATTGATCTTACAAAAACCACCTGAATCCCAAAGATAAAAAATAACATTACCACAATAACCGAGCTTTTTCATGGTGAGTTATGGCTTAAAAATTCAATACTAGCTCTGCCCAAACTGCATATAGCCACCAAAGACCATCCCCTCAGTATTTGGTCCGTTGTTAAAATCTTCTCCCACACTGCTTCCCGAGCAAAGAAACAAGCTCTCAAAGGGGCACATCTAACCTCACATCTCTTTTTTAGCAAAAAGAAATATCCCTCGAGCACATTGAGTTGTAGAAAGACTTCAGTTAGAACCTCTCCTCCTTCCTTTCCCTCCACAAGATGGAATCTTCCCTTTACCCAGTCAAACTCACATAAGGAATACTCTCAACGGGCCATGGATTTATCAATGATTCTTTGTCACCATCATTATTATCATTGGCAACATCCTCCAAACAATTATCATCGCATTCAATTGCTTTATCATTTTCCCCTATTAGTGTTGATGTCGTCTTCATCCACTGATTGAAATTGTTTTTTTCCTTTGTCTACCAATTGTAAGAAAGTTGATTATATATGAGTCCAACTGTTTCAGCAACCAACAACTCTATTCTTCTCAATCTTTTTCTCTGTTTTCCCCCCTTTTTTACAGAAGTTAGATTGAAGCCAGCTTAACCTTTATTTTTTAAACCCAAGCGCTAAAGAATTATAAAATATACACCAAAAGCCAACAAAAGCTCAAAACCCATTAAAACTTTTTGCATATTGAGGCTGAAGCATCTTATGAATTGTATACCATTAAACCACAAAAGGCAAACCCATTAAAATTTTCAGGCTTAAGCCTCAACAGCCTTGAGGTTGTATTAAGTTTCAATTACCTTGTACTAAGGCTATAGCCTCAGGACTGATTCACAGCATCCCTCAATGCACCTTCCAAAGAAGCTTGGTAGCTACCAAATAAGTTTGAAAATCTATAAACAACCTCATAGAACACTTCTTTCCAATATAATTAAGACACTATTTCCCAATAGGATTTTGGCTCCATTGCTCCTTTCCTCATTAGGTTAGAAGCTAAAACAAGTATAAATTTGACAAACAATAAATTATTGCAGCCTCATAGAGTAAAAAACACTCCATAGAAACCATGAACCGGTAGTCCAACTGTGCCAACAGAAAGGAAATTGCTAAACTAGCCTTACCAAAACATGTTTTCTCTTCTTTCACAAGTCTTCAAAGGCACCAGCATTTTTTTTCTTTTTTTTTCTGGATAGGTAAGTAACGATAATATCAAATAAAAAACATCAAAAAGAGTGCACCAAAGTACATAGAACGTATACAATGGTCATCAAAAGGCCTAAAAAAAAAAAAGCCAAAGGAACAACAAAAAACTACTCCCTCTCTCAAAATGAACCCAACCAATCAATGAAGTCAAATAAGGACATTGGACCTTTAACTATATACAACTCAAGACAACAAGTTACAAAGAAACAATCTTTAAATGGAGAGTTTCTCGTTTGGAAACGATCTTCTATTTCTCTACTTCCAAATTAGGCACAAAGAAGTTGCACCCCACGCCTGTTTTTGTTCTCTCCCAACAAAGAAGTCATGCCATCTTAATGGGGTCTCTCTTACGGAGGAAGGTAACCTCATATTGCCACAATGTAGTAGGATGTCGTCAATCGCCTCCTCTTGTATATCACAAAGGAAACATCTTTTAATCAGTGTCTACCCTCTCCTTTAAAGCTAATCTAATGTTAGAATTTTTCCCTAAGTCGCCCCCTAGGCTAAAAAAGACTTGACAGAGAAATTTATACTCTGTCTCCCACCAAATCAACTTATCTTCTTCTCCCTTGATCACCATCTTTTCTTGAAACCTCGAAAAGAAATGCTCCACAATCTAGATCTCCTAATAGTTTAGATCCTAAGAGAAGCTAGGAGTCCAACCCCCAACACCCCCCCCCCCCCCCCTAAATAAGGAGGCAAAAGATTACACACAAAGGCTCATCTTTGCACCACTTAACCTTCCAAAATATTAATCCTCTATGATTGCCCAAAGAAAAAGAGAGTATTGTTCACAATCTCCCACACTTTCCGTGTGACTTTCCATAACCTAACCCTATATCTATCTCTCACTTCCCGAGAACACCAACCACTTTCAACTTCCCCATATTCTCCACTTATAATTTGCTTCTAGAAAGTCTCACTTTCTATTGCAAAACGCCAATTCCACTTGCAAAGAAGGGCCTTGTTGTGATCGTGATTGGCCCATCTTTTTTCATTTCTTTAGAGATTTTCCACGTCATACCACTGTATTTGTCTCTAATTTCTCTCAATTCTATTTCATATTTTATTTTGATTCATTTTATATTTTATAGCTTGAATTTCACACATATGGTTAAGGCTTTATTTTGCTCTGTTGGAGAGTGTTATCATTTGCTTGTGGCTTGCTTAATTGAACTATTTAGGAGAGTGTAGTTATGTCATTTCTGCAAGTGGTTTGCTGAAAATTAAGAGAAAAACAAGGGAAAATTACATGTGTAGGTCACTCTATGAAACTTTTATAAGGCACCTATTAACCCCTCCTCTAGGTGCTAATCTTTAACTTAGATTCACTCTCAGATTGGCTAAACATGAGGCCTCTCATTTATTTTCCTTTATTGTAGAATTTTTGCTACTTTCAGTTGTACTTCAGTTTTTGTGAATTTCCTTGCTTTACTTTCCCTTTTGGAGTGTTTTTCCAAATGCAAGACCTTCAGTCATACAAATTTATATCCCAAATCCATTTTTCTATGCAAGTGGATATGTATCTTCATGCCTGATTCATCTATCACATTTCTTAAGGTTTCAAACACTTGATCATATCATTCCTAAAGTGGGGAAAAACCTATAGATAATAAATTTTTAAGACATGATAAAAAATGACATTAAACTATTTTCTTTTAAAATTATAAAAAAGAGTATCAGTTTTAAAGCAGACACATAAATGGTTTGCTTGATCAAGTGTCTTCTACTCCTAGCTATGCCATGCCATGTAAGGAACGACATGTTTGATTATGCCAAAGATCAATGTATCAAATAATATCAAATAGTCAGATGATGTGAGCTAATGTGAAGAATGGCCATATTTTTCTCTAAAATTAGATCCAATAACAAAAAAGAAGCCAAAAAGTATTTTAAGAGACAGAGAGAAAGAGCAATAGGCAAATCAAACAAAGATTTGCAGATAGACTCAAATAGCTAAAAACATTCCAACAGAAATGGAAACCATGGGAAAGTATGAACCAACCTTTTCACCACTAGATAAATGATGCTCACTGCCTGAAAGATGCTTTCTTTTTGGTGTGAAACCAAAGACTTCATGAAGAAATTCATTTTCCTGTTTAATAACAGGTGTTAAAAATTTTGTATAAGATGAAGACCCAGCTCAGGGCAAGGAGACTAACCTGCATGTGCTTAACAAATCCGCCCCTGAGAAAGTGCTTCAGAAAGTTTAACTATAAACAAAAGAAGTTAGAGAAATAGGAAAAAAAAAATAGTTGACATTCAAACCAAGACACTTGGGGGTAAAGGGGAGTAGGAGGAGAGGAACCTGTATCAGTTGAGACCATGTTGATGTGTTCAGTGAATCTCCACCAATTTTCATTGAGGTTTCAGGACAGTAACCACCCTGATATTATATATAAAGTAAGAGCACTATAAATGGCACATGCATAGCCAGAAGCACATATTATAGCAGAAGACTAAAGAATACCTCAAGAAATTCTAATATATCTCTAAATGAGTTTCTCTGGCTGTTAAGGTCTTTCTTCACAGAACCTTTACCACCTGCTTCCACTGAAAGGTTTCTCACTTGATTTAGAATTTTGCCTTTAAGTCCTCGCATGTGTGTAAATCCTTCCCGATGAATATTCTCTTCATGAATTGAGCTGTCACTAGGACCTTTAGGTTCGATAAAGAACTTCTCTAAACTTCCTACTTCAAAAATAAGAGCCAGTGCTTCACCAGCTGCAATGCGTACAGATCGATCATCCTTATCTAGCAAACTAGAAAAATAAGAAATTGACCTGCATCATTTGCACAAGTGGTAAGTTCTTCTCTTGATTCAATTTCCCTGTCATCAATTGTTGCATGCATAGAACTACTTATGTTGGCACTCTTTCTACTATGTCATGATTTCCAAACCTATCAGTAGGAATGATATCCTTCCAAAGCAGCAATCAGATGGGGATATGCGCCAGTATATCTCACCAGTTCCCATAGAACAAGACACAAGAAAAAATAAAAAAAAGCCTCGTGCCAAAGAAGAGGGATCTTATTATGCTTATTGAGGAGAGGGGCAGGGACCAAAATTTACTCACCCTTGCCAATTTTTAGGATTCAGTTTCCACCCATCCATGGTTGTAAGAAGAAACGACCAAGCAGACACCACTGCTGTTATTACCTCTGCTGAAGGTTTTCTGGCAACCACCTAAAAAATGAAGCAGTACATATGACCAATTCATTAATTGAAAACATCAAAGCATCACTGGTTGATGTAGAACAGAGTAGACTATAATTTTCCATTAGAGGTTAAAAGCGTCAAGTACTAATCAATCGATCAGGTTTTTTTCTCTGTTCTTGGTAGGCTAATCAATCAATCAGTTTGTGAACCCAAGATCAATGACCAAACACATCAACATCATAAGCACTAACAAGCTTTGCAGAGCAAGCGTACATGCAATATGAAATTTGTTTCAAATTAGATGAATCATTCACTATACTTACATTAGAACCCAATTTTGGATGAAGCAATTGCCACATAATTTGCATTGATCTTTCTGTTTCTTCTGGATCATTTGCACCAATGAAGGTGACAATAGCCAAGCATTCCAGTAACTATGATCATAAATCCATGAACAGAAAGATTTTGTATCAGCATCATTCCGAGTAATTACAAAGCAATCAAATTGTAGATCTAAATTTTGTTCTGCATACCCATGATATCTTTAATGATTCAGATGAAGATTTGAGAGCCTGTGAAATAGGAGGAACTGATTCTTCCAATATCTCATGTGCATTATCCCCATGACCAACAGTCAAAGCCAACAATCCTGCAAGGGCAATGCAAAACTAAAAATTACGCCATTTTTTTTTTTTTGATAGATAAAAATTACTCCAAATTGAGCCACACAAAATGGGCAAACATGCATATAGGAAGGGTTAAAAATAAACCAATTGCATGACATGCTAAAGATGCCTCTTTAGCAGACCCTCGCTTGATGGAATTCAAACACTGATGCAGCAACGTCGCGAATCTGAAGAAAAACCAAAAACGATGAAAAACTAATGAAATATATAGTTATGAAAAAAATGTGCATCCATATAAAAAATTGAAATCTAAAGAATGGATATAGATGGGCAGAAAAACAAACATGAAGATACAAAAATAGACAGAAGGATTAAAAAATAATTGAGCCTAATGTAAACATTCTTAGGTACACTTTCTTTAAGAAAGCGCTTATAGGTATGGGAAATGTACCAAATGCTTAAAATGCTTTCATGTAAAACTGTAACATGATATAAAAGGGCTTCAAGAGACAAGATAATTTAAGGCCTTCAAAAGCTGCCTTAACAGGAATTTATTCTCAAACCAGGCAGTGAACTATTAGGGATCCATGTTTCTAAAGCCAACCATTGGATAAGCTGCCCTCATCAACTCCAAAGTCCATCAAACATCAGCAATCCCATCAAAATAGTCCTCCAAATTGGAGTTCCGTTATATATGAACATGTTTCCCATCTCCTCTAGAGAATTAAGCATGCCATAAATATGTGTACAATTTCAGATGTGGCAATTCTACCAAGACCTCTTTGTTTGTTAGGGGACAAATCCACATGAATTGGATGGACCTTTCGATGGGCATATCAAGAGGATTTGGATTTGGTAAGAAAAAATGCAATTGGTAAAAACTAATTCATTTTGCGAAAGAAGACACATTCTTCTAATTTGTATCAATTTCTTAAATTGGATTAGGAAATTATTATTTTTTTTATAAATAAGACAATGTATTAAAAGCACCAAAAGAACTAGTACGTGAGTACACTGGACATATACAATGGGCACTAAGAGGCAAAACAAAAAATTACTTCCTTCCTCATTAGGAACCCTACCAATCTACAAAATCAATTAGAGGCATAAAACCTTCATCTATGTACACCTTAAGCCAAAGAAACAAATTATTAAGGAAAATGCTTTTGAATCTTTGATTTGACATCTCCTTATTTTCAAACAATCTTTGGTTTCTTTTCTTCCAAATACTCCAATCTAAAAATGCATAAGAGAGGAGCTCTCCAAGCTTTCGTCTTCTACCCACAAAAGAGTCATATCACTTACAAGAGTCTCCCTAACCGAGGCACAAATAACCCAAGGAATACAGAATAAAAAGAACTACAACTGTCATTAAATCCTAGCCTGTCACAATGAAGAAGAATGTGATCGATAGATTTTACCTCCTCCTTCTAGAGAGCACATCTGTTGACTAACGGTCAACCTCTTCTTTGAAACTGGTCCATAGACCTGACCCCAATAGGCCTCCTAAGCAAAAAAGCTCACCTTAGACGAGAGCCAAGAATTCCAAATTTTCCCTAAAGGAGAAGGGATGGCAATGGTACAATCTGAGTCCAGAACAGAATAAAGGGTTTACTCTTCCTAATTACTCTATCCTTCTCATTTTTCATTAACTTTCCTTGGATTTTAGACAGAAAATGCTCCATGATATCCAACTTCCAATCATTTAAATTCCTTGCAAACTGAAAATTCTAGTCTCCTCCTTCCCACCTCTACTTCCATAAATATGCCAACCACACCTCCTTTTTTTTTTTTTTTTTTTTTGATAAGTAAGCACAATTTGTATTAAAGGGCAAACCGCCATAAAGCATACAGGGAGTATACAAACGCAGCCACACCCCCAAAAAACAACAAAAACAAGCAGCCCCAAACGGCCCTTAACAAGCCGCTAGCTACTCCAAAAAGGTTAAAAGCGAAGAGGACTCCTCTCCCATGTACAATCTAGCCCAACTCCACAAATTACAAACAAAATAATTTTTGAGTTTCTGTATGTCTAACGAGCCCCCCTAAAGGCTAACCTATTTCTCTCCTTCCAAACCGTCCAAAAAATACACACCGGTATGGAATTCCAGATTTTTTTCCTCTTTTTCCCCACAAAGGAGCCCCTCCAACTAAATAAAAACTGTAAGACCGTCTCTGGGAACACCCAATAAACACCAAATAAGGCAAGAATGATATCCCAAAGAACCCTAGCCACTATACAATGTAAAAGAATGTGATTTACACTTTCCTCTTCACAACCGCACAAAAAACAGCAATTAGGAAGCTGCCACCCTCGTCTTTGGAGCCTATCCAAAGTAAGGATCTTCCCCCATGTAGCTTCCCAAGCAAAAAAGGCAACTTTAGTAGGGACCATGTTCACCCAAATGCATTTAACCGGGAAGGCAAGGGTATTAGGAGCAGCCAGCAGCTTGTACGCGTGTCTAACTCCAAAAATACCTCTACCTCCGCCTCTCCAAACCACCAAATCCTCTTCTTGGGAGATCTTGACGTCCCTCAACATGTTAAACAAAGCTCCTATTAAATCCAGCTCCCAATCATTTGCGTCCCTAGCAAATCTGATGTTCCAGCCCCCTTGACCAAGGCTAGAGTCCCAAACCTCGTTGATTGTTGCATTTTTATTCACCGCCAAAGTGTATAATTGGGGGAAAATTCTGGACAGCACCTCCTCACCACACCAGAGATCCGTCCAAAATTTTACCTTAGTCCCCTTGCCCACCTTAAAACTTATGTTATCCCAACACCAATTTGCCTCCTTCAATATCTCCTTCCAAACCCCGACCCCAAACGCCCCCCGAGCTTCATTTGTCCTCCACCCAAGGCCCTCTTGACCATATTTCACCCCAATCACTTTCTTCCACAGCATATCCTCATCAAAGGCAAACCTCCAAATCCATTTACTCAACAAGGCTCTATTAAAGAGATCAATCTTCCGTAAACCAAGCCCTCCATTCTCCTTTTGGGTACACACCACCTCCCAATTAATAAGATGTACTTTCCTTTCCATTCGCCCCCCTCCCCAAAGAAAGTCTCTTTGCATTTTTTCAAGCCTTTTCACTACTACCTTGGGCATCCGGAAAAGGGACAAATGATAAATAGGAATGCTTGCCAAGGTGCTCTTGATAAGGGTGATTCTCCCACCCTTAGAGATGTATTGTCTTTTCCAAAGAGCTAATCTTCTCCTCATTCTTTCTTCTACCCCATCCCACATTGATATAGCCTTGTGATGGGCTCCAAGGGGCAGCCCCAAATAAACTGAGGGAAGAGCTCCCACTTTGCACCCAAGCTCCACTGCCATCTCCTCAATTTCTTCAACCTCTCCAATAGGGATTAACTCGCTTTTAGCTAGGTTTATTCTTAGCCCAGACGCTGCCTCAAACCAAGCCAAGATCCAGCTTAAAGCGGTTAGATACTCTTTCTTAGCTTCACAAAATATGATTGTATCATCCGCAAAGAGTAAATGGGAAACCTCCAAATCCGGCCTCCCTCTACCCCTAAGGCTGCACCCTGAGACGAACCCCCCCCCAACAGCCCTTCTCAAGAGCGCACTCAACACCTCCATACCCAAGACAAAGAGATAGGGGGAAAGGGGGTCACCCTGACGCAGCCCCTTGGAGCTCGAAAAAAAACCTGCTGGAACCCCATTAACCAAGATAGAAAACTTGGCAGTGGAGATGCACCACCACATCCACTCCATCCACCGAGTCCCAAATCCCATCTTTTTTAAGACCTTCATAAGGAAATCCCAATTGATGTTGTCGTAGGCCTTTTCAATGTCCAATTTGCAGATCAGCCCCTTCTCCTTGCGCTTGTACCAGAAGTCGATCACCTCATTAGCTATAAGAGATGCATCCAAAATCTGCCGCCCCCTCACAAACGCGTTCTGATCCAAAGAGACTACCTTTCCTAAGACCTTTTTCAATCTGTTAGCCAACACCTTGGCCATGAGTTTGTACAGCCCCCCTAGCAAGCTAATTGGCCGAAAATCCTCAAGATCCTCCGCTCCCCCTTTCTTAGGAATGAGGACCAAGAAGGTGGTGTTGAGACTCTTTGCAAAAGATTTTTGCACAAAAAACTCCATAAACAGCTCCAAGATCTCCTCCTTCACAAATTCCCAACACGTTTGCCAAAAAGCCCCTGTAAACCCGTCTGGCCCAGGAGCTTTGTCTCCATTCATGTCCATCAAGGCAGAGTGAATCTCATCCACAGTGAAGGGCACCTCCAGTCCTTCAGCTTCACAGGGGTTTAGTCTTGGGAGATGCAGCCCCTCAATATCCGCCTTCCAACTTGGCACTTCAGTGAGAAGTTGCTGAAAATTTTGCACAATCCCCTCCCTTATCTCCTGCTCCTCAACCCTCCATACCCCATTGATTTTGATTCTGACCATGGAATTGTTTCTACGATGGGCATTGGCCATCCGATGGAAGAATCCTGTGTTTTTGTCCCCTTCCTTCAACCACAACTCCCTCGACGCTTGTCTCCAGTGGGTTTCTTCCAAAAGAACCCACTTCTTGAAGGTTTCCTTAGCTTCCTTTTCAATTCCGTTTCACTTACTGACAGGCACCTTTCACCTTCCACCCTGTCCCAGAACTCAACCTGCTGGAGAGCCAAATTCTTGTTAACTTCTAGCCTGCCAAACACCTCCCTATTCCACTCTTTGATTTTCTGCTTCATCACCTTCAGCTTAGAGGCCAATCTAAAACTGGCCTTCCCCCTCACCACAGTGCCCTGCCACCACTCCCGGAGAAGGTCCTTAAAGCCGTCTACTTTCAGCCACATGTTTTCAAACCTAAACGGCGATGGACCTCGTCTTAACCCTCCACCCTTCAGCATAATAGGAAAGTGATCAGATGTGGGCCTCGGCAATCTGCATTGAACAACCCCACAAAATTTATCCAGCCAGTCCTGGGTTACAAGATATCTATCTAATCTAGCCCACGCTTGGTTATTTCTACCCCCACTCCACGAGAACACCCCACCTTGCAACGGAAGGTCAATAAGCTCTAAATCATCTACAATCTGGGCGAATCTTCTCATTACACCACTTATCCTTCCCTGACTGCTCCTATCTCTTTGTGAGAGGGTGACATTAAAATCACCCCCTATACACCACGGGTCACTCCAGATGCCTCTAATTGCCCCTAACTCTCCCCAAAATGCCTCCCTATCCTCCCTAGAGAACGGCCCATAAACACCTGTGAAAAGCCAGACGAACCCATCCTCCACATTCCTAATCCTACAGGAAATAGAGAACTGACCCACCTCCATCTCACTCACTTCCAAGGTTCTTTTATCCCAACAAATCAGCACACCACCCGCAGAGCCATTAGCATCCAAAGCACCCCAGTCCAAGAACCTCCAGAGCCAAGACTCCTAACCACTCCCTCAGACATCGACTGAATTTTTGTCTCTTGAAGACAAAACAGGTCCACCCTTTGACTCCTAATCATTGCCTTAATCACCTTCCTCTTAGAGCTATCATTAGCTCCCCGCACATTCCAAATTAGCAGCCTTAACTTCATTAAACTTCCAACATCTGCTCCCCTTTTTCTTGCATATCACTCTTCAGCTTATTCCCCCTTTCATAGTTAATGGAGCATTCTAATCTTTTTAGCTCCCTTTCAAATTTTGATTTGTCCAAAAGAATTTTACTGTGGACTTTTTCCCTCCTTTTTCTGATCTTAACCAAAAAGTCCAATATTTCCTTCTCCAAGCCTTTTGTCGAAAACCCCAGAAATTTACTGAATCTGGCCAGTTCACTGTCTTCCCAATCAACCTCCTCCCATCCTTTGTCTTCCTGTGGCACTGAACGGATCAGACATAGCTCCCCTCCACCTTCTCCATTGCTGCCATTGCTGACCTCCATCAACTCCCAGTTGGGAGCTGCCCCATGCTCCATAGACCCTAGCCCATTGACAATGCGGCACTGAGAGTCTCTCTGGGCTACCTCCCAACCAGCCCCAGAGAAGTCGTAATACTCCCCCAATGGAGTCCGACCAGAAAAAAGAGGGGAAGAAGACAAGGCAGCCGGAACCAATAATTCACCAAGGCTAGATGAGTTTCCATACCTCTGAGCTTCTTCCAATAAGGCTCCGTCAGTCTTTGGACTTTCCACAGGACATGGTTCCTCCATATCCTCCTTGCTCTTCAACCAAAAAGAAGAAATTCCTGCATCTGGCCCTTTCAGCAGACTTGGACCGGTCCAAACCCCAGTGCGGGCCTCACTAGCCGGGCCTAAATCCAGCCCAGGCACAAATGATGGCTTGGCCCGCTCCAGATCCTTGCTATTTAACGGCCCAGAAGAAGGTGACCCAGAATGAGACAGCCTAGCCGACCCAGCCCGTGACGGCCCAGCCTCCAGATCCGGTGGATCAGGCCCAGGAGATTCCCAGTCATGGCGCCCAGGGGATTTGGCGGGGCCCCTCTGGTTCGGCCCACCCAGGCGAGGATCCACAGGTTGCCCCGACCCGCCAGACTGCCCCAACGTCCCATCTACCAGCTTCTGCAGTGCCACCCCCCTTCTCCATCACGCGCTTATTCGCGCGTGCACTAGCCTCGCCCCCAACCTCAACTGCTGCTGCAATCTTCACTCCTCTCAACCCCGCCGGTCCTACCTTCAACACCGGCCTGACCTCCCACCAGAGAGTTAGCACATAGCACAACTCTTCAATCCATACTTCCACCGCATTGGGTAATTCTTCCCCATTCATCTTAACCAAGATCCGCGCCCACTGTAGCTCTTCTAGCTTCTCTGTTTGAGAATCAACTGCAAGGAACCCCCACACTCCTCCCCTATCCTTCTCAGGATGGTCTGGTCCCAAAGGGAGACCGGGAGGCCCACGATTCTTACCCAAGCCTCACGCCTTTTTTCCTTTTCCGGCATGCATCCCGTCTCGGGCCTCCATTCTTCCAGACTGATAGAAACCCCCCTTACCATAATGCTTCTGAGGCTTAGGACCCTCTTCAATTCTTCCACTCTTTCAAATTCTAGCAGAATCTTTCCCCTCTCCAGTTTTGCAATACCCAAATTACCCTTCAACTCCCAAGCTCTCGCCAAGAGAGTCCCCCAGGTCTTCAGGTCTTCCCCTCTCCCTGATTTAGGGTTCCAGGACCCAACCAAACATTGCCTCAGTTTGTCCAAATTTCTGTTAATCTCCTTCTCTCTAACCGCCACCTTGATCACTGCTCGGTCTTTCCTCATCGGCTGTTTGATTACCTCCGCAAAGGTTTTCGTCGTGATAGGCTTCAGCAGCAGCGCCTCCTTTATCTGACTCTCATCCCCTTTCCTCTCAAAGCCCAGACTCCTTAGCGACTCTACCATTGAAGTCCATCCCCCCACTGCTCCTCTCCCTTTGGGGATGAAAATACTGGCATTTTTGCCCTCCAGATCCACCACTCCTAACCTTATGAAGCATCCGCCTCTGTTTTCGTCACGCGTCATGGAGTACGCCCTTCCATTTTCCTTCCAGCTTCTACGCCATTTCCCCACACTCGTGTCCTTACAGCACTGGACCAGCCCTTCAAGAAAAAACCCTAGACTCTCTATTCCCATCCGTACCCACG
Source organism: Vitis riparia (assembly GCF_004353265.1). Classification (NCBI taxonomy): domain Eukaryota; kingdom Viridiplantae; phylum Streptophyta; class Magnoliopsida; order Vitales; family Vitaceae; genus Vitis; species Vitis riparia. The sequence goes on along the minus strand of NC_048448.1, from coordinate 7,609,515 downwards.
ACGAGATCCCTTTTTTTCTCTCCACCACCACAACTTGAGTTTTGCCCTTCTTTTCTTCTACCTCGACCTCAAAAGATTTCGATTCCACACTGAAGATGCTCTTCCTAGAGTTATCCCGGTGCCCCGAGCAGGACGCTCCCTCTGGGCTTTCATTTCGACTCGAGCGCCCTCGATCTTCTCCCCCGCTCCCGTTCAGTCGTCGAACCCCTCTTTCTCCTCCGTCGGCTTCCTTCAGACGCGAAGACCCTCGCTCTTTTCCTTCGCTTTCCTGAAATCGCAGACACCCTCGCTCGCCTCCATCGCACTCAGACTCCCTCTCTCTAGTGGTCTCGTTCCCCTTCAGTCGCAGAAGCCCTCCCTCTCCTCCGTCAGTTTCCTTCGGACGAGAGGACCCTCGCTCTTCTCCTTCGCCTTCTTTTGGTCGCAGACACCCTCGCTCGCCTCCATCGCACTCAGACTCCCTCGATCTGGCTGTCTCGCTCTCTTTCTCTCTCTCTCTCTCTCTCTCTCTCGCTCTCTCTCTTCCATTTAGCGATGTTCAACTAAACAAAAACAATTTAATATTGCCAACCACACCTCCTTTGACTTAGCTAAATCAAACAAGGATGGATAAGTCACACATAAAGAATCCTCACCACACCATCTATCCTTCCAAAATTTCACTTTGTTCATCTAAATAAAAATAAAATAAAAAATAAAAAAAGACTCTTGTGTTGAAAAGATCCCATTCCTTATAGCTTTCCATAAGATGACCTTAAGTGCCTCTTACCTCACAATTTTGAAATTATAACCTTCATCCCCATAATTTCACAATTGAATTGTGAAATTTACCATTTTTTCTTTTTCTCATTTTTTTTATGAGAAATAACAATATAGCATATTTAGGTAAATAAGAATAAGTTTACTTATCAAAAAAAAAAAACAAAGGTAATAAGAATAAGTATAATAGAAGAATGAGAAATCCTCCAAAAACTACAAAAAAAGAAAATAGGAACCTCCAAAGTACAAGTAAATCTATACAAACCATGTCCCATATGGGAATATACAAAAAATAACTATCCTTGCTAGCCCACACCCTTGGAACTACACGCCAACATCCATCCAAGTTAGATAAAATTAAGGGGAATACCCTTAAAAGTTGTAGTGCAAGAAGCCCCCAAAAGAAGGCTAAAAAATGAATTATGTCCCAAAGATCCTCTGAAGTTCTCACCTTGTCCTAAAAAATCCTAGCATTTCTTTCCCGCCACACAATCCACATTAAAGCAAGAAAAGCGAACTGCCACAACACCTTGCCTCCAATGGCACTTCCCAATCCTTTATATAAGATGATCATCATGTCACATATACTCCTAGGAGTAACTCAATCCATATGAGCCAAGCTAAATAATCTATGCCATAATCCTAAACTCAAAGGACAATGTAAAAAGATATGATCTACCATTTCACCACTCTCCATACACAACAAACAAATGTCAATGCTGAGGTGAAATTATGAAACAAAACTTTTTTAAATTGGATCCATACTTCTGGTTGAATGGTAGAGAGTAAAGAATTCAAGGGTTGGGTTGTGTGTGCGCATTTGTGTATCATATGAAATGTGAAGGTTAAGGAGATTGAGAAAGAATGGCAGTTCAAAAAAAAGATTTTAAGATGATAGTTTAGCATAGCTAGGCTTTTAAAATGAATATTTAATGCTCGCAGATTCTAAATAATTTTGCATTTATTTATTTTCTTTCTTTGATAAAATATGATTTATGTGAATGACTCTTATTTAACGCCTTCCTTATTTTTATACTCCAATAAACTAGCTCAAAAAAATTCTGAATAACTCTTTAGGTATCTAGAGAAGGGTGAAATGAATAAATAATAAAAAATAAAAAAATAACAGGGCACTGTGAGGTAGGCTGCAAGAAATCATCCTTGAAGGAAGACCACAAGTGAATCCCACAATTTAGATGGACAGTCAACACATTTCTAGAACCTTTCTAGCAATTAATACACTAAAAATAAGTGCCACATTTATTTCATCTCTGATCAGAAGCATGATCATATGGAAATATTTTCATTTCTTTAATGGAACCAAAATCAATATAACAAAAGAATACCAAAAGTTAATTCAAAAAATAAACAACAGCTGTATGAGTGCTTACTTCTTTTCCACAAACAGATGCTGCAGGTTGCTGCTAAAAGCCTCAATTATTGATGACAAAGCCCTTTCTCTTGTGGTTCCCCTTTATCCAAAAGGTCAAAACAGTAGAATTCAGGTAAATGCATGATTTCAATTTAAACATCCAGTCTTAGAGAAGAGTTCAACCCACCCCCCACAAGAGAAACAAAAAAAAAAAAATTCTATGCAGACTAATGAACATAAAGTTAAAAAATATAGGAATCTTGGCACCAATTCTAAATTAATTTTCATTATTGTATAGACAATTTCACATAACTCAACTTTTGGCACTTCTCTAAGTAAAAAACATGGGTGTGATGCAACTACAATAAACAAGAAAGATTCAGGGACTATGGGAAAACTGTTTCAGCATCCCAAATAATAAAAACTAGGGTTAATATATGGTAATACACCAAATCATAACAAACATAAATTGCTGATTTTAGAGCTGACTAATAACTGAAAGCCTCTCTGGTCCTCTACTGATAGGAACTAAAACTCCAGAAATCCAAATGTTTAAAAACACTTGGCTTTATTATTAGTTAACTCCAAAAACATCATATTCATTAAATAAATAAATAAATAAAAACAGAAACACCAATGCCCCTAGATTGCAGAAAAAATGGTAGTTCTATTGACAAGACCTTGTGCTGGTGCTAATTGTCAATAATCCCACAAACTTTACCACTTTTAGACACCGTTAATATACATCCTTATTTGCAAATAAAAAATTCCACCAACTTCATCATTATAACTTCCATGAAAACTTATTGTAAACTAAAAGAATCTACCTTTTTTCATATAAAGCATCCAAAGCCTGATCTAGTGAACTCTCTTTATCAAGCTGGACATCCTCAATTCCTTGTGCCAGCACAAGATCTGACCGGGAAGTGGACGAAGAACTCGCACTATCATCATCGTCACTATCCAACAGTGAAACCTTTTTACGCTGAGAGTTACCTGAAAATAATTTAAACATTAACACCGAAAATCCCTAATCTTTCACATGATCAAATACCCTTATAATTTTTTTTTTTTGATAAATGAGCGCATATATAAATAAAATTAGGCAAAAAGCCCCAAAGCATACCCTTATAATTAAAAGCAAATAAAATCTTAAGAGCGTTGTTTGGACAGATTTCAGAAAGATTATAAAAGAATATCTCAGGCTAATTTTGTTTTCTCCGGACTTCCCATTCTTTGGAATTTAAGAATCTTGCTTCTACTATACAATTGTTTGCGAGGGTTTGGGGTTTTGAGGATTTCAAATTCACCCATATATAAACGAACCAAACGGAAGGAGAGGAACTGGGGACTCCGATTCCGATTCCACGCGACCAAACACAGGCGAAGTAAAATTCAGGCGTCCTAGGGTTTTGTAAATTCATAATCAATTCATAATTTAACTCGCATTGGATACAATAAAAATCAAATTAATGGTTAAAAAAACTCAAACACACGAAACTCTCAATAATTTGCGACAAGTTCCGCGCAAGATCGGAAAGAATCCAACAAAACCCTAAACGATGAAAACCCCAGCGGTGGATTTGAGGTGCGGATAAATCACAATAAAACATACACAGATTCGGAATCTCATAGCTAAAATCAGAGTTGAAATCGCCTGTGGAGAAGTGCAAAATTTCTTTGAATATCCAAATATTTCTGAGTAACCCACACGCACGGAATGAAAAAAATTGAAAGAAGCAAAGAGAAAAACTCACGCTTTCCCATGTGTGATGGGTGTTTTTCTCTCTCCCCTCTTGCTTGTCAGAAAAAGGAAGAGAGTTGACTGGGAATGTGACGATGAGACGAAGATTTAGCGAAGAAAAGATGTGTAAAAGGAGATTGAATCCAAACCAAACGACAATTCAACAGATGTAAATCCAGTGAGGAAATAGCCATTAAAATTTTAGGGAGTAGAATGAGATTCTGAGGATTGGATTGGAGGCAGAGAAAAAACAAAGAGAGAGGGGGGCTTAAATGAGAGGAAAAACAGACCAAGAACGCAGTAGGCAAATGGAGTCCTGCTAAGAAAAGGGTATTTTCAAATTGGGTGGTATGGAATATTCGGTGCTCCTGTTTTCCACCACACCCAGTAATTCTGCGCCTCTGTTACGTGGCTACCTTCTCCACCCTTCATCTCATGAAGCTTCTAAGTTCTACCAACCTCATACGTGTTAACCACACCTGCCAGCTGAGTCGGCGCATAGATCATTACACGCGCCGCTTCAGCCCTGCAAATAACCTGGAACGGGGCCACCCTGTTTAGGCCCAAATATGAAATCCTTGTTAGGACGGGGTAAGCCTCAACTGACAACAGCCCATTATGTGGGGGAAGCCTCAACGGACATGCACATTGTGCTGGGCGATCTCGTCGTCATATTCGGCCTTTGTAAATAATATTCAAGCCCATTATGTGATGGGCTGTGAGGGTGTTGGTCATCAACTCAGTCAGCATTGGAGCCTGACTGCAAGCCTGGGAGTGAATGGTCTGTACAAAGACTGCCAGCATAGATGAACTGGGCTAGTGCCCACTGGACCACTGCAAGCCGAAACCTATGTGTAAGACTCTTAACCTCCAAAAGATCTTGAAAAATTGAAATCTTGCAGCTGACAACAGGCTTTTCTCAAACTATCATCACACCCTGCACTCAACCACACACCCATTAAAAAAAAAATGTTGTATGATACTAAACCGAGATTGTAAAATTCAAATTTAATGTATAGATCTAAAACTAATTAGTATTTATGTATTTTTAGTGACAAATAATATCTTTGATCCTCCGAAATTATCTTTTAATGATATAGGTAGTAACTTTGATCATTTCAAATATTACCTTTGATCAAGCATAAAACTTAAAGGTTCCTGTTTTAACTATAAAATCATCGGATTCATATTTGATTAACACAATACACACATATGCGTCGCTGCCCCAAGTCCAACCCCACTAGGTAAGGCAACATCTGTACTCGGTTGCTGGGCTAGGCTGGGCTGGGCTCCTACATTCGGGCACTCCTTAGTTTGTGGTTGCCATTTTGATCCAAAAATGAAAAGAGTAGTATGGAGATGCTTATTTACAGAAGCAGATAATTAAGCAAATTTCCATTCATTTGCTTCGGAGCTTTGTGATAAACCAAACAGGAGGGCATTGTACATGAGTCGACAAGGCAGGCAGCAGGTAAGCAAAGGTGTTATAATAATAGAGGAGAAGCAAAAATGTCAGAGAAGGGGAAGGTGACATGAATTATAAAACTGAATAATGTATTATCCGGATTCTGCAAGGCCTGGTGAGTGGTGATCACATTGCATCTCCTTGTCACAAAACAGTTGTTTTTATATGGAATTGAAAGGCAGTAGAGAGTCGGAGAGAGGGGCAAAGTCCAAAGAGGGAAAGGTCCGGATGTCAGGCCGGACCCCTCGGTGCTAAGGGGGTGGAGGAGTGACCAGTGAGAGTGGTTATAATTGTGGAGGGTATATTGGAAGCACCCATGTGAGCACACTGCCCAGTGGATTTTTGGGGAGTAGAGGAAGTTTGAAAGTCGGTCAGGGCAGTCAAAACATTGGGAATCAAACCCTTTTCCTCGACTTCCTGTAAATACAAGGTAGGATTGGTGGGTGCTTTTGTTGAAAGAGATGGACATGGAAGTTAGTGCATGATGTGGTTGTGGGGTTCCTCTTACCTCACAAATTTTTAAGCCACCCACAGCCCCACAATCATGTTGCCTTTGCCCTCTTCTGCTCTCATTATTTTTGGCTGTAATTTCCCTCCCTGACACTACCAGTTTCCAGTTTCATTATTCTAAATAACTAGCCCACCAACCTCCATATGTCTCCTTCTGTTTATCTTAATTCCCCAAACTCACTGGTCTCTGCTTATTCATTCATTAGTATCAAATTTTTGTCTAATTTCTTTTCAAGCACTACCCTCTCATGTTTCCTTCAACTTTATCACATCCCCTACCAATATTGACATAAAACTTGAACATCAGGTTGCTTAAAATGCAAGTGTTTTTTAGTACCATGTGACTTGACTTCATCTGGGGTATTAAGGGAGTCTTTAAAAGGTTGGGCTGCTAGGGATTCCATACCCTGAGCAGGAGACATGCTTCAATCTTTTCAAGCCCCCAAGCGGGTATCAACCTGATTTTATATATCCCGCTTGTTGCTGGACCTTTTAGGTTTGCATGGGGTCCTGTTTCGCTGTCTTTGTGCGTAAAAATGGAGCCAATATATGCCTACCACAAAAGCGCCCTTTTGCCAAACCTCCCTACTGTCCACCCCCACTCCTCCGGCTTTTATGGAAGCCTTCACAAATCTCATCATGAAATAAAGAAACAAGTCTTCGCAATTGGGGCCAAATGGGTTCGACCTCATGTGAACGCGTAAAATCAAATGTCTTTTCCTTTTTCCTTTTCTTTTTTCTGATGATCTTTTTCATGAACTAAATAAATTTACGCAAGGGTGACATGAGATCTCTATACAGTACTATTTCTTAGCCAACAGTGTAAATCGGTGCAGCCCCCTCATGAGACAGTAAGAGGTATTTTGAGGTATAGTCACCATCTCGGACTTCACGTCTAAGGTTTTTATGTTCAGAATTTTAGAAACCAGCTTAATCAATCCACAATCAATTAATCCGAATATTAATTATAAAAATAAAAATAAATTACGTAAAAAAATGGTCTTTTATTGAAAATCTTGGAAACAAATAAACTTTTGTCGGCGTTACGGACAGTGAGCTGCGAATTGTGAATCCTGAGATGTATCCACAATTCATGACGCGTGTTAAGCACGTTTTTAAAATATTAAGGGGCAACTGAGTCCCCATAAAGCGTGCACCTTATCCCCTCATCCCCCCACACCCTACCTTAAAAGTGCTGACGCCCAACAACCATATCGGGTGATTTCCGGACCCACCACAGCCTGGTGACGTGCCACCTCCGTATTTGTTGGACCATCATGGCGTATCTGGGTGTTCCGCCTATTTCTTTTAGCTTTTATGTTATCAGAATTGGAAAGTGCTTTTTCCCATGGCCTGGATTTTAAGCATGGATTGATCAGAGGATAGCTCCCGTTTAATGTTTGAAGGGCTTTACGGCTCCATTTAAAAGCAGCTTCAAAGTTGTGTCATGAGCCACACCCTTTTCAGGCGTCCTTTCGAAATATTAATTTTCGTGAAAGTGCAAGAAATTATTGGCATTAATAAACGATCCGAGGGAAATAAAAATTTTCAACAACCGATTCAATAAATCTAGTAGTGTCAACATATGGCAATAAACATCCTTAACTGCAATTTCATGATTCCATCCTAGACTGTAAATTTGTATGAGGAAAAAAAAACCCACCAATTGAAGGGTAGTTAGCCATCATTCAAGCCATGACGTCCAGCTACAGAGGGCTTAAGGCATGAGCTTGAGGATGAGGTTGCACAAAATCCAATATCAAATCTAGCAGATGCAGTCAAAATAATCAATCAAGTCAATTAGTTAATCATTATTAAGTGACAATTGCAAATATAAAAGCCCATTATGAGGAATCTTGATTTATAAACCCTAATTATAACTCAGACATTGGAGCAATTCCACAGATGCTCCCTCAACGCTTAAAATCAGATCTTAATCCAGTAAATATAACTAGTCTACTACCTAACAACTTAATTGTTTAAGTCAAACTGATAATTTAATTTATTATCAAAGCTATAATTAATACGATGATGCTCACTGTTGGTTTTTTCCGTAGAAAAATAATAGGTAGCTTCAACAGCCCAATTGTTGACACGGGGCATTCTCCGCTTGTTGGAAGGGCATATGTTCCCGCATGCTCTCTTTGAAGGTTTCTTTTCTTTTCCTCACCACAATGTGACGCATCATGTGTCACACTGTCACCAGCCATTGGATTAGTATCTATTCTCATACTCCCGGATCCAACCACTGGGGTTGAACAGAGGGGTAGAGTAGAGTCCCGAGTCCCGAGTCCCGACATGGTTCTCATGAAACCAACTGGAAGGCCTTTGGACCCTTGTGGAGGGGGGGGCCTCTCTACGTACCACAAAATTAGGTATTGTCATTCAAAGATGTGACAGACTCTCCTCGGCTATATGACAACGTGGTGCAACTGGACAACAATTTCCTCTCTAGGCTAAAATCCCATGAACATAAATGAATCCTTGAGACGGTCCTTCACCATATACATATACAGTCATCATTAAAGACCAATTCCGATTTGAAACAATAATGTGGGCATAAGTTTGAACACGGGTGGTCTATATCCAATGTAGTATTAAAGATTTGAAGCAGTAGTGGAGCAGAGGGTAAGGGAAAGGTATGGTATGGTGTGACCAAATGATTTTAAAGCCAATTGATTGGTCTTTGTTTCTGTACTGAGTCAACAGTTGAATAATTTAAGATGGAGTGCCAGAAAATCACATGCTTCAGAACTATCTCTCCCTGTTTATTTTCTCAACTATAAAACATGCATGGCAATTAGCGATCCATGTAATTATGTTTTCACTAGATTCCCACTATTCAATGGGGTGGACCTTCAAATTTAAAACCATGATATGAATATAAATAGCCTATTTAGGTTTATTTTCCCATTATATTTTTATAATAAATTAATAAAAATAAATAAATGGGTTTATTACACTTTACTCCCTAATCTAAGGCATGTTTTATACATTACCCCCTCAAATTTAAAATCGAGCAATATACTCTTTATACTTTATAATTACATGTAATGTGCATTTTTAAAATGATAGTGTTACTTTAATTAGATAGAAAGCGCATATTCTTTCCACATGACCTATTTAAGTGAGGGTAAAAATATTATTTCATTTTAAAACCTTAATTAAGTCTTCCTCTCCTCTTCTTCCTTCTTTCTTTCTCACCAAATTGCAGTCGAAGCATGGCTAAATCCCCAAAATTCAACCAAGACATATATAGTAAAAATTGTAAGAAAATGGTGATGATGCTAACATTTTTTTAAATTTTCCTCTTCTTCTTCTTTTTCTTCTTCTTTCACTCTTTCTCTCTCCTCCCAATTTTTATTGAACAAATTTCCCATAAAAAATTTTCCAAAATTTAGCCAAATTTTTTGAAACATCAAAACGAAACCCTAAATCTAAAACAGAAGCATAACATAAAAACAAAACTCAAACTTAACCCTAACTCAATGTTGTATACATATGTCATGTGATTTGAATATTGTATTAAGTTTGTTTGATTGTTGTTGTTTTGTGGGTTTTTACACTTTGTTTGGTTGGTGAGAAAATAAATCAATTTTTTTTCCTTTATAAATTTTGAATCTAAAACTATTTAAATTAGTTGAAGTGATTTTTTTAATAATATTGTTATTTTTTTGGTAAAATTTTTGAGTTTGGTTTCAATCACCATAAGATTTATAATCTTGTTGTTGAAATTTTAATTTCTCAGGCCAAAATTCTTTGAAAATTTCAGTTGACGATCAAAGGAGGAAGAAGAGGGCTAGTTTGGGGATTTTGGTATTTTGAAATAAAATGACCATTTTATGCTTGATCACTCGAAGTCACATGTCTTTACATCTAAAAAAATATCTCTTAAAAAATACATATTATATGTAATTATAAATTGTAAAAAGTATATTGCTCGATTTTAAACTCAATTGGGCAATATACAAAACACGGAATAAGGGGTTGAGGATAAAGTGTAATAAACCCTAAATAAATTTAATACCATTTTTTAATATATGGCTGTTCACGATGTAGCCATGTCTTCCAGAGAATATTGCAAGTAACCCATGCCTTCAAAACAGCATTGAGAACAAGGTACCATAGCACTGTACCATGAAAACCTTTTTGTAATTTTATGTCTGTAATAAGGGCTTAAGCAAGTATGACTGACATAAGATTCCACAAAGACTTGCATGGGAATTTGCAACAAATAAGACACAGACCCAATATCAAAAATTGCTAAACAAGGCAAGACAATATCATTATGCTAATAAACTAAGACTAGTTCGATTAAATTAAGTGGACTGACCCAATTGGAGATGTTCGAAGAATATAAAAGGTATGTGGGTTCAATTAAAGTCGTAAGATAGAATTAAACAGTCTAGGAAAGAGAAAAAAAGGTGAGTTGGAGTTAGGGGCAAATATTTAAAATAGGACAAGCAAGTGGATAAATTAAAAGTCACACTTGGGAAGTTAGATGCATGAATATTAATTGGTCTTCTTTACTTTGACAGTTAAGTTGGTTTTTGGATCTTGTGTCATAGGCTTTTCTATGAAATGGGTAAATGCCAGAGCAATTTTGGCCAGCTGTTTGTATCGCAAGAGGTCAAAAGGGCCTCGGCAATATCTCTTCTTCTATCCCTCACCCCATGCTTTAATATTTGTTTCAATGATTAAATCTAAATTTGATTTTAAGAAATATTTTTAATATTTTCAAGACTTGAAAATTTTTATCTTCCAAAAATTATGAGTATAAACTTTTCATCATTAGAAAGAAGAAAAACATTTTTTTACCATCACTATTAAAACATACTTTAAATATCTGAATTATTTTTAATAATAATAATAATATTTGAAAATTATGTAAGGCCAATAAGAATTAGAGCCATATATAAAAATATTTCCATCCTTTAAATTTGTTAACTAAGTCATATACATAAATAGAAAATAAATAAATAAAATATAAGATTTTTAATGTGATTCGATAATTAATATGATTCTTACGTTCTCATATTATACTAATATTCAATAATTTATTAATTAAAAGAAATAAGAAGAGTTATAATGGTGAAACTTTCGAGAAATACATTTTTCAATTATAGTCACAATCGACTAAAAAAAAATACAAATATTAATCATATAATGATGATAAACTAGTTATTTATCTCATTTAACAAAAAAAAAAAAAATACAAATTATCCCAGTGTGCTACCCCCTTAAGCCCCAGTAGTTGATCGAGCAACTCTCGCAAACCTAGTAAAGAGTTTGATCCCCATAAGTTGACCTAACAGCTCAACCCGACATTTCTAGCGAAGTGCAAACAATCCAATAAAATTAGATATTTAGCATGAAATAACGCTATTGAAATTAAGGGGTCCGTTGGCATAGTAAAAGAAAATTCAATTTTTGTTGATATTTTCTCATGCTTTCTGCACAGTTTTGGGAATAGACTAGTCACCAAGTCACTGTAGCACACATTGGACAGGGCTTTAACACATAGGGGATCCAAACAGCCCCTATCCAATCACAGAAAGAACCAGGTGCTACCCCAGCTGTGACCAGCCCAACAATGACCGAGGCCCACCCCCATTGGGTAGTCCTTGGCACGCGTGCAAGAGGCGCGTGAAAAAAATGGGTCGAATTCAGTTCAAAGCCTCGAAACGAGTCTTTCTCGCCTTCTTACAGTCAAAGCCAGTACTCACATCAGCCACCACCACTGTCTCAGTATCAACCATATCTCCTCCATTACAATCTCCACAGTTTTGCCACATTCCCAGACCGCAGAAATTGCAGATTCATAATCTCTGCGCGCAAGTTCTCCACCAAATTTGGCGGGTACCACTCCCATCTCTTCCCCTCTTTCATCATGGCGGTCAAGAATTTTTAGTGGTCCCTGTATCCACCACTCAGTCATTGGATTTTTCTGTTTGGATGTAGAATAGAGACGAGGACGAAAATGGAGAGGGATTCTTACTCTAGCCTTCTCTGTTTGGATGAGGATGTAGTGGATGAAGAAGCCTTCATTAGCTTCAAAAACTGCACACCTTCGAATACTGAAGATGATGAGTACGTACAACTGTTGGTTGATAGAGAGATGAGTTTTGGGATTAAAACAAACCATTCATTCTTGATTTTGAACTGGGTTAAGCTTGCTCGTCTCGACGCAGTCGCATGGATTCTCAGAGTCAGTTCCTTTCCCACCCTTTTTTTAACACTGTTGTGTTTTGATTTATTTCATCGTGATAAATTCATTTAATTCCGAATTGATTTTTTTTTTTTTTTGGAATTCAGACAAGAGCGGTGTTTGGATTCCGCTTCCAAACTGCCTACCTGTGTGTGGCTTATCTGGATCGGTTTCTTTCTCGGCGAGCCATTGATGTGAGTTTTTGATACTTGATCGAAACGGAGAACTTGTTTGTTGGAATCGCAAATTTGATTGACTCTTAACTTTCTGCAGAGCGACAAAACATGGGCGATTCGATTGCTGTCAGTGGCGTGTCTTTCTTTGGCGGCGAAGATGGAGGAATGCAGAGCTCCGGCGCTATCGGAATTCGCTGTTGAAGAATACAATTTTGAGAGCAAGGTGATTCAGAGAATGGAGCTCTTGGTATTGAATACATTGGAATGGAGGATGGGTTCAATTACACCTTTTGCTTTTATTCATTACTTCATCACAAAATTTTGCAATCAATCTCCACCACCAAATGTGGTATCAAGGACTGTACAACTCACCATGGCTATAATGAGAGGTAATTTCTTCATACTCAGGATTGATTCACTTCACCTTCAATCCCTAAATTGGACTGTTCTTATTTTGTTTTATTGGGTTTTTCATATTTGTTCTTTTTTTATTTTTTGTAATGCAGAGATAAATCTAATGGATCATCGACCATCTGTTATTGCTGCCGCAGCAGTATTGGTGGCATTGGATCAGAGATTAACAAGAAATGAATTGGAGTGTAAGATGAATGCCATCTCTTCATGTGGATCTCTTCAACCTGTAAGTTTTTCAATGTGTTTATGTAGAAGGAATTTTCCCATAAAGGAAAACAGGAAAGGAAAACTGATGGGTTTTAATCAATCAATGTATGTTGTATACAGGAGGATGTGTTTTCATGCTATAGTGTAGTGCAGGGGCTTGACAAGGAGAAGCGTGCACTTTCACTAAACCCGTCCACTACCCAATTGAGGCCAGCCGTTGATGTGCATGAAAATTCTTCAGTTACTTCTTCCGCTAGCACCAAAAGAAAAAGGCTTACCTTCTATGATTGTGATCCAAATTATGGAACACCCAATGAGAAGCGACCTCGCTAGCAAAAACCCCGGCTGTGGTAGCTTTAGTAGATGATTATTGGGCTAATGGGTCTTTCTTAATTACCAGTTTATGGATATAATTCGAGGTTGATTGAGTGTCTCATCAAGGAAACTAATAGAAAGGGGAAACAGAAGAGGAAAAAAGTACACACAACAAAAAAAAAAAAAGAAGAGGAAGGGAAAGCTTTATGCAACATATAAAGGCTGATTGTCATATTAGTCTGAAGACACAAGGCGGAAAGGAGGCCCTTGGGAGGTCTTTTTGAACGCTGCTTGTGAAACAGCCATTCCGCTTTACGGTTACTTGTTCAATCTTTTTATTTTTTTTTCATTTCTAATTTTCTTTCTATTTCTTTGCTGTATTTCCAGATTTATTAAGCCTTGCAGCCCTACCTTTTGATGGGGTGCTTGTGATGCTTTCCATGTTTTTGAAAAGGCTGAAAGCAATGAGGAGTGAGGGGGGATGGGGGATGGGGGATGGGGGAGAGTAGCAGCAGCAGCAGCAGCAGCAACTATTTGTGTGATTTGATTCATGTGTGTTGGATACACTAGCCATCGAAAAAAAGTTTGTAAAGGTGAATGTGATTGGATTTGTTTGAATGTTTGGGGATGCCTTTAAAGGTGGACCCTGCTCGTTTCCTGTGTAGCTTTCCTGTGTTGAGGGGGCCATCAAAGAAAAAAAACCCCTCCAACACATCGTTTGTGGAATCAAAAAGAATTTCTATGTTGATCGTACTTGATGAAATAGATCTCTTGTGTGTACTGATTACAAAATTTTCCAGAAAATCTTGGTGATGGTAGCTCTACAACCAAACTCCCTTTGTATAGACAAGCATTTATACATAGAAGAATGATCAAGCATCATTCATCAGTGTTTTCATTCATTTTCATTCATCATCACATACTTCATAAACATCCTGCATATGGAACAAATGAGTGAGTGTATTGTGATGGGTGGGTGGAGGCTGGAGGGGAAGGCAAGATATGGAGAGATTGTGAGAGGCAGAGGCAGTCAATAGGGGCAGAGAAGAGTTAAGAGTCTACCGGGGTATGTTCTGGTAATGTGCACACTGAGCAGCAGCCAGCCTGAGAATTGTTGCCTTGTTGGGTAGAACATGGGATTCCAAGACTTGGGCAGAGAGGACAGCAGTGATATCGTACTGGGTCTGGGGTGGGGGGGATGGTGGGGAAACTCAGCTATACTTTTATTTCTCTTTTGTGTATTCAAGCATCAAGGGTTGAATAGAGTAGTAGTATATGTGAATGAGATACCAGGTTGCCATTATGTTAAACAATCGTGGCTTGTAGCTGGGATTCTTGGGAGCGCATGCTGCATCCACAAATCCCACCATGCCCAGTATATATCGGTGAAATTGAATTATTAACATGGCCCATAATTTTTTTTCTTCCCTTTTTTCCTTTCCAACAATCCACCAATGGTTAATTTTTTTATTTGAAATTGAAATTTATTTATATTTATACCCATGTTTTTCTCAATTATAATAATTTTTTTTAGACAATAAAAAAATGGATAGGTGAAAGCTATGCCTTCCTGCTTGTGTTTTCGCGTATGCAAGCATGTTTTATAATTATTCAAAATTAGTATTTTTTTTTTTTTTGTCCCTCTCCTCGCCCCATCCATCCATTGTCTACGTGTCCCATAGTGTGCAAATCACCCAACAAAACATAGGCCTACTCAAGAATATCATAAGTTTACGTAGTATTAAAATAAAAATATTAAGAAAAAACTATAAAGAGTGATAAAATAAATAATAATAAGTGTTGAAGCTATTTATTTTAAATATGTATATACACATCATAAAATTTACCACGTTGAAAGTATATAATTGTTACTAATATAAAAATAAAAAAATTATTTTATCAAATTGTATTATTTGAAAATATTTTATATTTTGACATTTAAATCACAATACACTTATAAAATGTTTAAATTTTCAATGACAATGCATTTGATGCAAAGACACTTTATACGAAAAAAAATTGGTATTTTAATTGAATGAATATCTTGATTATGAGGAGATTGCCAAAAATATTAGAAGTCTAATTCCTGCTTCCACTAGGATTTAAAGAATTCCTTGCCTTTATGAACTATAATTTGTAACATTAGACAATGACAAACATGTTGATGTCTAAATTAATTAGCATGAAAGGAGTAAGGGGATTAAATAACACATAATGGACATAAGCAAAATAACCAATCAACTCAACACTTTGAAAATGATTTTTTCAAAATTTCATGCAACACAAGGATAAATGGATCATTCATGAATCGATGGTTATGTGTGTGTGAGAATAAGGAACATTAAAACAAAAACAATTATAAGCGGTATATATGGTACCACAAGACAGAAATCAATCTCATAAAATAAAAGGAATAAGAAAGAAAAGTTAGAAATTTGGCACCTTGAATGGTAGAGAGAAGGAAAATAATTTAAAATGTTACTTCTAAAAAGGTACAAAAAAAAAAAGAAAAAAAAAGAAAAAAAGAACACATGAAGAAGAGGAGCATAAAGAGAAACATTCTCTCTTATATCCTAAAAAGGCTTCTTTAGAATCCTCGTGACATTAGCAACTCATTTTCACTTAAAGTTACATTAAATGGATGTAAACTCGAATTTCTTGAATGAAAATATCTATATGAATCAGTTTCGAAGAAGATGAAAGGAAAATTTGGTGTACAAATTAAAAAAGTTTATACATGAGTTAAAACAAGTTTCTCCTTTGGATTTATGGAAAATATTATTGATCAATCTATATGATTGAAGGTTAATGAGAGCAAGTTCATATTTGTAATCCTCTATGCCATTCATATCTTGCATGCTAGTAAAGATATCAATTTATTTAAAAAAACTAAAGTTTTTCTTTTTGAGGACTTTGACATAAAGGACCTAAATGAAGCATTCTTCATGATTAAAATTAAAATTAATTTGTTAGGGTAAGTCCAAGTGACTTCTTAGACTTTCCCAAAAGACTTATATCTATAAAGCTCTTGAAAGATATAACATGCATGGTTGTTCTATGGGAGTGGTGTCAATGTTTAAAGGTGAAAATTACAATTTTGATCAATGCCCATGAAACAAAGTGGAGAGGAGTGAAAAAGTAGAAAATAATCCACATGCTCCTGCTATGGGAAAGCTTAATGTTGCTCAAACCTATGCTAGTTTTGACATTAGCCTTTTTGTTAAGAGTATTAGGAAGGTTTGAAAGCAATTTAGGATAAGATCATTGAGTTGCTACCAAAAAGGTATCACATTATCTGTAAGGAACAAAAGATTACATGCTCACGTTTAGGTATACTCGAAATCTTAAAGTAACTAGATATTCATATTATGATCAAATGATAGAAAATCAATACATGAATACATTTTTTTGCTTGTTAGTAAAGTTGTCTAATGAAAAAGCACTTCCTCCTCCATGGAAGCACAACTTATGGTATGTTATGAGGTCACTTTTCTTGTGCCTTGGTTAAGGAACTTTATTTTAGGACTTCAAATTTTAAATTTAATTTCTAAACCAATGTGAATTTTATGCGACAATTGCTTTGTAGTTTTCTTATTAAAAAACAACAAAAAAAGTTCAAGCAAGTCAACGATTATTAACAGAAAATATCTTACAGTTAGAAAGAAAAAAATTCAAAATCATATAATGTCAACTAAACATATCAACATATTGGTTTGACTAACCTTCGCATGTAGGAGATCGAGATTCGAGACACAGCCCCAGGACTCCGGGAAAGATGTAGATCGATAGGCGATTGCCCTATAAAGAGAAGCAGAGAAGCACGTAGTGGTAAACAGATAGATGCCACAGGGATTGCGGTCAAAGTACATATGAAAACATCTTTGTTGCTGGGTGGAATCCAAACAAATGTATGGCGTATATAATGAATAAAAGAATCACCAGGTTCCGATAAAGTATTTTTAGATTGTGTTGTAATTATGAATAAAAATTACATATCCTTTGAGTTGCATAATGCATTTATATTTTAGGAGGAGCCCTTGTAATTGAGCTTTATTTACATTTCAGGAAAGATTCAGAATAGATAATGAAACTGAGTCGTGAGATCAGTCAGATTAGGAGGGGTGCCACAGACTACTGCAAACTCCTTAAAATCCTTGAAACTGCTTCCCAATTATGAAAAACGCCCTTTCACTTTCTGATACAATAACTGTAAGGCAATAGTAGTTCCAATGTTGAAATCAGGCACCATCCACCATGAGCTTGTGTGCATAATAAACAAGAAGCTCATTTTCTCTCCATTGCTCCTAATTAACATTAGGTTCTCATAAAGGCACATTATCAATACTGAGAATGCCAGTAAGAACCCAATGAAAATGATGTTATGCAATGGAATGAGTATGATCTAACAAATGGTCCATTCTACTGAATAGAAAAGAAATATAAAGAAGCCCTATGCCAATCATCCTTTTACAAACTAGTATTGTGCAAGTTTTTTGCTTTCCGTTTAGGCATAGTTCAGGACAAGTCTGTCCCAAACTATGACTACAAAAATTGACTGCATATACTATAGAGGATTCCTCCCGGAAATTTTCTAAGCTATCAAACTTGAGAAACTCCATCAGCTAAAAAATAATGCTGTTAATGTAGAATTTGGAAAAGACAAAAACCCATGTCCTTGTGTGAATTTGGATAAATGAGTTAGAAAGTACCTATCCAGTTTGCCTTGATTTCATTTTCCATCCACAGGAATCATTTTTAAGGCAGCTGCTATTGGCATGCACAGGAATCCAAGGAGAATGCTACCAATCCACTGCTGCATAGTAAGAGGGGATGTGTTTGCAAAGGTACCAAGGAACTGGACGATTATGATTTGAAATATGACAGTGCATGTGACTACAGCTACAAACACATGGTTCCTTAGCATGCCCTTGAAGACATTTATCTTCTCCAACTCCCTGGAGTTGATCTCGTTGAAAACCTGAAGCAAAAGTCACTATTCCAGTGTTAATCCATAATCTGCTGAAATTTAAGAGTTTGAGAACTTCAAGGATTAATTAATTGTGATTTAGACAGCTCCAGTTTGTAGTTTAGACATTTTCCATCAGCCTTGACTTCAATGATGCAACTCAAAGTTTCTATACACATTTTGATCCACAAAGATGCTAAATCTAGGCAGCAAGCACTAGACATGGATCATTGTCAACTTGCATTTTGGCTACCATTGAAATGGTGTATGATATTTTATAGGTCATTGAATGATGCATATTAAGAGATGAATAAAAGAGTAAGTTATGAAACTAACTTCTCAATGGAAGTCATTTTCCTCCATGGAAGGTTCCTAGAGTCATTTTGGTGATGTAACTTTTCATTGTACTAAATGTAGCCTTGTTAGTGCCAAACTGCCAAAACATTAGGGAAGCACTTCCAAATATAGAAGTCGTGTAAGTTACCTGACAAAAGACAAAGGTGTTGAAAATAATTGTGTTTAGAATCAAATCAGAATCCGGGCCATCAAGATGGAAAAATGCTTTCCCTCTTGTTTGAAGAAACCATATTACGACAAATTGATAGAGAGACTGCCCAATGATATTTCTCCACATCACATTACTGATGAAATTTTCTTTCCTTCCCACTGGAGATCTTTTCATTAACTCATCATTAGGAGGTTCAGTAGCCAGTGCAAGTGCTCCCAGTGTATCCATAATCATGTTGACCCACAGAAGCTGAACCGCGGTCAGGGGAGCATTTCCTGAGACCACACATCAACCCAAAAAACAAAGGTGAACATGAATAACATATGCAAAACAGAAATTCAAAATGATAAATACAGAATGGGCAAGAGCCAACATCAGGGTCTATATACCTGTCAAACATGCTGAAGAAAAGTTTACAACTAGGGCAACTATATTGACTGTCAACTGAAATTGAACAAATTTCTGAATGTTAATGTAAATTGAGCGTCCCCATTTGCCCACAGTCACAATAGTGGAGAAGTTATCATCCATAATTATGACATCAGCACTCTCTTTTGCCACCTGAAATTGGGAAGAAGTTTTTCAGCATATGATTCTGCTTAAAACTAATAAAATTCAAAGTGATGATAACTTTACACAAACTACAAGCCCAGAGGATGGATGCAGAACAATAGTATCAAGGATCAAGAACTCCACATCCAGCAACAAAGGAATGAGATCAATCCATATGGTACACCAAAGGTTCAAAAGGCACAAATGTCATGTGGGGCATCAGGATCTCCCAATAACGGAAGCAGAAGCCTCAAGTTATGAAGCTCAAGCCCAAAAATCCCCAAGTTTATATAGAAAGGCTGCAGAAATATTTCGAGAAAAAACTAAAGAAGTTTCTTATGTGGTACCTTGTCCCAACCATTCAGGGTTGAGAGCACAGGTCATCCCTCTGCAATTCTGGCTTCCTTTTATGTACGCAGGACTCAAAAAAGTATCAAAGAAATAGAAACAAAATTGAGAAAGATAGGATTGTTGGAACTCAAGATCGACTTATTGTGTACATATGCATCAAAACAAATTATATCATGTTCCCTATTTATGTTATCAGAAATTAAATTAAATTGAAAGTCATGAGCTCCTTATTCTCCCATACAGCTATAATGTTATCCATCAATTTCAGAACCTGCAATAGACTACATATTTACCTTGAGCCACTTCTCTCGAACCCTAGGAAAACAGAGCATTCTAGGAACCAAAAAACAGGGGTAATCAAATTAACTCTATCTCAACTGTCTGTTTGAAGTAGTATTTGTTGATTTTTGGAATTTGGCATTTGTGCATAGCAGAAACTACAGAGAAAAGATTTATTCAGAGGAGATCAAGCTTGTAAGCACCCAAAAGCACAAAATCAAAGTGTCAAAAAGAAAAAGAAAGAGCTAGTAATCTGAAATGAGCAGATAATGAAATTGCCATCAACATGATCAAAGTGTAAGGAAATCAGCAAATAGATTAGCTAGTACAAGTGAATAAAAGGATTGTTCTCATATAAACATATTTTTGAATAATTCCAAATTCAGAAAATAAGTAAAAGATTTTATAAGTTAGTAAATCAACCACATTTTAGTGAACCTTCTCTCATGCTAGATTAAAGGAACAGTATTTATGTATCACCTCTGTTCCAGCAATGCCCATTGCAAGCCCAATGTCTGCTTCATGAAGTGCAGGAGCATCATTTGTACCATCCCCAGTCACTGCAACAACTTCTTCCAATGCAGTTCTCAAGTGTTTCACAAGGATATGCTTATCCAATGGTGAAGATCGAGCCATTACCTGTACAAGAGGAAATTTCCAATATTGGTAACAAACAAATTCTTCTCACTCTGAGTAATTGCAACCTCAGATAAAAGCATCCTCATATCAGAATGAATTTCACTGGTCATCAGATGACTTCTGATGGTCCATTGGAACATCGATCCTATTGATTCAACATAGTCTCCATAATCATTTTCACTCCTACTAGTTGTCCTACTGGTTAAATTCATGTTAATGATATATTGTATAGAATTATTGTTAATATTTCTGGTTAAGTGGAGGAGGAAAGTGTCAGCTACCAAGCCTTACATAGCTACATATTAAACTAAAACCCCAAAACTAGTAAAGCTAATTCAGATTTAATTGAAGTTTCAAAGCTTTTAGTCTATCCAAAAGGGGAAAAAAAGGCTTTAAAGCTTTTAATATTCAACTTTTGGCAATTCAGAATGGAACAACCAAATCAACCTGCGGTTAATCTGATTGATCCATGAACTACCCATCAAAATAGTTTAATGGCATGGTTGTTATTTTTCAATAGGTAAATTTTAGTCCTCACTAGGACTTGAACCTGGAACCTTTCACAAACTCTCCCCAACCCTTTACTACTTTAACCAGGCCTCAAGTGAACATGGCTGTTATTGTTGCTTTCATTTCCATTTTTTATTCTTATTTGGTATGTACAAAAACCTTGTACATTATTATTTTTTCATTTTACAATTCTTGCCCATGACCATGAGTTTACATTTGGATTGCTTAGCTTTTCAAATTAAACAATCATCAGGTAATATTTGCCCAAAATAAGGTATTCTAATTCATAATTGTAGGAACCCTAATCAGAAAATTGATCTTATAGAGCATCGATGTCATTGGGTTCTTTTCAAAAAAAATAATCAAGGACACACAGCGTCAGTTGAAACTTTATGAGATATATCATGTACTGCCTTTTTTTAGGAATCACTTAGACAGCAATATCCAAGAAAAAAATTCATGTTCAACCAGTTCAATAGTTAATCACCAGGCAAAATGCTCTAAGAAAATTGTAACTAGTCCAATGAAAAATCACCATGCAAAAGCACAAAGAAAATTGTAAGTCAAACTAGTAAAATAATCAATCAACATGCTAAATGCAGTGAATCCCAGTGGCCATTGGAAGCCATTCATCCTAAAATTTGGTTCCAGACACACCTATATGCTGCTAAGATGGTGTAATTAGAAATGGAAATGCACCTGAATTATTGGAATTAGTTTTTGCAATTCCTCCTCACTCTTCTCACGAAATACTGGACCTTCAATTGCTATGCCTTCGTCAGTCAGAATGCCACATTCTCTAGCAATTGCCTTTGCAGTGTTTATGTTGTCTCCAGTAACCATCCGGACAGAAATACCAGCTGATCTACAAATTGCAACAGACTCCTTGACACCTGGGCGAACTGGATCTTTGATACCCACAATTCCTATACAAGTATATCCTTTACTGGGA
The DNA here is from genome assembly GCF_004353265.1 of Vitis riparia. Lineage (NCBI taxonomy): Eukaryota > Viridiplantae > Streptophyta > Magnoliopsida > Vitales > Vitaceae > Vitis > Vitis riparia. The sequence continues at coordinate 7,587,588 of NC_048448.1, read as the reverse complement.
AGAGGATTCTCTGCAGAGAACTCACTTCCAAGTTCCATATAAGCAAGACATAGGGTTCGAAGAGCTTCACTAGCAAATCTTTCAATTGTATCCTTCAGATGATTGAATGATGCTTCATTGAGAGGAACAACATCACCATTCGAGTCTATGACTTTGTCACATGAAGCCAAAACTATTTCAGAAGCACCTTTAGAGTGGGCCCGAAAACCTCCTCCAGGAATCTCTAGAACCACTCCCATTCGTTTCTTTGCAGAATTGAATGGTTCAACTTTCACAAGTTTTGATGCTTGCCGTTCTGCTTGGAAATCCCCACCAAGCAACAAACAGAATTCCAAAAGAGCAGCTTCAGTGGGTGTTCCTAGTATCTCAGTTTTGTTGTCTTTGTTGGTGACAATTTCTCCCCCAGTGTTGTTAAATATTGATTGAAGTAAAATTCTAACAGCAAAATCAGGAATTCCAGAGCAGAAACTAGAAGTTTCCTCAGAGCTGCTCACTTCCTTGATTTTTCCACAAATGCATGCCTTCACAACAGTCATGTGGTTAGTAGTTAGAGTTCCTGTCTTGTCACTGCAAATACTTGTGGCAGATCCCATGGTCTCACAGGCAGCCAGATGACGGACAAGTGCCTTATCATGCATCATCTTCTTCATGGCAAAAGCAAGGCTCAATGTCACAGCCAAGGGCAACCCCTCAGGAACTGCGACCACAACAATTGTAACAGCAACAGCAAAGAATTCCAACATTTCCAGTGCATCATCTCCAGACCAGCTCCAGTGGGACCCCTCTCGGAGTTTGCGGCTGAACAATCCTTGCACCAGAACAGCAAAAGTCACAGCAGCAAAAAACAGGCCGAGTTTTCCAATGATGGTTGCCACTCCATTTAGTTTTACCTGCAATGGGGTCTCATCATCCCCTCCTTCACTAAGAGTTGCCATCAATTTACCCCATTGGGTTCTCATCCCAACAGTAGTCACAAGCATTTTGCATGACCCATCCTGAACTTTAGTTCCAGACAAGAGAAAAGGATTCTCGGAATTCACATGAACTGGCTCACTCTCTCCTGTCAAACTGGACTCATTTATCAACAAAGAAAATCCTAAAACAAAAAGTCCATCAGCTGGGACCTGATCTCCAATGGAAAGATGAACAATATCACCTGGAACTAGATCATATATTGATATCTTTTGCCTCTGCCCATCTCTAGTAACCTGAACTGTAATCTTTTTCTTCTCTGTGTCCAAATCCTTGAACTGCAAAGATTGTCTATAATCACTTATAGCAGTGACAAATACAACAAGCAGAATACTTGCAACGATTCCAAGTCCATCATGTGCACCCTTTGGCCATCCTTCCATTATTATGCCAACAAGAAGAGACACAAAGCAACAAACAGCAAGTATCATAAGGGTCATATCATGAAGGGCTTCCCACACAAAAACCCAGAAACCAGGGACTTTGGTTTCAGTGAATTTATTAATTCCATAAATTTCCTTTCTTTTATTCAACAGATCATCAGCCATAGGAATACCATTGGTGGTTGATGTGGAGAGCTTCTCTGCAATACCCTGAACCCCACCATGAATTTTCAGCTTTTTTAAGTCATGGCCTTCCACAATTGATCCCAACTCATCAGCACAAATTTGAAAACCTGCAGCTGTTACTTCCTCAGGTGCCATGTAGTCACTGGACAAACCTGAAGGCATTGAAGGGAAATCCAATAAAAAAGGCACACCTCACTATCAGAACCTTTGAGTTGGAGAAGACTGAAGATGTTCTTACCATGAATAAACTGAAGCGCAGCCTGTGAAACTAGAACTGCTACTCTAAACTTCTCCTGCAACATTCAAGATAAAAACCATTATATATCAAAAGGAAGAAACCAAGACGACACTGTTCTAGTTTAATCTCTACATAAAACATGTCCTAGTTGGGTTCAACTGAATGAAGACAAATTTTGTGAAGTTTTATATGGTTCATCGTTAGTTTGCATTGCATACAAATCACATCACGATGGTACATCCATACTTTAGTCTTCTTTCCTGAAAAATCAAATGGAATTACTGAAAATAGTAAATACAATTCAAAGTTTTCTAAAATAGCAGGATTTCCATAAAAATAAAAATAAAATTCTCTCCCTAGAAAAAAGAAAGAAAAAGAAAAATGCTATTCAAGCTGAAGGAGTTTGCTGGTTTGCTTTGCCGATACACTAAATGTCACATGATGCAATTTGTGCAAAATCAGGGTTATTTATGCCTAGAGCTAGATCACAGGCGGGTTAAACCCAATCCAACCTGAAAAAATATAAGCTTTGCTAAGCTGCCTGACGTAAGGTTGGGTTGTGCCTACGTTGAGACCTTACCAAGCTAAGCTGAATGATAAACCTGATTTAACATGTAATTCTTTAATGGAAAATAGAAAATATATTAATAGAATAGCGCCTATCTATTCACAATTTAGGCAACCTAAAAATCCAGATTTTTTAAATGTTTTTGTTAAGCATACTAGAAAAGTTTCCTTCAGTCTTTGATCTGGCATCTCTATATTTTTATGTAATATGTTAATGTTTTTGTTAAACAAAAATTTTGGAATTATAATAAATTACCTATAGTTAAAACACTTTCACTAATGTTAGGTTTGTATCACCTTCACTCTTTTCACATTCAATCTGTGAATTAAAAAAAAGAAAAAAAAGTAGGTGAAATAAAATATAAAACAGAAATGGAACAACCTTTTCTAATAATTTTAATTATGATGTGTTATAACATTTTAGTATTTTTATCACTCAACTATAACCTCCTTCATATTCTTTATGTTCCTACTAATTTTGTGGTTACATATAATGGGGATAAAAGGTGATATTTTATGGTTATAAATAACATACCAAAGTTATGAGGATTAGAGATGATATAATGGATTATCGAATTTGTGTTTACAATTAAAAATTTAAGGTAATTGAAAATATGACATAATTCAATTCCCATAATTCAATTTATGGTTAAATATTTTACAGTATCACACAGTTTTCATTATCTCCTACCTTCTTCATTTTGTTTCTTGACCAAAAGAAGAGTGCTATTTTTTGGTGTTTTAAGCTCCACCACTCGTATGGATTGGTGTGAGTCATACAACAAATCAGTTGGCGTATTGTATCCTAGAAGGGACAAGCCTAGAGAATTTTGCTGCACCAGTTTCTCAAGTTATCAAATCACAGAAGGCCTGCATCTTCTTAAAGAGAGAGATTTTTGTGCCTTGCCTAATTGTTCTCACTCATCTCTTTTTACTGTAATTTCCTTTACCATTTGAAATCCCAACAACAATTTTAAGGCATTCAAATGGAGCCACAACTGAGAAGAGAAGCAAAATGTGAACATTGGAGATCTCAACAAGCTTTTTCGTGTGAAGGGGGGCACACTTCAAAAGATGGGAAGGAAAAGTTCCTTTCTACCTCACTCTTCTCAAAGTAGCTTACGTTCTCACCAAGAAAAACCTAAAAAAGATTCCTACTGACAATATGAATGAAGATGAGCTCTATGAGCACGAAGAGAAGGCAACATATGAAAAGGATGTGTCTAATTGTCGGTATTATCTCTTCAACTGCCTTGTTGATCATTTTTATTATTATTATTATTGTGATACTATATATTCTTTTGCAAGGAAAATTTGGAAGGCCTTATAGAACAAATATAACATAAGAAGGCAGGTGCCAAGAAGTATGCAGCCAGTCAGTTTTTCTATAAGCAAATGGTGGATGGAAAATCCATTGTAGAGCAAGTTTAAGACTTCCAAATGATAGTAACGTAAGTCAATTCTGAAGGAATCAAAATTGGTGACAATTTAGTTGTTGTTAGCATTATTGACAAGTAAACACCATCATGGAGGGAGTTTCAGAGAGCATGTCCCACAAGCAAAAGGAAATTTCATGGAAACCTTGATCACAAGTGTCCACGTAGAAAAGGAGGCAAGAGGCTAAGATGGACTCATACAAGAAAGAAATAGTAAAGTTACCAAGGTAAATTTAATTTCTACGAGTAATAATTTGCCCAATGGTCATTTTTCCAACAATTCCCAATAAATGGATTGGCTAGTTCCTATTTGGAAGGTTGCAATTTCTTAACCGCCGCAGTTTCTACCCCTGCTAATAGTTTAGCACATTCTTTATTGTTACTATGGGGTCCTGAAGCACAAGGAGATTTTACTCGTTGGTGTCAATTAGGTGGTCTGTGGACTTTTGTTGCTCTTCATGGCGCTTTCGGACTAATAGGTTTCATGTTACGTCAATTCGAACTTGCTCGATCTGTTCAATTGCGACCTTATAATGCAATCGCATTCTCTGCTCCAATCGCTGTTTTTGTTTCTGTATTCCTAATTTATCCACTAGGTCAGTCTGGTTGGTTCTTTGCGCCTAGTTTTGGTGTAGCAGCTATATTTCGATTCATCCTCTTTTTCCAAGGGTTTCATAATTGGACGTTGAACCCATTTCATATGATGGGAGTTGCCGGTGTATTGGGCGCTGCTCTGCTATGCGCTATTCATGGTGCTACCGTAGAAAATACTTTATTTGAAGATGGTGATGGTGCAAATACATTCCGGGCTTTTAATCCAACTCAAGCTGAAGAAACTTATTCAATGGTCACCGCTAACCGCTTTTGGTCCCAAATCTTTGGGGTTGCTTTTTCCAATAAACGTTATTATAATGATAAGTCTCGACCCATAAGGAGAAAACATAGTACTATGAGTTCTCATTTGAGTAATGACATTATGAATGTGAAATATATTAAATCTTATGATAATATTGCAAATTCATTAACAAAGGCCATGACAAGAGAAATGGCATGGAATGCACCAAGAAGGATAGAGTTAAAGCCCATACAATCATGAGTCATTTATGAGGATACCCAACCCGGTACTAGAGATCCTAAGAATTGGGTTCAATAGGAAAAATGAATCATAAGATGTCTATAAAAATGCACCATCAATTTTGCTCATCCTTGTGGTATAAGTGCATTATCTTGTCATGGTATAAATGGACTAAAAATTGGCAATTTTGTTCCTATTTATTTTCTAGCTTAGGAATCTTTTTAGATAATGACTTACTCTCCATTAAAGATTCAAGGTTGTTATTCGCTCAACTAGAAGGTCACAGATAAGTTTAAAAGGATTTGGCTTGTGGCAAGTAAGGTACTTAAAGGGTTAAGTGCATTGGTATATTTTTTATTGAATTAAAAAGATTAAATTAATATTTTGAAAAAGGCAGGACACTTGAGTGATAGAAACAACACTCAAGCATTGGGACCACTCAAGTGTTTAACCAATGCTCAAGCATGGGTAAGTGCACTTGAGCACTCATGCAGAATCAACCAGAATATGGTAGAATATTTTCAGACATTTTACGCAAATTGAGTTTGAAAACCTTGGGATACTGACCTCTTAGGGCTTGGAAGCCTATATAAACCTTGTTATAACCCTTTTAGGGTTGAACATTCATCAAGAGGTTTAGCCTAACTCACCCAGCCATTCCCAATCTCTAAAAAATGATTCAAAGTGTTGAATCTTGGGTTATTTGAAGACCTACATCCCTTCAATGGGGCTGAAGCATATTCACTAGAACAATTGGAGATTGTTGCATCACAGATGTGGATCAAATTGTAAGTTCTAAAGAGTAAGTTTTTAAGATAAAGCAGCTAGGTAAATCTATGTGACTTAATCTCATATAGTCAATTTAGATTTGAAGTCTTAGATCTCGTGGTTTTTTATCCCCACAATTAGTGTGCAGGTTTTCTACGTAAAAAATCTTATATGCATTGCATAATTCTTTGATTGTCTTGATTACTTTGATCATAGTGATTATCCCTTATATCTTGCAAGATTAATTAGGTTAAAAACTCAATTCCCTGTTTAAGAAATTTTAAAATATACCCATTCACCCCCTCTGAGTGTCTCCCTACTGGACAACGGTTTCTTCACCATGTTGCCTTTAGACACCATAGCACTTATAGTAATGCAGCAAGCCTTCCAGGAACTTTCAATCTAACATCCATTTTTTTCTTACTTGATAAGAGCATGGTTCATATTTTACTGCAATGAACTTCAACATTCACTTGGTTCTTGGAAAGAATGAGAAAAATTAAATACAAATTCCTTGAAATGGCTCCCTTACAATTTTTTTAATTAATATTTGCTTCTCTAGTATTCTTTCCTGAGCCAAATAAAGTGCAAATCTACCACGCTTGGATAAGTGGATCTACCAACTTGTGTCAAGTAATATTCAGATATCGTGTATCTAGCAACATGGGCAATCCAAATACACTCCTATCATATGAGTATTATCCGCAACCACTGAATGAATTGCTAAGTTTCTTTTGACCAATCCTTAATGAATTCTATATTTAGAGATAGAGAACAAGAAAAAGGAAGGAAAAATAAAAAGGCCCCATTGTGGATATCCACACTCTTCAAACTTCCAATCTGAGTTCAATAACCCCTCTAGTAAAACATCATCCACACAATGTAAAACATGTCTTATGGTAAATCACAAAAGTGTAGTACAATTTAAAAAATAAAATCAAGATCTGGCCACCTTTCTGCATATTAAAATAGATAATCTAATGCAGAAAGAAAATGGGAAAAGATGGTACTTTTTAGGAAATGAAATTAATGATGAACCATATTATCATAATTGAGCATTTTCAGTTAGAAACCGATAGCAAGTAATAAGCGTGGAAGCTCACAACATTCACAATTCCAGCTTCTTCCACCCTTAGTCCAACAGCAATAATCAAAAGATAATGAAGAAGAAGTAAAACCAAACACAACCAACATTTCCAGTGTTCATAAGGAAAACAGTTGACTTTGGTACTCCCAGGTCGTAATCTCAACGGAAATACCGAATCCAAAATTTCGTTAAAAAAATAAACACAAGGATCACCTGATTGGAGCGTCGAATAGCTTGAGCTTCGAATCGCTTGCTGAGATTAGCAGTGAAACGGAACCTTCGCTTAGGGTTTTTAACAACCCAGCAAAGCTTCCTCCATCTCTGGAGGGCCTCCTCGGAAGAGTTCTTGGGCTTCACACCCCCAAAGTTGTCGTTGAGATAGCTCTCCATACCACAAAACCTCAATCAACCCCTAAACCTCTCTCTCATTCCACAACATTCAACCCCTCTTCAACGCCTTCCAAGCTCCAACTTCCACCCACTCCGTCTTTTATCCTTGGCGCCCTCCTCCTCATTCTTTTGTTACCATCCACGCCTTCCCTTTTCAAAAAGTAAGTTCCCGAATTTTCTTTCAGTTGCACACTCTTACACTTCAGCGTCAAGACTTCACCCAATCACAACCTGACACATGTACATTCATTTAATTATTATTATTATTTTAAACCCAATTTGAATCTATAGGAACATATTGTTATTTCAATTCATAATAATTTTCTTTTATCGTACACCTTCTATATCCTAAAATCTTTATTACATAATGTCAATATCCTATTACAAGTACGACAACCGGACGTCACTTACAAGTACGACCACCTCTGCCGCTTGACTTGTCAGAATCCAGGCCAAATGAGATTTTTCCTTTTTTTTTTTTTTTTTTTTCTATTTGTCGATCGTATGGGTTGATGAACGTGATTCACGGTGCCATGTGCGATTGCATCGCCAGGTTGTCCATCCCACGTAACACTGTCATCATGTTGGTCTGTAATGTTTTTTCGCTTTTTGTGATTTTATAAGCCACCCACGCCACGCCAATAATATTCCTTCTTCCTTGATAAACCACCGTCTTGGAGAGGGGTTAGGGAGCATCGAGGTGCATGAAGTAGGAGATCAAAGGTGACTTTGACAATATATGATTTGAAAATATTTTTAAAATTGTTAATGTTTTTTTCAAAGTCCCGGCATCAAAGGGATGTGAAGTAGGTCGTGGCTTTCCAAATTTGACACAGGCAACCCCCGTGCTGCATGCAATGGTTTAATATCATTTGGGCCTACACGCCTGGGTCCATGTGTCAGTTTTGGCTGCTTTGGGACCCTGGTCGAGCTTTGGAATCAAGACTTTAGAAACTACTGATTTACTTTGACAAGGATTTAATAACATGTTGTTTTTTCCTTTTTCGCAATTGTTTCTCTGAGTCTCAAAGGGATTTCTGAATTTTTTTTTTTTTGTTTTTTTAGCCGTATTTGAAATTTGTCCAATTTTGAATTCATGGTCAATTCCGTGCTCCAACTCGAGGCCGACCAGGACTACGTCAAGTACCATCTGCCTTCCACGTCGTTATTTTCCATGTAAGATCTTTTTCTTGCTTTGTTGCTTGCTTGTTCATCTTCGGATTCTACAGATGTTCCTATATGACTTAAAGAATAACTGGGTCGTCCAGGTTTTGGTCTGGGCCTCTGCCTTTGAGACGAAGCCATAAAATCATGTGGGCTTTGGGTTAGTGGATTGGGGCAAGGAAGGCTTCAAACTGACCCATTAGCACCACCTCTACAGCTCAACTACGGCCCTGCAGTCTGCCCCACCATTGCCCCGAATCTCAGAAATAAGACCTGATGCAGCAGTAATGCATCCTAATTTGTTTTTTCTCCATGAAAAATGATATGTTCCATGTGCTGAGTGGGACAAAATTAAAGATACTTGTTGCCACACCCCGAACTTGAGGTTAGGAACATCATTGTCAATTCACAAATAGAGTCCTAAATACTAACATATGAATACCAAGCACATATCAGAAGAATAATAACATACTGAAAACAACTTTTAAATAAAAATTAAGTCTTCAGATATTATTACATTAAATTGATTACAAAGGTTTTTAAATCAAAGTGAACTAACCATTCATGATACACCTATGACAATTTGCTTGACTCCAAGAATAATCAAGACATTGAAATATCTAAAACATGATCAACAAAAAAGGGTTAGCTAAAAAGCCCAACAAGTAGATGTGGCCCATCATAGACCTGGCATACAGTTTTGTGGAAATAAGTAAGGATGCACCATATTTATTACATATCATGAGCCTCATTAATTAAGCTTGACTTTTGACATGTAACTAACACAAAATCTTCTAACTTGTATTAGTTTTTGAAGTGGGCACGAGAGTAAAGTTGATAACACCACATAAATTTCTTGTATCAAAAACTCTCCTACAATCGTATTCATGAAAACACAAATCATGTGTCGTTTTTTAAGAACACGGTTACATAAGTATAAGGAGTATTTTTCTATTATAAGAAGTTATCATTCATTTTAGTAAAGATATGACATGTGGACATCTAAAAAATATAAACATAAAAAAAATATTTAAGAAAAACAAGGATAAAAAAATTAGTGTAATTATAGTTTTGTTTGCTTGTATAGACCTTATTGCATAATTACAATATTCTATAAGGAAATTTGTACATTATTTAGCTAAAATCTTTTAGAATCTTTCGTTTTTTTTTATAGGTCATGATAGTGGTAAATGTTTATTTATTTCACTTTTTTATGGCTTATCTCATGTATATAGTTGATGCATTTTTTTTTATTTTTGGATCTTTCCTTCTTTTAGGCCATCAAATAACAACCCAAATTATACTATACTTACAAGAGGACATAAAACAATCCTAAATGTAATAACAATTTAAGCAAAAATCCAAATGTCATGTTGCTTACTCTTTTCAGACAACTTCCCAATGTTATATAGATCTCATACTTTTATTTTGCCTCAAATTTTCTATTGTACTCCATGTTGCCAAATGAACCCAGGTTTCATATTTGTACAAAACTCTGTCACCTAATACTTAATATTTATATTAGCATTACCCTTATATATTATTTAATTTTGATGGTTTGAATTTTCAAATTTATAATAGTCATTATCCACTTCTGTTTTATAAGCCTATTTTATTAGCTAATGAGAAGTAATTCATATTAATATAACTAATCCTAGAGCTATTAAAAATCAAATCATCAAGAGAATGGTCTATCTCAAAACTTGAGGATATTTAAATTCATCTCTTCTCAAAATAAAGATCATAAAAAGAGATGATTTCTAAACTTGCAGGTTCACCTGATCGACCAACCTGTACCTAAAAAGACGAGCACAATTGTTCTTATTCCCATGTGCCCTAAAGTCAACAAAGCTTACAGCAACCACAGAGTGAAAAATAATATAAAACTCTTACTATAAGCCAATGGAAAGAATTCAATAACCTTTGTAGCCATTTAAAATTCTTAACAAAATTATGATAATGGTCCTTCCCATTACAAGAAATTTTTCTTTGTCTACAATAAGGGGTATCATAAAATTTCAGTTATTCCAAAAGAATTTTAGCTTCTTCAAACCTAACAAAATTTAAAATGATTCCCACTATCATAAATTTTCCATAAGATCATATTTAATCCTAATATATTATCATACTCCACCATTCATTATTTTTATACTAGATTTTCTTTCATGTATATACAATATTGTTCTTATTGCAACCATCCGTCACCATATCTCATGCTAAATCATATTGCACATTCCTACCCAGTACCTATGACAAATGGAAATATCTAAAACATGATCAACAAAAAAGGGTTGGCTAAAAAGCCCAGCAAGGAGATACTCATCATAGACCTGGTATACAATTTTGTGGAAATAAAGATGTACCATATTTCTTACATATCATGAGCCTCATTAACTAAGCTTGACTTTTGACATGTAACCAACATAAAATTTTCTAACTTATATTAGTTTTTGAAGTGGGCACTCAAATAAAGATGACAACACCATATAAATTTCTTGAATTGAAAGTTCTCTATAGCCATAATCTTGATAACATAAATCATATGTAGTGTTTTCAAGAACACCAACCAAATGTCGTATTCTAAAAAATACGGTTACGTAAGCTGAAGGGACATTTTTTTCTATTATAAGAAGTTATCATTAGTTCTAATCAGGAGATGACATGTGGACACCTAAAAAATATGGATATAAAAAAGTATTTAAGAAAACAAGCATGAAAAATTAGTGTACTTGCAGTTTTGTTTGCTTGTATAGGCCTTATTGGATAAGTATTATATTTTATATAAGGAAATTTGTACATTATTTAGCTAAAATCTTTTAGAATCTTTCATTTGTTTTTTATAGGTCATGATAATGGTAAATGTTTGTTTTTTCCACTTTTTTTATGGCTTATCTCATGTATATACTTATGCATTTTTTTTGGATCTTTCCTTCTTTTACGCCATCAAATAACAACCCAAATTATACTATACTTTCAAGAGGACATAAAACAATCCTAAATATAATAATAATTTAAGCAACAATCCAAATTATACTATATACTTTAAGTTTCATGTTGCTTGCTCTTTTCATGTAACTTCCAAATGTTATATTGATCTCGTACTTTTATTTTGCCTCAAATTTTATATTGTAGTTCATGTTGCCAAACCAACTAGGGTTTTATATTTAGACAAAACTCTACCACCTAATATAGATTTCTTATTTGTTAGTACAAACTCATAGTTAATATTTATATTAGCACCTAGATTTTACATTATATATTATTTAATTTCAATGGTTTGAATTTTATTCCTATTTCATAACTTTATCGGAATCTAATCCAAATTTATAATGGTCATTATCTACTTCACTTTTATAAGCCTATTTTATTACCTAACAAGAAGCAATTTATATTAGTATAACTAACCTTGGAGTTACCAAAAATCAAATCACAAGATAATGGTCTACCTCAAAACCCGATGATGCATAAATTAATCTCATTCCAAAATAAGGACTATGAAAAAAGACGAACTCAAAACTTATAAGTTGAACTGATCGATCAACCTATGCGTAAAAAGACAAGCACAACTACTCTTATTACTATGTGCCCTAAAGTCAATAAAGTTTAGGGCAACCATAAAGTGAAAGCTAGTATAAAGCCCTTACCATGAGTCAATGGAAGGGAGTCAATAACCTTTATAACCACTCAAAATTCTTGTAAAAATTCTGGTAGAGGTCCTTCCTATTACCATAAATTTCTTTTTGTATACAGTTAAAGGCAGAATAAAATTTCAGTTATGTCAAAAGAATTTTAGCTTCTTCGAATCCAACCAAATTTAAAACGATTCCCACTATCATAAATTTTCTGTAAGATCATATTTAATCCCAATATATTATCGCACTCCACCACTCATTATTTTAATACTAGATTTTCTTTCATGTATATACAATATTGTTCCTATTGCAACCATCCGTCACCATATCTCATGCTAAATCAAATTGCACGTTCCTACCTAGGCCTATACTAGCTTCCCATCTTTTATAACCATGCCAAAAACTCTCAAGATTTCATCCTCTTTCATACCAATCATTATATTCACCATATTCATATTTTCTTAATTCAATTTTCGTTTTCTCTTGAATTTCATATATTGACTGCTCCCATATAGCCCGGGTTACCCAAGATTTCAGCTTACTCAAGCTTACATATTAAGCCCAAACCAATTTCAAAAGCATCAAATTCGAAACATAATTCAATTAAAACTTATTAGTCAAAATGCTTTAAATAATTTCATAAATTTTCAAATTATAGAAATAACCCTAAATTTGGGTCGGGTGTCATTTCCTTAGAAGGGGTGAAGAAGGGTACCGCATAGAAAATATGATTTGACCACATTGGTGAGGCCATGGACATCAAGAAGAAGAAGAAACAGAGAGGCATAGATTGAATAAAAGAGTAGAAAACAAAATGGAAGACCCACCAAGAGTAAGACTAAAAAAACTATGGGAACGAGCGTGGACCTGTGAGAGCAATGTATGGACTTATGAGGCACGCGTGCAGAGGAGAGTCTAATCAGATTTAGTGCCCTATTGGCTACGAGTATACTTCTGTCAACTTCACACATGAATTATGATATACACATCCTCTTGCTTTGTACCCATTTCACTTGGTCTTTGGAGGCATGCTTCTAGCCTGCCTAAGTCCACAAATCAGGATCATTTTCACTTTTAAAAGTATCAAAAGCAGAGCCAGTCACCACACCTTTCTTTTTTTTCCCACCACTGCTACAACTTACAATCTGATATGAAATGACTGTCTTCCTGTTGGGCACCCCACCACTACCACCTCTTGGTGTAAATTTGGGGATGCAGATCCTCCAGTCACGGCAGCTGTTGCCGTCTGAGGCGACCACGTTCATGAGCCCCATAATAATTAAGCCATTATCAATAGTTATTACAACTTACAAGCACACCTGCCAAGAGCCAATGTTAGCCTCTGCAATATGGCTGTCCTCTTCTATGTATAACAACTGCTCAAGGCCCCTCCCCTTCTGTCAAATGAGTTTACGTTAAAGTACTCCAAGCGTCAAAAGGAAAAAAAAAGGAAAATGGAATTAAATCTATCATATCCAAGTACGTCAAATCTAAAGTGAAGGTTGAAAATACAACACAAGGTCACATTATAACAAGGGAACACTCAGTGGAGGGCTGTGCTTGTGGCATGTCCACGTTCTCCTGAAAAAAAGATGTATGAACGCTCTTATCCTAGCATACCTTTAAAAGTATAAAGAGGGAAGACTTGAGATAAAGAAAAGGATAATAATAAAAAGGAAGAAAAAAAATTGAAAAAAAAAAATTAAAGAAGAGTAGATGATAATCCATACTAGTGATTTATGGTGGAAATCATTATGTCGAAAAACGCTTGTCATAATCTGAGACGTAATGATACAAGAGAGTGACTCCAGCCCCTATTCTTTCAGGTGACTTGGAATCCAATAGTCCATGTGCATGTACGTAGGTATATGTATATGTACATATGCCCCCATATAAAAGAAAGACCAGATGTCTACACAGTCGATGAGGAACCCACACAGAAACCACAAAACCAAGTCAACCAATTGAGAATGCAGGTATTGGTGAAATGGCCTTTCGGCTATAGGATAACCCACTATGAGGCAGGTGTAGGGAGGAAGAAGGAGGTCACAGCCAACAGGCGTTAGGCCTGAAATGGGCTTAGGTATAGAGAGAAATGTCACATTTTGAACCATGATTTGTATAAAAATTATAAGATATTTGATGGAATGACTTGGGTTTTGAAACTAGCTACTTTTCCTTTATTTTACGTTTGATCAAAACTCTAAAGTGCAATACAGTGGTTATCTTTCTTTCCTACTCAGCCACCCAATTCCAACAGACAAGGTCGAATATGGGTAGATGCTAAACTACAAAGTAGGGGGGGAAAAAGAGGAATAAAAAAGTGTAGATAAGATAAAGCTACTGACTCATCAAACCAATGAAGACACCACGGAAACTTGCCTCCACAACAAGGTGGTACGAGCCATGAGTTCATTGCCCTCGCTCACCTTCTTGATGTCATTTTTTCAGAATATGCCAATGTTGGGCAGAGGGCCCCATCCTCCACAACTTATCTGCTACTTTCTAGCTTTGTGTCCTCAGAAGCCCTTATCTCATTGATTGAAACCTATACTTGTTAGCTTGGCCTGCCTTAACTGACACATGAAGTTGGTTTCACGTTGTTGTGTTGCCTGCGTTGTCTGGTCATCTCGTGGGTGTGGGACTCTTTCCCTGGTCCCCTGTCCTATGTTCTGTCTTTGGTTTTTCATTAATTAAAAGAGAAAAAACTACAAAGACCCACCTAATTTATTTCTCTGATTTGCATTGAATTACTGTTTGATGCTGCGCCTGAGAGAGATGAGAAGTGACAGTATAGATGAAGGGAAAGCGTTAGAAATGGATTAATGCAGTTGGTAGAAGTAGCTTTCAGATACCAATAACTAGCTTTAATTTTGCTTCAAGAAGTGGTGGAAACAAGAGAGGCGGGGGAGAGGTATTCGGCAGTGCCACTCTTTGTCAAGGATGGGGAAAATTTTCTAAGGAGAGAGGAGATGTGGAGTTGTCAATTCCATGGCCAATGCATGAGTTGGATGCGGCAACAAGAAAAAGAGGGACCATGCAGTATATTTTTATGGGGTGAAGCCCACCCCCATTGAATCGGATTCTCCCATGTCGACCCTATTCCTGTCTCCTGCCCATTCAGAAATGGATGGAGAGAGATTCCATGTGAAACTTTCTCAACCAGCACCAAGCCTTCTCCATTGTGATCATCATCACCTTCATCAGTAGTTGTATTGGACTCTTGGGCATCATTGTTTGAACCTAAACTGAGCCTCATTTACATGTCCTTTGATGCTAAAATTCCACCACACTGGACAGTCGGAGACTCAACCCCAGAAAAGGCCGAGTCTAGTTTGACATTTCAAGGCTCCCCATTGTCACTCTTGAGTCTTGACCAATTTATTCCTAATGTTTATTATGTATGGGGCATAATGGGCACCATCAATTTCTATTGGAGAAGGTGGGATCGATCACTAATTAAAAAATGGTTCTAGAACCTAATCTCAATAATTATCCCTCACTCAAGTCGCCTTCGTTTGAAAGGATAAGGCCCATGGAGTAGTACAACACCCATCAACATCACCATGTCATCCCAATATCACAACCCTGTAAATTTGCAAGTTACTCTTGGAGAGGCTAATAACTAATTTTCAAATTCTGAACGTAACAAAAACAATTTTGAAAAACAGATTTCAAACACATAATTGAGATTTGAGCTCCAACATTCAATAATCACGTACACTTGGCAGGAAGTTTTGGAAACTGGCGCTTTGAGTATGTGATTAGTATAAGGTCATTTGATCTATAAGGTACTCATTTTTTTTTTCTTTGGGTAATTTTGTGAAACCTTAAAGTGGCATATGGTTGGGCAAAAAAACCAAGGGGGGATGAATCAGGATATTTCGCTTCCTCCAATCATCAAAAGAAAAAGAAGTAAAAATGAAAAAGAGAAAAACGAATCTAATGGTAGAGGGCGTCTAAATCAGAGCCCAAAAATAGTGACACCAAGCTTCACAGCCCAGCGATAAATCCAAGGCAAGAAGAGCCAAAAGATGGCAGAAGCAAACACTAATGAATTAAATAAGAGCTTGTGTGCAAAAAGAAGAGTCCAATTTCAATGGGTCATGGCTCCAGAATAAGGGGTACCCCACCTCTGAGGTACCGTCCAGACCAAAGGAAAAGCCACAACACACACAACATAATACTATAGAGTGGAGCTAGCTACTTTTGGCAGCAATATAAATAGGAACCCAAACATACAAAAGCTTTGAGAGGCAAAACCCACATCCAGAAAGACCTTCACCTACCCATCCTTTCTATATCATAATTCATACACACCGTATCCATTCTTCGGAGAGAAATTTCAGAACCAAGCTCTCCCACCTCATTGTCACACATGGGTAACACCCTCTTGGAAGCTCTGAATGTCCGAGTGGTTGGGAACGGCGAGCGGGTGCTTGTTCTCGCCCATGGCTTCGGCACCGATCAATCTGCGTGGCAACGCATTCTCCCTTATTTCTTGCCCCATTTCCGTATCATTCTCTATGACCTTGTCTGTGCCGGCAGCGTCAATCCTGACTATTTTGACTTCAGGCGCTACACCACTCTCGATGCCTTCGTCGACGACCTTCTCAACATCCTTGATGCTCTCGGCGTTGATCGTTGCGCTTATGTCGGCCACTCCGTCTCCGCCATGATTGGGATTCTGGCTTCCATTCGCCGCCCGGAGCTCTTCACTAAACTCGTACTCATCGGTGCTTCTCCCAGGTAATCGAAAGAAAGAAAAAGGAAAACCCAAAAAAATTGGGTGTGATGAATTCATTTGCGAATACACGTGGGGTTTTTTTTTTTTTTTTTTCTAATTTTCTTGCTAACCAAACAAAAAGACCCAAATTTGCTCCGAAATTTGTGCACTCCCAGATTCCTAAACGACCACGACTACCACGGGGGATTCGAGGAAGGTGAAATCGAGAAAGTATTCTCGGCAATGGAGGCCAACTACGACGCCTGGGTCCACGGCTTCGCGCCACTATCTGTGGGCGCCGACGTTCCAGCCGCCGTCCGCGAATTCAGCCGGACTTTGTTCAACATGAGGCCCGATATAACGCTGTTCGTATCGCGAACCATCTTTAACAGCGACTTGAGGGGCGTACTGGGCTTGGTCAAGGTGCCCTGCTGCATAATTCAAACCGCCAAGGACGTATCGGTGCCGACTTCGGTGGCGCTTTACCTCAAAAACCATCTTGGAGGGCGGAACACGGTGGAGATGTTGAACGTGGAGGGCCACCTCCCCCATCTAAGCGCGCCGATGTTACTGGCTCCGGTCCTCCGTCGTGCCCTCTCACGGTGACGGAAGTCAATGCTACGTGTATCTGCCCATAGCGATAGGTGGGCTGGGACCCAGAAATGTAACAGATAGAATAAGAGTGTAGCGATGTTGACACCTGGCAAATAAATTGTGGACACCGGTTCTTGGGATTCTGGGGCTATATAGTCTTCAGACTTCAAGATAAGAAGAATCCGCATGTGATCATCACGTGACGACGTTTCCGTTTTTGTCTTCCTCTTTTTTCTTTTGTTTTTGGTTTTCTTTTCTTTTTCTCCGTTGGTCCATCCCTTTAACTTTATTAGGCCAGACAAGAAGCCCACCAAAAAAGGGTTTTTTTTTTTTTTTAACTTAAAAAATTAAAAAAAATTTAAAAAGAAATTGAAAAAGGAATGGAAATGTGAAGGTGTACTTAACTTACCATTCTAAGGTGAATTAGGTGCTTCAAATCAGGTATCTTACAAGAGAAAATTTACGAAATGTGTCACATCTTCACTCTCGGACGTCAGGATCTTTCGTATGATTGCTAACATCCAAATATGGGCTGGCCCACGACTTTATGGGCCCTTATCAGGTTTCCTCTCTATCCATGATTGTCATTTGGGCCGTACGTTGTCCATTTGCTTTTCTTTTAAAAAAACAAGACAATTTTTTTTTTACAAAATTTCACTTCTTCTTTTGGCCTTTTTCAAAATTTTCATTTTAATTTTTTGCTGTTCTTAGTAAAATTTTCTCTTCGATTGGTACTAAAATCCTTAGAGAAAACAACACTACTCCAGTAAATATAATGGGATGTCGACCTATTTTGAGAAAATTCCCAAGGAAAACCTACCCTCGTCGTCGTGTGTAAGCCTGTATGCTCCCTTTTAAGACCCTGTATGCAATGGAAAGGTGGAGAGAGAGATGGCACGAACACCATCTCTGTGAAATTAAGGTTTAATACCATGTTAAATTTATTAATTTTTTTAAAATCTTAAACTTTTAAAATATGAGTTGAATATGTATGTCATGCTTGTTTTGACATTAAATGTAAAAAAATTATTGAAGTGTTATGAAATGATAACAATGATAATTTGAAAATATAATAAAAAAAAAATATAGAATGATAAATAAAATAATGGGTAAAAATACTGACGTGATAAAAATTTTCCTTTATGATAAAAGCCTTCACCAGACAATATTGAAAAATATTTACAAGACAAAATTACAACCTCTTTCAATTAAGAGAAAATAATATAAAAACTTATAAAAGAATTAAAGATTTATTTTTTCTGACGTGGGATGACTTCAAAAGGATAAAAAAGTCATTTACAAGTGAGTTAGCGAGAAGGTGGAGGTGATTGGTCTCTTTTAAGGACACCCCAATACCTTGTTATCTTCTAGAATCCAAAACCTTGAAGAAGCAGGAGCCTATGGGCTGAGTATATGAATCCCAAGTTGGGTGAAGAAAGGAATAGATACAGATTAGAAATACAAACAACTTTTCCACGGTACATGAGAAATGATACCTCATCCTAGAAGACCTCAGTGCTCTATTGCTCTACATCCACATATCCGTGGGTGGAATAAGACTTAATGGAGAATATTTAATTTGGCAAGTGTTTGTTTTGTCACAATACGCAGGACTATTACCCCTGAGAACTTCCGGGTAATACATATTGGGCCAAGTAGATAACAACTTGGGCCAGGTACTGGGCCCTTGTAGTAGCCAGCCCATAGAAAGTTGATGAAGACTCTCCAATTTAGCCCAATTGTTTGTCAGGGGAGAATATGTGATTTTCCCGGTCAGTGGGGGGCTATTAAAGAAGAGGGATGCAGATTGAACAAACATCCTTTTATAATAATAATAAAAATAAATTTGTGCTATAATCCAGCTCTAAATGCTCACAAAACATTAAAGAAAGTAGAAGCAAATTAATGAGAAACTGAGTTGGCCCATTGTCTGGTATTTTCAAGCATGAATGTCAGGAACAGGTAGTAAGGGGCTTAATCATTTGTAGTTAAGCCATTCTTTGGGTTACTTACTTTATCAGACAAGTGGTTCTTAATTTAGAATTTTGTAAATGCCTACTACGAGAAAAGAGCGTTTACTTTATGCCATTCATTGCAAAGGAGCACCAAGCCCATTTAAGTATGCATCACATCAGGATTATTCCTACTATATATTATTATTAAAGTCATGTTTGAATGACTCATGTTTTTTTCTTTTTTTTTTCTTTTTTTTTTTGGCTTTTTGGGTTTTAGACTTTTAGTTGGGGGAAGAGAAATGGTCAAGCTTGATGGCTCTTGTAGTGTAGTCAATAAAAGAGCTACCCTCCGTCACACACTTGGAAAATGGGAAACGGTGAAGGCAGACTTTATGAACGGTTGCTGAGGTAAGCACCGACCTTTTGTTGATTAGGTCTTGGTCATGGCCCAAACCCGACTCTGCCGGACCCGGTCAATGCCCTTAAAGATAAATAAGTAGTGGCATCTACTGCCCAACTCTCCATTCTGTCTTAGCCTCCACCCTCTTTTCCAAAACCATCAAACATGTATGTAGCTTTCCAAAAATTTAATCTTATGTTTGATTTTTCAAATATAAAGAGTATATTTTGTTGAAGAAAAATATAATATAAAACACGTTTTTCTATGTTTGATTCCACAATACCTCCAACTTACGCGTCTACGGCCATGAATTAAGGAGATTAGAGTTAACAATTGACCAATCACCACTCGAGTAATGCGATGAACATTCAACTAAACCCCACATTGTCACCCTTCAAACCACGTGACTGCTCGCTCGCCCTTGGGAAAATGCTGATCTTTTCAAACAACATTGAGGGCCGGATCATCAGCCACTGGCAGTGGCTGGTTATACATCAAATTACAGGGCTCTCACGTTAGGTTGACTCGAGACAGGGATATCTTAACTTCCATGAGGTGAGGTTGGCCTTTTCTGATCATTTCTGACAATACTTTTTTCACAGGATTACATAAATTCTCAGCCACGAAAATTAAAATGTACCCAGCAAGCGCAGCTACCTCATACCTCATCTGACGTACATTCTCATCCACATTTCCAAATATGAGCAACAGTACAGAAGGAGAGATATTTCTTTTGATTTCACTCTCTCATGAAATTGGAGGTGAAAAAGAAAGAAACGAAGACAAAGTTGATGTGAAAGGTAGGACGTGCTTGTATCACAGGGATTCACTCGTCTACATCTGAGATAAATGAAGTACCTACCATTCATTGTGGTTAATAATGGGCCTCATTTCTCAAGCCTCACCTGATAGTCTGATACACAGTTGAGTTTTAATTGGATTTTTGATAGCTGTAAAATGGTAATTTACATGAAAACTCTAGAAAATAAAATTGTTTTTATTTTGTGATTTGATATAATGTGGGAAAAAACTATACAAAAGGTGAGTCATCAAATAAAATAATGGAGAATCAGCCGCCATCATAAGTTGGGGGAAGGTGAAGGACAAACCGAGTTGATAAAAGGGAAAGATTGGCACGTGGCAGACCAAGAGAAGCGCTAAGCTGTTCAAAAATCAATGGCTACGATTTGAAAAAAGATTCCCGGGCCTCAGTCTCAGCACGCGTTCCTCGTGGACACGTTAGCGATTTGTCAAATCCATCCACCAGAATGCTTTTACTTCTCTTTCTCCATTTTGATTCCTTATTTTATTCCCATGGCTGCCATTGCCTTTACTTTTCCTAATGCTTTCTTCTCCGACTCACAAAAGTGACATATGATAAATAATCAAACAAAGAGCGTGTATCACGACTTTCCAATCCAAAACCCAAACAAACCCACATCCGTCTGTCACAAATTTTACAAGCTCCGTTGCACGGATATTTACATTTTTTTCTCTCTCTCTTTTTTTTTTTTTCTTTTCGCCGAAGTGTGACTGTGTTGTTACATGACATGTGGTGTGGGGGCCTTAGACTGACACATCTGACGTTCTGGCAGCGACGTTGCCGGATCTTGGTTGCCGTAGAAGATCAATGAGTGCCTCCGCCTGTCCACGTTAAACGACAAACACCACTGAAATAAATTAACCAACTCCAAATAAGTTCAAGTAAACAAACAACATCAATTGATCATGGATACCGACTGCCACTTCGGTGGATAGATGGGCCAGATGGCCACTCAACTTCTCTTGTTTCTTTGTTTTTTCTCATATTACATGGCAATTCTTCTTACATTTGAGCCTGAGGGGGAGCCACGTGTATGAAAGGGCCAACCGAAACCTTTGGTTAACCCCTCTTTTTAAGAAAAAAAAATTATGTTTTAAAAAAACATAAAGAAATTAAAAATAAAAGTAACACGGAATTATGTTAATTAAATAATTTCTAACGGAAATCTTTTCTGTGTTAAAAAATTTAAACACTTTAACAATTAAAATAATTAAAAATTAACCACTTTGTTTGTACATTCTGGAAAACAAAAGAAAAAGTAGTGGGTTCATTGTCCTACTTTTCTTTTCAATTTTTTCCCCCTCCTTTAATCAAGAAGCCGGAAAACAAAATCCTCAAGAATTCTATACCCTTAAGCTGCAATTTTGTAATCCTTAGCAAAAAAAGATTGAACTGATGAGGGAGGGATAAGTTTCTAACCTTCTGTTTAGAGCGATTGGCGCTGGACTGTGACAATGCGACCAGAGGAGGAATTGCTCCTTCGCGGGCTACCATATTGCGATAAGCCAAGCTATCCTCGCAAATCTGTAAGAGAATTGCAACTGCAATTTCTTTCTGCCTCTGCGATCCGTCTTCAAGGATCTCCACGAGTACCGGAATACCATCTTCCTCAACCAAAGAAGTTCTGCCTTCAGGGAGAGAAACCAATTGGCTTAACACGTAAGCTGCTTTATCCACCATATTGGACCCAAAATCCGCCATCAATTCCACTAGAGGCTTCATGATCCCGGCTTGAATTGCTCTGATTTTGTTCTCTTTCACCGAACATAGCGAATATAGAGTCGTCGAGGCGTCCTTTTTCCCCCGAAAACTACCATACCCTAATAGATTCACTAGCAGCGGAATCGCTCCCGCCATTCCGATTACAATCTTGTTCTCCTCTATCTGTGACAAGCGGAGCAGAGCACAAGCTGCGTTCTCCTTCGCTGTTGATGTCCCAGTCTTGAGAGCTCTAACCAGTGGTTTAATAGCTCCCGATGAGGCTATCAGTTCCTTATTCTCGTCGCACAGAGAGAGATTCAAAATCGCCGTAACTCCGTTCTCTTGAAGCTGAGCATCAGAGGAAGAGATAAGAGAAATCAACGGCTTGATAGCCCCGGCCCCAGCGATCTTGAGACGATTCTCGGGCTTGTTCTTGGCGAGGAGCCTGATCTCCATGGCGGCTTGCTTTTGCTCATCAATCGAACAAGAGTCGAGATCGGAAACGAGCTGCCGGATCAGATCATCGCAATTGTCCGCAGCGCAGGCTAGCAGCAGTCGGCGGCCCTGAGACGATGTCGTCGGAAACTCACCGGATCTATCGCTGTTACAGTCACTGAAAGTCGAGGAATAATCGTTATGATCACCGGAGCTCTGCCCCATGTAGATATAGTTGGCCGGAATCTCGGTCTCCGTTGACGAAATTCTCCCTTATCACAGCATCAAACGGTGGGGTATCACCGGAGAGTTGGAATTTTGGGTTACCAGATTCGAAAAGAACTCATTCGGGTAATGTTTGACTGGCACTGTGGTTGAGAGAGAGCGTAAGAGGGGATGCCAAAATATAAAAGGGGAGAGAAAGAGAGGGATAAACACCTGGATTAAGCGTCTCGCCTAGTTCTGACACGTGCACATTTTGACCATACTGAATCCCAGTCGGGCCGAGCACGTGCGAAGGGCTCTTTAAACGCGTGCATCGAAGGTTCGCTATTCGATAAAGCATTTTCGAAGTCGAGCCTCCCTTTAACCCTTCACCCCTGACGCCCCTTACCCACTCTTCACTCCTCCCTCCCTCTCTCTCATTTATTACTTTTTAATTTAATCTATACGACACCATCTCTTCGCGTTCCACAGCTCCACGTCATCACAAGTACCAATTCTCCCGCTACCCAACACCACCTTCTTTCGTCGCATTATTTGTCCCTAGTGCGTTTGTTACTCATTTGTTTTTTTTTACCTTTTTAATATTTAAATTTTTAAAATTTTTAAATATTAAAAAAATTAAAAATAATTTTTTAAATTATCATTAAACACATTTTAATTTATATTTATAATAATTTTTAAAATTAAAAAATACATTTAATAATTAAAATTTATTTTTATTTTTTATTCTTAAAAAAATAAAATATTTTTAAAAAACATCTTTTAATTATTTTATCCTATTTTTTCATATACAAAAATAATTAAAAATAAAATACTAAATATGAAAAGTATTTTAAGTTTTTAAACAGATTTTTGTTTTAAAAATATTTTTTAAAAACTGTTTTTAAAAATTATATAAAAAATAATTACATAATAAAATTTTATTTTTTGTTGTATTTATTTTCATTTCTAATATCATAAATCTTTAGCGCCGGAAACGATAGTTAGCTAAGATTTGATTGGAGTGAGTGGGAGATTGAGAATAAGGCGCCGGCCTCCGTATTTTATATTTTCAAAATAGAAACAAGAAAAAGAGAATATGAGGAGAAAGCAATGAAGTGCGTTTTAAATGTCTTAAAAGGAAAAAATTGCTACTTAAATATCTCTTTTCTAAAAAAAAAAAAAAAAAAAAAAAAAAGAAAAAACAGCCGTGACGATGATATTTAATAAAACATAGTAAATTAAAAAAAATATCTGGGTAATCCCAGTCATCCTACCACATCAGCAATCTAACAATCTTTATTTTCATTTTTATAACCTTCGTATCCTTTTCAAATAAAGAGGAGAAGCCGGTTAACAGTATACAATATCAAGGTATACCTAACATTCCACTTCTCTAAGGGAAAAATGATAATTTCTTAAGATGGAGTCACCCCCCACTTTGTCATTAAATATTGGAACCCATGAATGGAAAATTGGTGACAAGCACCTCAGTTTGAAATTTTCAACTTGTGTAGTGGCAGTAGATCTTCAGAAAGGCATTTTCTAATAATTATTACTGTGTAAGAATATATAGGTCATAATTAATATTGATGTCATTTCTTTGCAGGCATGGGGGGTGCGCAGAAGGCACCATCACCATGCTGAATGGGGCTTGACCAAAATCATATCCTTTGAAAGACAGGATAAAGTGGCAGTTGATAACTGTAATCCTATTTCTCCAAGGACCATGGCCTCAACGCTTGTTCCTTCCCCTTTGCCCCGCTACTACTTGCTCTAGTGGAATGAGCCTACGTGTTGATTCTCTTTCACGTTCAGTTATTGATTTCTACGAGAAACTTCATGGAATGGCTTCAAGCCCAGTTATTGATTCTCTTTCAAGTTTTTTTCCTTAATTTTTTTCAATTAAAAACATGTGTGGAAAGACAGAATATCCCGGTGCTGGTAGAGTTTGATAAGTTAAGAACGACTGCAAGGGGCATTGGTGATTGGTCCAAAGATTGATACCCAGGTGCGCATGTCTTCAATTTACTGTTAGATGGACCTACGGAACAACATAATGATTAAAGTACCACAGTAACATCTCTCTTTGATTTTGGGATTAATAGAGAAAGCTTTCCCATTTTTTGAACCGCAGGAATAACCTATTTTTTATATGAATATTTTTTTTTTATATTTTAATTATTTATATATGTGTTTTAAAAAAAATTGTTATCTTTGTAAAACCATTTTTGTTTAAAATAAGTATTTTTTAGGTGAAAAAAAGTGAAAGGTTATTAGGTTTACGTAGACTCCTTCAAAGACCAATGATTTTTTTCACTTGGTTTAGGACCACCTGGGAAAGATTTTTTTTTTTTTTTTCTTTTTTCCATTTTTCTGAAGTGGAGGGAGGACTCCTTTTTGAAAGGAGACCAACTGCATGGACACGGCAAAGAGCATGGACGACCATGCTGGTGGTTGAGGACGACATGCTTGTTGATCGAGAAACAGGAGAGTGGGTGATAATTGTGATAGGAGGGTTTGAGGTTGAGGGGTTTTTTTAAGGTCACAGAGGGAGGTTTTCGGGGTTTTGGAGAGAGAAAGTCGCTACAAGAGGAGTTTTTGCAGAGGGATAGAGGTTTTTTTTCATGGAAGCGGAGAAAGGATTTTGAGTTCCAACGAGGGGGAGTGGGTGAGCGCATTCGGATGAAGGTTGCAGAGATGTTTTGGGAATGAAGATTTCTGAGAGATATTTTAAAGTGGAGGGAGTTTGCAACTCGGGGCGAACCAAGTGATCTCGCTCCAAAAGAATCACTCAGGTTTTGTGCTCTTTATTGTACACCGACCTCATTTTTATGATAGCGCATTGCTCGTTCGTGGGCCAGGTATGCATCAACTCTCTTTCTAGTCATTTTCTATACATGTTTCGATTCTCATATGTGCATGATCGATTTGGGTATCCATTAATTTTCCTATTGATCGCCACGTCGGTTTCATTTTATTAATAGAGACCCGACTTTAGGGACTTAGAAGGGTGTTACGGTCTTTATTATACCTTCCCGATAAGTAACCTGACCTTCGAGTCCGATCCGATTTTTCACAGACCACCTTTTCCAAAATAAGAAGTCACACTTAGGGTTTTATTTCTTATTTTGTTTACTCTTTTAAAAATAAAACAAAAATAAGTGGCGACTCCAAATCATTTTTTTAATAAATAAAATCATTTTCAAATAAAAATCGAACTCGTCATCGAGTGGAAAACGCATGAACCGAAATACAGGGTCCATAGTTTATTTGACAATTGTTTTCAAAAATAGTTTTTTATTTTTTAAAATAAAAAAACTATCAAATATGTTTGATAATCAAAAATTATTTTTTGTTTTTTATTTTTAAAAAAATATTTTTTAGTTGTTTTCACTTATTTTTAAAGTTGTTTTGAAAAATAATTATACAAACCTATTTAATGATTAAAAATAAAGTTGTAAGTATAAAAATTATTTTTAAAACACATTTAAAAATATTAAAAATAGGTTAAAAGTATTTCAAATTTTAAAATAAATTTTTGTTCTACAAAATATTAGAGAACGATTTTCAAAAACTATTCCTAAACACTATTTTAAAAACCAATTACCAAATAAAACCTAGATTTGCAATTCTTTGGTTTTTTTATTCTATTATCATTTCCTTTTATTGAAAAAAATATAGTTTTTTTTAACATTTTCATAGTAAACCCTGTTACTTTATTTATTTATTCCATTCATTTCATTTTTTCTCCAAACTCATTTATCCTTGTCATTAATAATTTTTGAAAATTATAAATATAACCTGGGATTAATATTTTTACTTTCATATTTTTTTTTTTCATAAAGTACTTGGCTGTGGGATGGGAATAAAAATTTAATTGAGGGTATTTTTGTTTTAAAAATATTATATTCCTTGTTGTAAAACGATGAACAATATGTGATTGTTACATTCTTTCAACCAAATAAACTTTTTCTCTCCTATCATGCGTCTCCAAGCCATGTCTTTTTCAGCACCATGACTTCATATTTTAAATATGACCTCCAACTTCCACCCTTTCCTTTTGGGTTCATGAGCCTCCATCATCTCTTTGCTTTACTATTTCTTTATTGGTTCATGACGGTCTAGGAAAACTCCCTCTTGGTATCTTTATGTCCTATTCCATCCTTCTATCTTTTCAAAAAACAATTCATTTTCATTTTCATTCATGATGTTCACCTTGTGATTAATATCGTTCAAAATGACCCTTTTATCGTGATGTAGGAGTCATATTATTAAAAAATATTTAAAAAAAAAAACGTAAGTTGAAGCATCAATCTCCAACCAAAGCTTCATTTTTATTTTTATTGAAGCTTCAATTACTAATTCTATTTTTATTTTTACTTGAATTCTTAATTGTCAATTGGGCTTTAATTCAAAATGAAGCTTTAATCGTCAATCGATGCTTTATTTTTAAACCAAAATCTCAATCGTCAATTAGAACTTTATTTTTGAACTAAAAAAAACCATTTATGTGTCTATATAAATAAAAAAAATGTTATACTGAATAAAAGTTTCAAATTGAACTCAATCCTAAATTTATTTGAAATGATAAGGTCGTTTTGGCTCAATTCTAAGTTTTATTTGCAAATAGCTCAAATACAATTAAATTAATAAGCAAAATGTTTATCTAAACTTAATTATAGATAAGTTTTATCTTCCAAAGACTTAACTTTTATTAAGTTCACACTCTTAATGTTTAAATCTATTTATTTTACAATTACAATAACAATAAATAATGATATATTAAATAAACTTAATGAACATTGAGTATAAACTTAATCATATTTGAGATATTTGTTACTAATGTTACCATGGAAATTTTATGTGATCACTTGTGTTATTGTTGTGGAACATCGATTGATTTCTAAATTTTTAAAATAATTTTTTCCAATAATTTTAGTAACTTTTAACAAGAAATTTTATAGTTATTAAAAATTAAATAAAATATAATTTTATCAAATTAAATAGCATATAATTTAATTAAATTAAATTAGTTAATAAAACTTAAAAAACCCACAAAATTTTAAAATCTCAAAATCCAAATTAAAAAATCATATTTGTTAAAAAAAATTAATACACCTAGAGCTAAAATAAAACAACAGCTAAAAATGTCATATTTATTAATAATAAAAATAATAAAAATTGTCAGCAATTCATTTGATAGTATTTGTCTTTTATTTTGATTTTATCTATTCAATCAAAAAACAAAGACCATCATCTTTTTCAATTTCTCCAAAAAAAAACAAAATAAAGGGTAATAAGTAGGTTTAGGTAATTAAAACTTCTTTGGTTATAGAATTTCCGTTATTTTCTCAAAGAAAATTCAAAATTATGACGGTATAATTTATGAATTGTTGGTATACATTTCGCTTTACCATTGTCGATTTCTTTACCTCCAGGGCCCGCCACGGAATATGCCGTGGGGATACGCCTATGCGATATCGATACCCGAATGTAGCAGCGGATGTGACAATGTAATCTTACCTGTGACTTGTCCCCTTTTTATTTTATTTTATTTTGTTGTTCCTTGATCTCAATTGCAGCGAATATATTAGCAGGTGATGCCAACCTTGAGCGTCACAAATATTCCGCCATGCACCACCCTTACTGCTTCATTGAACTTTCCGGAATTCTACAAAAACAAGCTACATGCAGGCTATGCAGGTTTTTAAGCCTGAAAACAAAACCTGTCTTTTTCTTTTCTTTTTTTGGGTACGTAGGCTGGACAAAGGAGAGACTCTAAGGGTGTTATATTGGCATCCTATAGGGCAGATGAGGAAGGGAGAAGGGGCTGGAGAGGTCACCGGAAGGATCGCCACAAAGGAATCCATGCTAACAATAGGATGCGCGTATGCAATTAATCCTCGCACACTGATAAAGGCCAAGATGAGCCACTATGGCTATTTTGGGGCTGGCTGAAACACGGTGTCATATGCAGTAACTACCACCGAAACGAAAATGATAGAATCCCAAGCCCTTCAAATCTAGTGCCATGTATTTAGGATTATGGAATCTCAAGCAAATCAGTGGGAAACTTTGATAAATTAATCTTTGATCTCCATTATCACCAAAACATATGTAGGATATAATTATGAATTCACTTAGAACATGTATTTATTCACATGAAACATACCCAAATCCATTTGATGAAGTTTGGTTGAAGATGTATGGATCTTCTAAGGCCGAGGAGGGTAACCACCGTCACTGGATTCTCTCTGACAATGGGAAGCGGGAGAGATTAGGGTTCTATTCTATTCAAAAAATGTAATATGCAAAATGAACAGAACATTGGCCTTTTATACCCTCCTGCCTTAGGGACCATACCCATTGGGCTATTAGGCCTCACGGGTCTTAGGCCCATTATCCAAGACTCGTGATGGCGTTTGAGTTCTACACATAGGTAGCCCATACTTTTGAATGAACAAATAACAAACTGAAAAGTGAATAACATAATCATGAATTATTGTGAGATATGTGAGTTCATATCTTAACAAACTTATCTTCATGAAACCCCAGCAATTACATAGGATTATGACTATGTCTGAAGACACCAAAATATGATATACGGAGGACGGTCCCCTTACATCACTTTGGGATGGGTATTTTGTTCTTATTGGTTTAATCTACCTGTTTAGCCCCCTATCATAGATTGTTTAGGTAATGAAGTTATTTATAATTTACAATCAATTATTTGGTGATCAAATTTTTTTAAAGATGTATTACAAAATTTATTTTTGAAAATTATTATAATCCATCTTTCAATCGAATTTTGTAAGTAATTTATTTCGTAGTTTACTTTTATAATAAAAAATAACCAACCTCCACCCCTTTCCTTTGGGTTCACGAGCCCTCATCATCTCTTTGATTTACTATTTTTTTTTTATCTTGATGTTCCATCCCATTCTCTCCTATATTTCAAAAAACAAATCATTTTCATGATATTCATCTAGTGAATAATATTTATTTGTAAAAAATTCAATTAAGGTTAAATTTTCATTAAGACGATTCACTCAAACTATATCAGGGTTAAGTTTTATTTACAAAAAAATCATCCAACTTATACTATGATCAAGTTTTATATCCAAAAAACTTAACTATAGTTAAGTTTTCATGTAAATTCTATTAAAGTTAAATTTTATTTACAAATAATTCAAATCTGATTAAGTTTATAATCAAAATGTTTATCTAAACTTAATTATAGTTTAGTTTTATCTTCTAAAAACTTAAGTTTTATTAAGTTCACACTCTTAATGTTGAAATTATGATATATTAAATAAATTTTAATCATATATTTTCTTCCTTCAACAAGAGCAGGCATTTCAATTGGAAAACTGTCAATGGACATGGGTTCTGCAAACATGAAGAATGGCCCTGGATACTTCTCTGATATGGGCTGGAAGGCTAACGGTAAAACAAATTTTTCTATGGACTCATTCAATCTAATACTATACATGTGGCATTACAACTGTTGATTAATTGATTGAATTTTCAGAGACTCTCACGAGGGACTACCTTCTTTCTCTGAGGTTCTGCATCGCCTCTAACTTCGGGAACGGTTGGGTATGAACATAATCTGCTTTTCTTTCCAGCCTTTCTTTTCATTTTCTTGAATGTAATTGGTTTTGTTGATTAGTTTTGCTGCATTGATCATTTCTTTGGTTATCGAATTTCCGTTTTATTTTCATTTTTATTGAATGCTTGCGGATTAGGCTCCCACTTGGTACAAAGGAAATTATAGATGTATAATTTATGAATTGTTCTGTTTGGTCATCGAGAAAAGAAAAAGAAATTATTTTTTTGAAGCATAATATCCAAGAAATCGAAGAGCATATTTGATTGAACTGGTCACTTGAATTATGACCCAACCAGAAAATTAGGGGAAAAAAATCGAGGAATAAACACTAATTTGTGGAGAAGATTAGAATAGACCTAAAAAGAATCAAGAGGAAATCCAGTCCGATCAAAGTCCCTTGAATCTTTTTGAAGACGAGACCACTCTGCCCTTTGTAGGCAGCACCGGCTAATTAAAAAGAGAAACAAAAAACTCCGAGTGGCTTTTGGTGTTTAACAGATTTTTAGCAAGTAGATTAAAAAAAAAAAGGTATTAGGAAGAATAAGTTGGTAACTCAATCTTTATCATTGTCGATTTCTTTACCTCCAGGGCCTCACCTCCACCATTGCGAAATGGTATGGAACTTACCGTGGGGATACGACTATACGATATGAAGACCCGAATGTGAGAGCGAATGTGAGAATGGATGCACGGATGAATGTAATCTTACCTGTGATTTGTTTCCCATTATTTATTTATTTATTTATTTGTTGTTAATCTCGATTGCAAGGAATCTTGCTAACAGTGGTATTGGGGTTAGTAGGTGAAACCAACCTTGAGCGTCACAAATTTTCTGCCATCCACCAGGTTTATTGGTTCATTTAACTTTTTGAAATCCTACAAAAACAAGGTACTATTTCATCGTGTGGCAAACTAGATATCACATTAGGCCGGCTGTGGAGGTTTTGAAGCCTGCATTTTCCTTTCCATTGCAGCTAGCGGTTGAATACTTCCATGAGTATGCAACTTTAGGCGCAGCAGTTACCCTAAACTACTTTCTCCCCATTGACGTTTCAGCAGTTTTTGGTACGCCCTGGATTAATTTTGGGGGTGAGGCTACATATTCGGTGTTCAATGGGACTTGGGACAAATACAGTGTTGGTGTAAGCTGGGCGACGCAACAACACTCCGCTCTCTCCTTCACTCTGTAAGTCCTCTCCACTATACCAAAAAAAATGGTTGCCCACCTGTTAGTTTTTGGATTCTTGATTGTGAACAGAGAGATTTCCGTGGATATTTTTAATCATGATTTACCCTGAAAACAAAACGTGTCTTTTTTTTGGTTTTTTTTTGTAGGCTGGACAAAGGAGAGACTCTAAGGGTGTTATATTGGCATCCTATAGGGCAGATGAAGAAGGGAGCAGTGGCAGGTGAGGTCAAAAGAAGGATCGCCACAAAGGAATCCAAGCTAACAATAGGATGCGCATATGCAATTAATCCTCACACACTGATAAAGGTCAGGATGAACCAGTATGGCTATTTTGGGGCTGCACTGAAACAGGAGGTCCAACCAAATACCTTTTTCACAATTTCTGGCACCTTCGAACTCCAGGCCTTGAGGAAGGCTCCCCGGATTGGGGTGGCACTCGAGCATAAGGGTTGAATGCTACCGGATTTGGTGGTGGGGATTAAATTTTTTTTTTTGGTCGGGTTACAGAAAGAGAGCTAACCTCTCACTCCCTCCTAATCAATTTTGGCCGCCTCCCTCACTACATTTTCTTGAATGCGGTTGTTTGATGCACAAAAAATACAACAATGTTGCATAAATAAATCAAGGATATTTTGAATTCCAAGCCTCTTCCATCAGTTTGAATGATGTTCCTACTTTTACAAATGCTCGTCCGCTGGTACTTTTTTTGGGTTAAAAACCACATGGACGAGTTTTATTTGGGCAAACAATTCATTGAAAAAACACTTCATAAACTAATCAAAAGAACTTCACAAACTACAAACAAAATATTGACTATGGTCCAGGGAATTCAGGAATAGATACATAGAGATCTAAATGCAACTCGGGTTCCAAGTTCACACAAATCACTGAATCAGTCACTGGCTGAAACAGTGTCATATGCAGTAATCACCGAAACAAAAATGATAGAATCCCAAGCACTTCAAATCCAGTGTCATGTATTTTGGATTATGGAATCTCAAGCAAAGCAGTGGAAAACCTATCTTCATGAAACCCCAGTAATTAAAAAGGATTACAACTATGTCTGAAGGAACCAAAATGGACCAAATATGATATACGTAACAGCCCCCTTACATCACTGAGGGATGGGTATTTTGTTCTTGTTGGTTTAACACTCATCGTACTAGGTGGCCAAGGAACTAGCCTGTTTAGGCTATAGGTATTTTGACTATCATATTTTGTCTGTCCTCATTTAGAATGGATCAATATTTCATTTGTCTCCAAGAGGGGTATGTAGAAGTTAAGATGCCGTCATTGTATGTGGACCATAAGCAGATATCACTAATGGTTTCCATACCCCAAGAAAGGTGAACCCCCTATCAAGGGCTCATTGGTTGGTCCATGACTCTACAAAGATAACTAGCTTGAAGCTAATTCAAAATATTCTCTTTCCTCTTTCCTTTTTCATCTCCAGTCTCTCTACAAATAAGAGTGATAATTTGATAGTTCGAAAGGGATCCACCAGACCAGCAGCGTTGGAGCTGTTGCACTTGCCAACAAAGTTACAGAGTGAGAGCTTTTACGAGAGAATCTTGATGGAAAATTGTTGCTCCAATCTATGGGAATCTAGAAAAAAAGTTATTCCCTTATGACAATGATTCTTGGTGAAGAAGACACGTCCTTCGATGGTGGTGTTCCAAGCGAGGGCTGTTATGGCTTAGTTGGAAGCATAACAGGCGGAGTACACCACCAGTACAAATCATTGTAACAGATCACTAATCAACTGTGTGCAGAAAAAAAAATCCTTGGGTCGTTGTTGCAGGGCCCACAGGCGAAGTCTGGTCACCTCGCTCACAGTTAAGACCACCCATCGCCGTCAATGCAAAGCACTAATACAGAGCCTAAGCCTCTGGTGGAGTCGATTTCCACCGCTCAATATTTAGAATTAGATTCGCCACTCCATAGTCCTGCCAGAGGCACCTGGAAAATGCAGCCAACATGCTCTAAGCTGGAGTACAGATATAGCCCAATCCATACCATCTCCAACTCTACCCAACTTTGGATTGCCTCATCTGAACTTTATTCTCTCAAAACATTGTGGCTCAGGAAGCATCAAAGGTCACATCATTCTTACCATGTAACAACAGATTCTTGCCTTATTTGCACACATTGATGTAGCACCATATCATGCAACATCTTGCCATGGCCTTGTGCACGTGACACATAGTTCCTACATAGTATAATGCACACTTTAAGGGGGTGCCCCAGGTGTGTTTTGAAATCATAGGAAGGCCATATGGTCATTCCCCAACATCCGTCCTTTCTTAATGAGAGGTTTTAAGCAATTATGGTTCTAGTAAGGAGACACATCACATGTTCCTGCAGTTATATAATAAATTTTCCTAAATTCTAAGAAATTGATCTAAAGTTGTCGCCACTAAAAAAAAAATACTCAAAACACCCAAGGAAAAATAACATAAGTCCAGATCCAACACTTGGATATTTGGCCCATGACGACCAACCTAGGACCAGATGGGTGCCGGTGCCACCACATATATTTTTGCTTTCTCAAATAAAATTGTAAAAGCACTAACACACCACCCCTACCTGTAATAGTTGATGCCCGCCCTTGTCAACTTAGTTTGCAAGTACTGCCGAGCACTTCCCCAACTAAAATTTCTAGGTGACCCACTCCTATTGCTTTACTGACATGTTCAAAACTTTAAGGGGTGAAGTACTTAATTTTACTATGTAGAATATGTGAATTCAGTGAGCCTTGTCCACCGAAACCACAGGAGATTATAAGAGTTCATCCTGGCTTTAATTATGACTTGTGTTGCCAGCAGTCACTTGAAGTGTAGAAAACCTCTACTACATTCCCTTTTGCTTTTGTTTGCATCCCTTTGAACAGAAATGTTGTAGTTCATCCATGATCAACAGGCTTCTTCAAAGTGTGGCAGCAGTCCCACCTTGACCTGCAGGAGCCACTTAGCAGCCCAATATCAAATCATGGTCATCTAGTGTCACGGCAACCTGATTGGTTTCACCATCCCAATCACCAATCTACAAGGGAGCTTTGAGAACCTTTCCTCTGTTGGCCTTCTCCCCTGCCTACCTATTCATTGCCCTGACTATGTCATGACTCAAGATTCTCTCAGGCTTCTAAGGGCATTCTTAAGTCTTAAGCTGGTTTGAGTGCTTTGGAAATATCTAAGTCCTAGATATCATGTTCCCCTTCTTCTTTACAATCACAAATGTTTTGATATTGAGGCATTTGATGTTGCAAGTGTAGTTGACCAAAGAGCCAAAGGGCCTTAACTGCTGGTTTGATATTCCAGTTGAAGTAATTGCTGATTTGACATTCCAATTCACTCCCTAATTTCGAGCTACGAGAATTACACTTATCTAATATTGAGCACCAGATATTTAAGCAATGTCTAAGTCAATGCATGGATTTTTTGGCAACACTAGAGCAATACCAAAGTCGATGCATGAATCATGCATTTTCTTTCCAAGGTGTTAATGTTTTTCACAACTTCAGTACTCTATCTTATTTTATTACAAATCAAGAAAGAAGTATGGAAAAAACAATGATTTTGCAAACATTTTATAGTACAGTATTTCATCATTACCAGCTCGATAAAACAAGTAGGATGCTATCATCATTCATCAGCATGATAGTGCCACTAAAAATAATTAGATCTGGTGGCAGGGAAAAGTCTTCTAGTGATGACAATGCAGATAACGACCCTTTCCCTTTGATAATGTAGAAATAGAGAAAAAGGGCAAGATCAGCATGATTCGGCCAACTTATGAATGATTTCCAATTAGAATTCCAATCAATTATGTTAGTAAGAGTTGCAG
The DNA here is from genome assembly GCF_004353265.1 of Vitis riparia. Taxonomy (NCBI): domain Eukaryota; kingdom Viridiplantae; phylum Streptophyta; class Magnoliopsida; order Vitales; family Vitaceae; genus Vitis; species Vitis riparia. The sequence continues at coordinate 7,552,205 of NC_048448.1, read as the reverse complement.
AAGAGCTTTAATTTACTGAAGGGCTAGCCACAAGGAGGACAGATGGCAGACAACCACACTACATATACTCCCAGTTTAAATCTGATACAGTAGCAGAAAGCTCAATAGCAACCGCACAAATATAAAATCCCTGGGGCCCAAGTAGAAAGAAATGGGGCACACTACACAAATCTATAATTTAGAGAGAGTAAAATTAAAAAACAAGAATATCAATGACCATTGAATCATAAGTAACAATGAAAACAGAAATCTCTATAGCCTACTAATAGGATCTAAGAGTTTGGGCAAAACTCCATTCAACAAGTTATATGACATTGTTCCAGAAAAGGGTGGAGAGGGGGGCCACACAGAAGTTGAGGGATGAAGAAGAAAGAAAATAAAAAGGAAAAAAGCAATCAAACTTGAGCATATAATTCTGGAACAAAAGAAAACCACCTGAAACCACAGCTCCATTTGTCAGGCAATGAAGGGCATTTAGGCAGCCAATGCCAAGTCCTCCTAGCGACCTTGTAATACAAAATCTCGGGCCAAGTATAGCAGCATACGCAGATCGTCTCCTGGTGCCAAAAGCAATACACATGCTCGTAATTGTGATAACACACGGAAACCAATTTTTGGCACATGAATTCCGGCAGACTCTCCACCAGCACCCAATTCTCTCCTTCCAATTCCCACAATTTCATACTTTTGGAAATCCCATTCCTCCCAATCCCACCAACCAAATACAGCTTCCCTTCTCCATCGCTCACTAATTTCACAAACGTCAGCTCCCCCGGCAACTCCACAACCGATCTGTCCCACACCCCACTCTCCAAATCAAAACACGCTATGGAAAACGGCTCAGACGTACAAAAATACAGAACCCCATTACAGTAAACTCCTTGATGACAATTGTCGCTCAAAGTCGGATCGAAACCCTGGAATTCTCGCCATGAATGAACCCCGGAATCATACACCCAAGCGTTGTTGGAAGAGGACCCAGAAGCGATCATGAAGATCTTGTACCCATTCGGGGCAGGAACCAAGGTCAGCATTTCAAAAGCAAAAGGGTATCCAGGGAATTGGAGGACTCTGGAGGATCCTACCAAGAGATTGCAGACCAGGAAAGAAGATGAGTTGGGTAAAGAGAAGCAGAGGAGTCCATTGGCGGCGGAGAGCAGCGTGATCGCGGTGGTGGCGGCGTAGGGTAAGAGAATAGAGCAGGTGAGAGATAAATTGCGCCAGTTTCCAATGGCTGAGTCATAGAGAGGGAGTCGGTGGCGGTAGAACTGTGGATGAGAAAGTAAGAGAAAAGATGAGAGAGCGGGTGAAGAAGAAGAAGAAGAAGAAGAAGGAGAAGGAGAATACTTGGCCAGGAATGAAGGAGAGTAAATTAAAGATTTGAAGCGTTTGCAGGTACAAAGGAGATTGAAGAAGCTTTTGAGAGGGAGAAAAGATAGCACATGTTCCAGAAGCTCCACCGGCAAGTGGCACCATATTCCGGGATCCATCTCCTGCGACTTCCCCGCCCTCGCAGCCATGTCTGTGAGGTAGATGCTTCCACGGTTACACCATGAGAAGCCTATATCGATTTGCCCTTATAAATAAATAAATAAATAAAGACTCAATTAAAAGAATCCTATTAATCAAATTTAAAAGAAAGGAATTCCATTTTACCTAGAAGGAATAAATTAAAATTAAAATCAAATGAGTTTTTTCTTTTGGATTTTGCCTAGAAAGGGTTTTAATTATTATAAGTTTATAACTATAATTGTTAAAATCATAAAAATAATAAGTTAAATAAGGAAAAATAAAAGAGACATAATCCATACAAACTTTATCCACCTTCGTCTTTTTCAATGTTGATATATAGGGGTATAATAAATCAAATTGAGACATATCCAATGAATTTACGTTTCTTATTAATTTTCTATATTTTTAATTTTTTTTAAATATTTTTATTATGATTTAAAATTTTAAAAATTTAATAATATTTTTACCCAACATTTTTTAGTTAATATTTCATATATTTTCAATGGTAGATTTTGGGATATAATATCATTTTTATCTTAAACAAATGTTGAACCTTGAAATACGAGATATTAAAATTTCATTAAATGCATCTTCTATTATTTTTATTTTATTTTTTATTTTTACTCAAAATAAAATGATGTATTGGATTATTTCAAACTGATAAGATTAATTTCATATGAATTAAATTAACCATATCCGGACAATGGATTTGATTACTTATGATAAAACTTTTTTATTAAAAATTATCAAAAATATTTGTTTAATAAAGGTAGTAATTATTCATAAGATTACGTTGACACGTAGGATTACATTTTATTTTATTTTATTTTTTATTTTAAAGAGAAAAAATAAAAAAAGCAGGAACCTGAGAATTATTATCAAATGGTTTTTTTTTTGTTTTTTCTACTTTCATCCTAAATCATTCCTATCCTAACATTGCAATAAATATTTTATCAGCACAAGAAACACCAAGACAGAAGAACTTTTGACTTCTATGGATAGACGAAAAAATTCTTTTCCCGCCTGAAATCAGATGGCGTGAGAGAGACGACTTTAACTCAGTCACTTGCCTTGCGGGTATTATTATAAACATTAGTATTTAAATAACATACCTTAATTGACCCAATCAGCAATTAGCCCATTCATATTTGAGGAAGCTAATTTCTAGAAAGAATGGGCATGGGCCTATCATCCAGAGTTGAAAGTGTGCAGGAAACAAGCTGAATTTGAGGAAAAAAGAGATGTTGGAATTAGAATAACAGAGCGGGTCAATCACGCATCCTGCATCCACCATGTTACTTATTAAAACATCTCTAATTTCCTACTCGATCCTACAGCCTACAAGTCCAAGGCGGCAAGCACACGAAAACATAAAATCCTGATTATAAACAAGGGTCACTCTCTCACTCAAGGAAGGAAAAGTTGCCTGAAAGAGAGAGCAAGTTCGAAGGGCTTAGGTTATTCCGCAACTGCACCGTCCCCACATAACTCCAACGGTCAGAAGTCAGCATGGCCTCCATAGTACCCACATCGAATGAATGTATCTTCGTTTCGATTTGGGATATGGATAGGCCAGTTGTTTTGATCGTAATAGTTCATATTCTCTCTACTCATAACTTCTGTCTTTTTTCGGCCTACTCAAGTCCAAACCATTGGGACCCCTTAGAGGTTCTAACCAGGGAGCACACAGATCCCAAGAACGCGTAGTTTATCCTCCAAAATGACTTCGATATTTACCTAAACCAATAGGTCCTTGAGTGGATTCCACGTTAGCCCCAAGATGCTGGTCTTTAACTAGAAAAGTACATGCTTGAGCTTGAGACGCTTTGGGTCTAGTTGGCCTGTAAAACTCAGTAGGATAAACGGTATTATTGAACCAGACAAAGCAACAAGCAATGAAACCAAAAAAAATTTCCATAGCTTGAAACTGATTTACAAATCATTTTCCTCCCATATATAAAATATCTTCCTTTTCCTATTCCGGTCTACCCTAAAAGGCACACTAGACTTGTCTTTCTTACCGTGCTTCCCACTCTTATCATGTGATCAATTAAGAGGCAAACTATGGGCTACACTTAGAAGTTAGGTTGCCAAATTATGAGAAAAAATTGGCTACGGCTCTATTTAGATAAGCTTTGCGTCTGATGACATTAAAATGGAATTTAGAAACCAAAGAAATTAGTAAGGCAAGAAGTTCTAGAACCCATAGCCCAAACCCTTGCCCTACAATGTCAAAAACCATTAAACACCAAGGCTACTTATCTTAAACTAGGAGCTGTCAGCTATTACCGCACACTACAAATCCAAAATCCGATACTGAATGGGCTGAATTCCTCTACTAAGTCTAGTTACTTAACACATTCCTGGGGGAGCTTACTAGAATTCTTATATAATAAGATATCTTGACTATAAAATTTATTTGGTGGCTGTCATCATCAGACACTTGAAATCCTAAATTCAAAATAAAATGTCCCCTCCATAAAATCTTAAACCTACCTCTACAAAAAAAAAATTAAAATTGTGTGCAAATTTTCAGGCATTGTAACTTGATTAGTACAAGTCATGGAAACATGATAGTCCTAAATTTAACACAAAATCATTACAAAGGAGAAGCTAGATTTTGCCATTCTGACATTCTGATAGGGAATTTATTAGAATCAAATATCCAAAGCAACCAAACAACAACAAAATACATACAAAAAGCGGCGATAAATATACAAGATTTAAGAGGTTAAGTTACATGTAAAAGGAAAACCCACATAATCTCAGGTAGCAAGGAATGTCAATCGCTCCAATTATCCTGATCCTGTGCATGAATCGACTCTTTCCTGCTGCCATGATCCTGCATGTACTTCCAAACAAAGTAAGATGCCAGCTCAGAAAGCTCTTAACATTTAATCATATAAACATCAGTAAACTAAATGCATACAAGGACAGAATAATATACAAATTCAAAGGGTGTACCATTTCATCAAAATTCAATCTAGATGGTGACCAAACAAGAATTTGTCTATCATTGCCGCCTGTATATAATTCCTGTAAGAGCAACAGAGACAAAACATTGAATGTTCATGACTGAAAAAAGATCAATGAAACAGTTTCTGGTTTTTATTATGCATAGAGAAATGTAGAGCATCAGACCTAATTTACTAGATAAAAACTAAATAAGAAAAAACTGATTACCATCCTTTCACTTTGCATCATTGTCATGTAATTCCTTGGGCATTAAGCATCAAAAATCTGTTTTTTGATAAAATCATTCAAAAGGTTGTTTTGAAAAAAATCAGACAACATGGCCTGACTGACTGCCAACTTCACCGCATGATCTAGTTCATAAGCATTAACCAAAGAACACAAGAAAAATGGAGAGAATATTGTTTTTACCTGATCCTGCAAGCTTAACCAGCAACAATTCACATATTCGTAGTGGCCACGAAATGTCATGGCTGTCTTACCTGACCAGACATCAAATGCCTAAAAAAACAGAAAATAAGTCAAGGCTCACTATAGATGGTGTATGTTTCCTCTTGCTTGTAAATTAAACATGCTAGCAGTACAGGGAAGATGTTTTACTTTTACGGCTGTCATGCAAGGAACAAAGACAAGTGCTGAATCATTAGTTATAGCCAACTGCATTGCTTTGCTGGTTTGTAGCCGCACAGTTTCAAAGTTCACTAGTGTGTTGCAGCCGGACATAATATCCCACAACCTTAATCTTGAATCAGAACCTAAACCTCAAAAGTGGAGAAGGATAACAATAGTCATTAAGAAGACCAACAATCATGCTAAATCAGGAATGCTCCACAATCTAAAAGGCAACTCAGGTAGGCTCTAAGGCCCATAGTTCTAATAAGAATATTAACAGATAACCAATTAGGATTTGTTACTGCTGATTGAATAGCATCTCAATGGCTATGACAGACCTCATCATGACAACTACTATTCCACTCACCCATCAAGAAAAAGGTTTTAAAAAATAGCTTCAGTACTATTTAAATAATATTTTCTTTCTATTAAACATAAAAATGATTACACGATCAGAATAACATGCTACTACTTACATATTAACCAGTTGAAAATGAGTGAATTTCATTAGTGTCTTTAACAGGATTAAAGATCAAGGTCCTCACCATTATTGAAGATTGCAACATCATTCTTAGAACAAAAAGAACTACAAGTAAAAAAAAAAAATAGTCAAATTGATTGGCCAGAGGGATTTCCTAACTGCAGCATCATGTAAAGAGCATTTGCGCAACAAGCACCTCTACGTCTCTTTAAGCTTTCAGACTGTCCTCATGTTCTATCTAAATGCGCGTTTTTAACAGGATTAACGATCAAGGTCCTCACCATTATTGAAGATTGCAACATCATTCTTAGAACAATAAGAACTACAATTAAAAAAAAAATAGTCAAATTGATTGGCCAGAGGGATTTCCTAACTGCAGCATCACGTAAAGAGCATTTGCGCAACAAGCACCTCTACGTCTCTTTAAGTTTTCAGACCGTCCTCATGTTCTATCTAAATGCCACTTATGTAGAGGCAACCTTAGACCTCAACTCATGGGATTTTCATGTCAAATGTACTTGATGCATCTATAATCAATAAGATAAATTAGAAAATGGAAAGAATCTCAACCTGCACTCAGAAGATACATGCCATCGTCAGTTACTTTTAATCCAGTAACAGCACCATAATGAGAAGTGGCACGGTCCTGACTAGATAACATCCCTGGATGTAGTCTCTGCCTGACCAATCCCTTGGCTTGACTTGAAGTTCTACCAGTAGCTGACTGTTTTGAACCATTCCCATAAGCAAATTTCCTTTGTGGTGCACGGGATCTAACATTTACACTTTGGCTTGCTGGCAAGGACTTTGACATTGGAGCCTGAGTAAGAATACAGAGGATATCATCAGTGAAAAAGACCAGGAAAATTTTATATGATAAGTCAGTCATGTCTTATGGCCACTATCGAATTACTCAGATGCTATGCATTTGCAAGGAGTTTAACAATTTAAGGAGAGTGGCTTGACCCCTGTTTTACTGTGTAAGACATGCAGACCCACTTCCATGCCCATACTCACATTCTGTTTCTTCAGCAATCCTTTGTGTTAGAAACTGTGTTCCTGTTGAAAGGTGATATCTATTAAAACTGATTTTTTTTCTTTTTTCTCTTTGATAGGTAAGACTTTGTTATTTTTAAGGTTTTCTTTTTTCTTTTCTTTTCTTTTTTTTTTTCTTCTGAGAATCAAACCTAGAACCTCCCACATCCCCACCCCATCTCCTTGCCACTTGAGTCAGACCTCAAGGGCATTAGAGCTGATAAAATCACAATGAATAACAAATAAATAGAAAGAATTCCTGGAAAGCCCATGAATGCCTTCTCAGCACCAAGTGGTTTTGCAGCAACAGCACATAATAATCAAACATATAAACATATATGGAAGTGTGTTCACTCATATGAAACTGGTTTCAGGACAAGAAACTATGAATGACCAATTCATTGTTTACATGTGTTCAACAACATAGAGAACTGTACATAGGAACGCATAATCTATTTAGAAAATGTAAGTGTTCAAGGCTGTTCCCCTAGTAAATTCAATGCAGTATTCCAGATTTGTATTGCATTCAAACAGTGAGAAATTTGACATGATTTTACAATAACGAGAAATCTGTGATAATAATATGTTATAACATTATCAAGCAACAAATGGATTTAAGGCTGAAAAGACAAGGAAGGAAACCTTATTCGCAGTAGAGCGTTCAAGGAGAGGTGGGCGTCTACCAAGCTGTGATTGGGACTGATCTAAAACAAGAAAACATCCAGCACGTCTGATGTCCCAAAATCGTATTGCACCATCACATCCCCCAGTTACCAAAACCCACTCACTAGAAGTAGACCATTCAACTGTCATTACACCATCTGCAATCATGGAAACATAATAATGCAATCAGAGGGAGCTAAAAGTACAGTCCCAGAATTGCTGTCTGTGAATGTGACGGGTTAGGAGGGGTGTGTGTTTCGATATTGGATGGGTCCCAACTCCAGCAGTGCATGCTATCTAGACACTTAGCTTATCGGAGCTAATAAAATATAATAAAATAACCATTTCCTGCTCATAAAAAATTCTTCTAAAATGGATTTCTTAATCATCAAAAGAAAGAGTCCCCTAATATGTGATGTTCTATCATCAATCTAAAATCCACATGTCTAAATGTCATGCCAACCTGAGGGTATCAAAAATAGAGTTTGTACTTTTCTGTCTAACTTTAAAAAGCTTGGTATGACTAAAATAGAAGGGTGCATCAGTAGAGGAATTCTCCAAACTCTTAGCAGCTACTGCATAGTACATGTTTGTGCATCTAATCCAAACATCCTTAAAGTTAGTTATACCAAACTGAATGATCATCCTATTTATTAAAGAAAAGCCTTTGAGTCCTTTTAATGCCTCTCACTGGTTCATATTTCTATAACCACCTTCTGATTAAAAAAATATTTCTATAACCAGCCTTGTGGTTGTGGTACTCTAAAAGTTGTTTATATTTGTCATCACTTGCTATGTCTCAAAATGAGCAGAATATGAAATTTCAATTTCTATTTCAGACCATCTAGTACAAATTCCAAACGAAGACCAGTGCAATTCTTGAGATAACCAGACCAATGGAATCATCAAATACTCAATTGGCCCAAACTGGCTGTTTGTAAAAATTACTTGAACCAACACAACTCAAAAAGCAAATTGATTTATAACACTGAACCACAAACATACCACGATGACCAGATAAAGTGTGAGCAAAAGCTCCTGAAGCAATATCACAAAGGCGAACTTGAACATCTTCGGTTCCAGCAGCAATAAGCATGTGAGCTGTCGCCAGTGAAGACATTGCAGTCCTATAAATCTTTCCAGGCATTTTAAAATTCACCACTACCTATAAAATAAAATAAAACAAATTAAAAACTATCAAAACCTGAGAATGACGTGAAAATTGTGGAGCATGGAAGAATGGGTCTAGAAGGATGTGTAAATTGTGGAGCACGGAGAGATGAGTGTAGAAGGATGAATACCTGTGTGGTATTTGTATCCCAAACATTGATGTAATGATCATATGAACCCGTGATGAACAGCCCTGTGTCAATGGGATACCATATGGCTGAGGATATAGCATACTTGTGTCCATGCTCATGTTGCTTGTCAACAACAAAAATGCTCTTGTGTTTTGCAACCAGACTACCCCCCTCATATTCTGTGGCACGTTGAATATCATAAACAGCAGCTGATGCATCTGATGCACCGGATAATAAATACCGCCCCTCTGTCAAATCAACCTGATTCCGTGAACAAAAGAGGTAGCCGCAAAAATTTCTTAAGATATGCCAATTTACTGTCCAGAGAAATGCTTCTACACAATAAACAAGGGAACTACATATAAATGCAACTAGTTTAAATTCATGAGAGACAAAAAAGAAAAGTTGGCAATCTGATGAATGCCATTGGGCCCCCTGTATAGCCTAGACCGACCATATTAAACCCAGGTATTTGTTTTTCAAGTTTTCACTGAAACAATCAAGTAATGCGTGCTTTCAGTTTATCCAAGTGAGAGTTTGAGACTACTTTCTTGGTTGAAAAATGGACGCTTTGTACCAGCAATAAACAAAGCTTCAAGAACCATTTATCGTTTGCAGAATTCATTGATTCGAAAGAAAATTTAAAAAATGTTTTGAAAGATGGACATCAACGATGGTATCAACACCAGGATTACCCTAACACAGCAGTGAGGAAAGAAATGAGACAGAGAGAAAGAGATGGAACCTGAAGGGAGTTAACAGCGCCTCTGTGAGGAGAGACGATCTCTTTATAATTAGAAAGTTGAAGAGAAGCGATGCGATCGGATGTAATGCGATTGGAAAAGGAATAAGGGCGGAGTTTACCCGCTTCTCTATCTCCCAAATCCTTCCACATTTTGGGTGCATCTTCGACCTCAGCAACCCCCCGAACCCTATTCCTCTCTCGCTCCACCAACCCCTACCCCTCACTCCTCTGTTTCCTTCTCTTCTCTCTTTTTCTCTTCGACGTTTCTTATTCTCGGATCAACCACTGATACCTCCGCTGCGGATTTGGGGGTTTTGGTTCCTTCTATAAAAAACGCACCGTTTTGAAGCAGCTCGCACACGGAACTGGGGGTGTACATTGGGCCGTAGGCCCTAAGCCCAGACCATGCCCGCCTGAAAATTTCAGCCCGGCCCCAAAATATCCTTCATGACATGAGATTTGAATTTTGAACCCCAAATGCCAAGAGCGGGGTATATATTTTGTATAAGAGTTTATATACCTTATATAAAAGTTCATATTTTTAAATAAATTAACATGAAATATATTTAAATGAAGCCAAAAAATTTCATTATTGTTATTTATAATCTCAATTATATTTATTGATATTTAAGTTATATTCAGAATTGGGAGTAAGCATTAAATTCTTGAATCGAACTAAAAGTCTATATGAGCATAACGAGTGATGATTTGTGCTCAACTCGAACTCATACCAAAATCACTACTCGTGATAATGAACTACCCAAATTCATTTAATCCGGTCAATATTTTTAATTCATTAAGAAAAAAAAAAAAAAAAAAGGGAAAGCAACATTAACCCTACCTCACGTTTGATTCATAAAATATATGTATTTGATATCAACCCCCCAACCCACCATTAACCATGCACTACCGAACTTGCATATGGTTGGCATAGTTTTTTACTCTTTATCGATGAATGTTTCAACTAACTTGTAACAACTCATCATTAAAAAGTAAAATAAAAATAAACCTATTAAAATATATATATATATATATATATATATATATATATATATATATTGTGTTTTTTTCTATATTAATTTTAAATTTTGTTTAAGTAAAATGATCCAAACACCTATTGGAGTTCTCCAAAGCCAATTCAAATATGGCTCTTACTTGTACATAAAGTTATTCTTAGAAAGACAAAATTTAATATTTTATATTTTATCATATGGTCAAATTAAAATAATTATGTACCAACAAAAGACCCAAATGTTCGCAATTAATTTGAATTGTGACTATAAAAGCCATCACATGATTTTATTTATTTTTGCTAATAAAATAATATCATGTGTAACGTGGGTCCCTTATAAAGTATATTTTGATATTAAAATATAATTATTATAATATATTAAAAATATTAAGTTTAATAATTGAAGACGAGACTCTCCATTTCAAAGGTGTTTTAAAAAATAATAAAGAGAAATAATCTTTAAGAATTGATTTTAAAAATTGTTGTATGATATTTTATAAAATAAAATTTTATTTGAAAACTTTAAATCTTTTTCATTTTTTTATATTCTTAAATAATTTTTAAAATAATTTTAATCTATGTTAAACCTTATTAGATCATTTTTTATATTTTCAATTATTCTCCTTTCAAATATCCATTCATATTTTGTGTTTTTAAAATCTGAAAATAATAATTAATTTTTATATAAGATATAAATCAATAGTCCTTAAATATAATTTTGAATTAAAAAAAATAATATTTTAGAAGGTTACAATAGATTAAAAATTTTATGATATATATAAATTATCTTTTTAATCATATAAATATATTTTAAAGTATATATCTATACAGTTAGAAGTGGAGGACAACATTGCGTTGTATGAGGGTACGGGTTGTTACCATTCAATGTAACGAAAAAAAAAATTGTAAACCAAATAGGAAAATGTCGTTAGAGAGAAGAACTCTTTGAAGGATCGGTGGGAAAGGGCGTTGATTGTTAAAGAAATTTCAGGTGGTGCGCTGCCCAGAGTACAGTCAGAGAAGGGAAAGGGCAAATGGGCCCGTTTCAAACACCTTTTGGGTGGATTCCCCAGAGTTTGGCGATGCCACATTGCCAGCCTAAAAGCAATGCTCTAGTTGTCCTTGTGAACAACTTCCCAAATCCCATCACGGCAACCATGCTCCTATTTCTGTCCACCGAAGCCAAGTTATAAAAAGATTGAAGTTTCCAGGAATCATTAGATAAAAGGCTTTGGATTGCAGCTACATCAAAATTAGAACCTACTTTTTTTTTGAAGTTGCAGAGGTCCCCCAGAGACCAAACCATTAGTAACTCAACCATTAAGGAGCACCACCCCCCACACACCAGCATTTCGAGATGAGACACCACTTCTTCAATGCTTACAAATCAAGTTCCCACTTTTTCCTCTCACTCCACCCTTCCATACAGAACTAGTTTAACTTCTTTGCTAATTAAATAGTCTCACGTCATGTGTGATTCAGTAAGTGAAACGAGTTGGAACTTGGAAGTTAGTCCAAAAGTGATCAAAAAAGTTTTTGTAAGTAATCATATTTGCTTTTCACTTGCCTAACCTGACTCAAAATTTCAACTACTAATCATTTTTGAGAAGAAATTTCTGTAACTTACATTATAAAGAGGGATATAATGGTAAAAAATAAAAACGACAAAGGAACAAAAATTGAAGATACTTCAAATTTTTCCCTAGAAATTCACTTTCCGAGCTTCAAAATTAACTTACGCATCGAAGAGATCTACTCAAACCATACCCGGACTTACCTTTTTTGCAAGATCATTGCTTACAAAAGGCACCGAAGAGGATGGTCACAATTCACCCACACCTGTCTATCTCTCTCTATTCCCCTTGCATCAGAGGACAGAAAAAGAAGAAGAGAAGGGTGGTTTGGGAATGTGGTGGGTTTTCAAATTTTGAATTCAAATGGTGGGTGAAGACTGAAGAGTCTGAAGACCGGATGATATTTCCAGCCTTTGAGGTCACAAAAGTAAATATGAGTAGGGGTGCGTCCCATTTATTTATTTTAATGAAGGGTGGTGTGGTTGTGGCCCCAAAACGCAGCGTTGTAACGCAGCAAAGTGTAAGTGAAACAGCTGGTACCGTACATTATTTTTATGGTTTCATTTTGGTGTGGGTGTGTAAATAACGAAAGCAGCTCTGCAGCCTACAAGTCCATTACCTGAAGCAGACACACACCTCACTCACGTGCGTGGCTTTCCATATTTTCAGACCCCCTTTTCAGCTCTTTTTTTGGGTACACCGCTGCAGAGAGACTGATGGACGGATTGATACAGACGGATGAATGGGACCTTAATAAGCACTTAAGCTTTCACTATGAGATTGATTTGGAGTTTGCCCTCTGAAGAAAAATACTAATGTATGACATTTTTAATTATCCACTAAGATTTTGAGCACTTCTCACTCCTAGCTTAACCACCTTTTGGTTGTGCACATTGAAGGGTATTTTTGGAATTTCACTCCCTCGTTTGAAAAACTACCATGGACCATGGGGTGGTCCAATCACTTTCCGCATAAAGAGCAGAGCACAAAGCAAGAAGAGGGGGTGAGCAGAGAATCTACTGGCTTTCTGTCACTGTGCAGCCCCCCATTGCCTCCATAGTCCATACCCACATATGCAAAACCCTGTGTACTGGAAAAGTCAGCTTCCTAATAGAAAAGGGTGACCAATTGCTGAAGGCCCGTTTCCTAATCAGATCCCTAAATCTGTGTTTTCTTCTTATTACCGATTACTATCATTGGTTTTACTCTGTTTCTCTAAAAACAGAGAAAAACAGAGACACTGTGGAGAAGTTGCTTTCATGGCTTCTATGCAACGCCGTGTCTTCAGATTTTTTGGCCTTTCGGTAAGTCCAAGGCTCTTATCTCTTGTTTGTCTCGCCCTTTTCATATACTGCGCTTTGCTTTCTTCTTCTTCTTTCTCTTTTCTTTCTAGCCTTTCTTTTGTCTTCTTCTTCTTGTTGGTCTCTTGTGAAACTCTATTTTTGCCTTGAGCTCCGCACTCTCGTTTTTTTGTTTTGAAATTTTTATGGGGTTCTGGAGATTTCTCAAACTTGGTTCCTGTTACGTGCTTTGATTTCTGGGTTCTGTTGTTGGATGGGCCTTATTTAGGAGGGACTGTGCCGCTTTGCAGATCGCCATTGGTGCATTCTGATTCGAGACACTGTTTCATGACTAAGTGTATACTGTTCAGTTTCAAATGGTATGTTTGAAAAAGATTAGCCTCCGTTTGGCTGCCGAGAAAAGCGGGGAAAAGGAAAGAGAAAAATATTTTGAAACCCAACTTTTGAGCTGTCTTGGTTTCTGTGAAATGCAAAACTCTTTAAGACCAAGCCCAACGGGTTGCATTAGACCATCAGAGTGGTGTGATTTGTTTTCCGGGGTTTCCGAAACAAAAATTTCTCAATTCAGAATTTTAATTTTTTGTGTCTGCACATTTTCCCTGAAACCCAATGGAGCATTAAAATCTTTTTGGTTATTTTTTAGAAGATTTTATTCTCATATATTTCTTTGATTGGATGTTGGGGTACTCTCAGTGGCCATTGTTGCAGATCAATGTATCTGCAGAATGGTTTGAATGTGTTTATGTCTTGCAGATGGAAGTCTAAAGATGAAATGTGTTTTGCTCAGTGTTTTAATTCATTTCCAGGCATTTTGATGAAAGAACTTGCTGAAACCTGACAATCCTTCCTAGCCTTGAGAGAAAATTCCGAACTCTTTCATTTTGGTGAAAATGTTGTGTGCTTGCTCGGGAGAGCAATTCAAATTTGAAGATGCACCCCGGTCTCCAGAATCTCTGGCAACAAGAGATTTCTCGGCAAGCGGACTTTCATCCAGGACGGGGGATTGGGAGTCGAAATTTGAAGATACACAAGTTGATGAAGCTGAATCAACTCTAAGGGATGCTCTCTCCTTAAATTACGAGGTGGTTCACTTTCCCAAATCAAACTCGCTTGCATCATTGCTCTTTCTGCATTTTTTTTTTTAATATTGAATTTTGATTTAGTTTTTCATGTGAGTTTCAGGAAGCCAGAGCTTTACTGGGGCGCCTAGAGTACCAGAGAGGGAACTTTGATGCTGCTTTTCAGGTGTTTCATGGGATTGACATTAAAGGGTTAACTCCAAGGATGACCAGGGCTATTGTTGAACGGACTTGGCAAAGAAAACCACGTACCAAGGGAGATATTATATCTACCCAGGAAATGTCGATGCATTCTGTGAGCCTTCTTCTGGAGGCAATCTTACTCAAAGCAAAATCACTTGATGAACTGGGGAGAACTAGAGGTAATTCCTTTGTTCTCCCTTCTGCTGGCTTATTTACTGGATTAGGATTGTGTCATGATTCCCAGGAAATCTTCACTTTCTAAAGTTTCTAATGCTATGTTTGGCTCCGGAGAAAAATAGTAACACAATTTTTTTTTAAGGAAATTGATTTTAATACAAAGAAATGAAATGAGTTTGAAGAAGCATGTAAAAGTAATTTATTAATTTCAAATTTATTTTTTATTTTCCTACATTTTTCTTTTCTTCACACGTTTTCCAAGAACCAAACATGGGTAATGTTCTGTTTTGAAGCTCGATGATTCATAGTATATTTTGATTAATTTATTGATTGAACGTGATGAATTTTTAGAAACCTAGTTTTGGGAATTTCAATTAGACCCATTAAAGGAGGTTTGCAGTGACCTTAATGTAGATGGGATGCTTTTGTAACTCCAAATTATTTTCTCATACCTTTTGATTTTTAATTTTTCAGAGGCTGCAAAAGAGTGCAAAATAATTCTGGACACTGTTGAATCAGCACTGCCCAATGGAATGCCAGAGGGCATTGGTGAAGACTGCAAATTGCAGGAGATGTTTCACAAAGCATTAGAGCTGCTCCCAAAGCTGTGGACAAAGGCAGGCTGTCTTGATGAATCGATTGCTGCATATCGTCGAGCTCTAGTAAGGCCCTGGAATTTGGATCCTCGGAGGTTGGCCAGTGTACAAAAGGATTTGGCTGCCATATTACTGTATGGTGGTGTTGAAACAAGCCTTCCTCCTCAATTGCAAGTATGGGGTGCAACTACTCCTAAAAATAACATAGAGGAAGCGATACTTCTATTGTTTATACTCATGAGGAAGGTAGCTTCCCGTGAAATAGATTGGGACCCAGAAATTATGGATCATCTAGCTTATGCACTCACAATTTCTGGGCAGTTTGAGTTTTTGGCAGAGTATGTGGAGCAGGCCCTTCCTGGTGTCTATAACCGAGCTGAAAGGTGGTATTTTCTTGCTCTTTGTTACAGTGCCGCAGGTCAGAATGAAGCAGCATTGAACCTTCTAAAGAAGGTTTCCGGTTGTTCTGAAGCAAAGCACAAACCTCATTTGCCTTCTTTTTTGTTGGGAGCCAAATTGTGTTCACAAGATCCGAAGCATGCTCATGAAGGGATAAATTTTGCTCGTAGAGTGATTAGTTCCCATGATCAAACCAAGCATTTCATGGGTGAGACACATAAATTCCTTGGTATTTGCTATGGGAATGCAGCAAGAGCTTGTGTGTTGGATTCTGAAAGAGTTGCCCTGCAGACAGATTCTTTGAACTCTCTGAACCAGGCGTCTCTTATTGGGCATAAGGATCCAGAATTAATATTTAGCCTGGCTTTGGAAAATGCTGTGCAAAGAAATCTAGATGCAGCTTTTAGCAATGCAATTATGTACTCAGATATGGTGGCTGGGAGTTCAGGAAGAGGTTGGAAGCTGCTGGCTCTTGTAGTATCTGCAGAGCAACGGTTCAAAGATGCTGAAACCATAGTTGATCTTGCTTTGGATGAGGCTGGAAGGATTGATCAGTTAGAGCTTCTTAGGCTGAAAGCTGTGCTTCAAATTGCTCAGGAGCAGCCCAAACAAGCAATAGAGACGTATAGAATTTTGCTAGCCCTGATTCAAGCACAGAGGGAGGTTCAAGCCAATAAATTTCATTCAGAGGTGTGTATAAATACTATACAATTTTGTGTTTACTGCTTCGAGCAATTTCATTGATTTGAATCCCCTACAGAAGAAGACACTTTCTGGAGGTTAAACTCATTTGTTTGATCTTATATTTTATTCCACTAATACAACATGGATACCAAATGGGTAATTAGAAGTCATTCTTAAAAGTTTCTTTCTTGCACTATCTAGTATGAACCTGTCATAAAACAAATAAGGATCCCCCTGCTGATTAACTTGTGTTGTTTGGTTTATATCCCTATACCCGCTCTAAGGTTAAATTATTTAATCATTCTCCACTTTCACAGGTATCAGCAGAAAGAAACTTGGAAACACAAACATGGCAGGATTTGGCTAACATCTATACGAAACTGGGATTGTGGTCTGATGCAGCAATTTGTTTGGATAAAGCAAAGTCCATTGAATTTTATTCTTCTAGAAGTTGGCATAAAACAGGTTGGACCTTAGTCCCCCTAGTAGAAAAAGTTTGTGTTTCAATGTTGTTCATAAGCCTGTAATTTCAAAATTCCCAGTCTATGTCTAATGTTTATAATACATTTGCAGGTATTTCGTTAGAAGCTCAATCACTGTACAAGGAAGCCCTTGTGTCCTTTTCAGTTTCTCTGTCAATAGAACCAGATTATGTTCCGAGCATTGTTTCAACTGCAGAAGTACTGATGAAATTTGGTAAACCATCCCTCCCAATCGCAAGAAGCTTTTTGATGAATGCCTTACGATTAGAACCCACGAATCACGAGGCATGGTTGAACCTTGGATTGGTTTCAAAGATGGAAGGCTCCTTACAACAAGCAGCAGACTACTTCCAGGCAGCATATGAGCTCAAGTTGTCAGCGCCAATTCAAAGCTTTGTATGATCAGTTTTCCTCTCAGTTGAAGCAAGCAAAGTATTAGAATAAAGTACCTGTATGCCATAACTCTAGGAGCATCCAATGGCCAACAGGGTTGAGCTGGTTTCTTTTCCAGAAATTCAGAGCATGAAGGCAAACCGGCTAATGCCTGTCTTGTTCATCATTGCTTGGAAATGGATTCCTTAGATTGGCATAGACCAAACCTGAATACTCATTTGTAAATTGTCAAAAATTGAAATATACAAGGATTTTCATTGAGGTGATTGGCTTCCCCAAGATCAGAGGGATAAATTTACAGGATGAAAGTGAATGTTGGCCCTGTGTTTGTTCCTGGTTCCTGCCATGAGGATGATGTATGCACAAACCATCTTGTAAACATTGTAACAAGATATTCACTTTCATGCAGTAAATTGGATTGTAGGATGTTTTTCTCGCAACTAAAAATAGAATGTTGATGTGCTGAGCGAATCTGTTGGTTGTAGAAGCAGTTTATGAATGGTAGTATAAAATTCGTTCAATTTAACGGCCATCTTTATGATCAAATGTCGTAATGCTGAGTGGAATAGTTGCTGGAACCTATGCGTCTTCTCCTTTACAATCATTTCAAATATGTGAGTTGAAGAATGAAAAAACAAGCTGCAAGGAAAGGCATGTGTGGTGAAAAAAAAAAAAAGATGTTTCGGATGTGAAAAATACCAGAGAAGGAATATTGCATAAGATTAAATCAATTTTATTTCCTGTTTTATTGACAGATAATCACAATATATTACATGGTAAACTGTGATCGCTGTCTTCTTGGGAGATCTTGACTGCTCGCTTCCAGGACGACAACGCAGAGATTAAGATTGGATCCTACAGTAAAGAATCCCTTCACAACAAAAATGAGCAAGTCAGTAAACCCTTATCTATAGCTTCAGAGGAAAAAAAAAAAATTAGAACTTGTGGGGAAATCATGTTCATCAGCTGACTTCAATTTAATTTCCCACAACTTGGCTTCAGGATTCTCTTCTTTTGCGCTAAAAAATCTTAGACAAAAAGAAGAAATCCATTATGTTTAAAAAAGAACACACTAGTGTAAAAAAGTAATATCTTCAGACATTGTTTTCAGTAGAAAATTAAATCAACGCCCAACGACCCCACACACACAATGGCCTAACGTGGTAGGAACACCTTTAGCTTTTACACTAACGGTCCTAAGTCCAGGGAGAGGTGATTGTGGAGGTGATTCTGGCAGGTGTTGCAGTTTGTAAACATGAATAATCAACATTTCATGCACCTCTATAAGAATTCATAAAAGGGTCCCCTAGAATGTGACTTCCATTTTCTTCTCCAATTTGTAAGGAAGTGAGGGGTTAACATATTTAAATTGAAGCATATTCGAAAAGGAACAGGTTAATGAGTTAGAGATCAAATGTATTGGATGATTTTGGGGTAGGCCCATTGAGGATGGCACATTTGATATTGATTTTTAATGGCTCACTTTCAGATGTTCATGGGGTAAAAAGGAGGTGAAAACTTATAACCTTACTTCAGTAATTTTTCAATCTTCAAAATAGCCCTCTCAAAATTTGTAGCAAAAAGGAAATGATAACTGCTTCTTTCGTTTGGAATAAGTATTAATTGTTAACTTCTCCCTTCTAATTTTTTTGGTAAGCAAATGATAATATATTAAAAGCGCCAAACAAAAAGAGGCACATATAGAGTACACAGGAAGTATAAATCTAAGAACAAAAAAAGAAACAACCAACAATTACAATCTCAATCTATTACTTAGTGCACAACCACTCAACAAAATCTATCCAGGATGGGGAACCAGCTTGAACATCATCCCGAAGAGACCTGCGATACCACACGTATAGGTTAGAAATAAGGGACTTCTTAGGAGATTTATTTGTGTGGTGTATCCCTTCAAAAGTTCATCGGTTACCTTCCTTCCAAATTGTCTAGAATAGGCAAAGATAAGGTATTCTGCAAGCCTCTATTCTCTCTTCTACAGAATCTTATGATACTCAATTTGATCCTGAACAACCTCTATTAATCTAAATAAGATTCCCAATTTTGGCATCCTTAGTTTTATAAAACTTGCCCAATAAAATACGTTGAAGAGGAAGAAATTCTTCTCAAAGAGTCATAAGTTACAAATGAAGTTACTAGGATATTGATAAGAATATAATAGTATGAAAAAAAAGGGAAATAAATCTCTGTATTACAGATGTTTGCAGATAATATTCTTGCAATATCTCTTACAATCTTGCCCCTCAAGCTGGAGAGTATATATTAATAACTTTCAGCTTGTCACAAATGAAATTAAGGGCCTCTTTTGGAAGGGCTTTGGTGAATATGTCTACTAGTTGGTTCTTTGCTGATAAAACTGTAGTAGCGATTTTGTTTGCATCCACTTTTGAGCAAATGAAGTGACAATCCACTTTGATGTGTTCTGTCCATTCATGAAAATTAGGATTGCTAGTAATATGGATTACTAGTTGACTGTCGTAGTATAGGGGAGGCAGATTTGGTATCAATACGCCAATTTTTGGCAAAATGATTTTCAACCAAGTGAATTCACCATACTATATTTGCCATTGCTAGAGCGTCTGCCTCTAAACTAGAAAAAGTTACAACTGATTGTTTCTTTCTTTTTCTACCTGTTAAAAAAAATTGTTTCTTTCTTTTCAAGTTACAAGATTACCTCCAATAAAAATGCAGCGACCAGTAGTTGATTTCTATCATAGGAAGATCCTGATCCATCAGAATCAGGGTATCCTTTAATATGAAGATGTCCTCAGGATCGATATTGAAGACCATGACCAAGAGTTTCCTTGAGATATTTCAAAATTCATGACTGCATGTAAGTGAGGAACCTATGAAGTGGTCATAAATTAGTTAATAATGCTGAGCAGCCACTAAGTCATTATGATTCAAATTTTTATTGATTTCTACAAATGTAGCAATAGGTTTAGCACCAAGGTAGCATGTATCTCTCATGATGACAAGAGTGTACTTACTTTGAGACAAGGAAATACCTTTTTGATCTTTAACTTCAATGTCCAAAAAATAATGAAGCTTACCAAGATCTTTAGCGTGGAAGTTGGTACTAAGGTCATGAATCAAAGTATCAATACCCTTATGGTCACCCGCAATTGTAATATATCTCATATACATGTAAGACCAAGATTACAAAGTCATGACATATTCTTCTGAAAAACAATATATCAACTTAACTTCTGTCATGCCCAATGTTTTAAAAACCAGACTGGACCAGCCGGTCCAACCCGTCAAACTGTGGACCAGAGACTAGCTTGGTTTGGTTTACACATTGAGCCAAGGAACCCCCTGAGCCGGGGTTGAGCTGGACTAACCGGCAGTTCAACAGCCAAACCAATGAACCATTCGGCCAGTTCCGGTTTCCTCAGTCAATTTCTTTTGGGCTTCAATATGGGCCTCTTCTAATTTTTGGATTTTGGCAAAAGGGTGGTTGGGCTTCAATGTGGTCTTTAATGGCCCATTGCAACACAGTAGCAAAGAAGCTGAACTTTAAATTTGAAGGGTTTCCAATGTGGCATCTCAAAAATATCATAAATCTATGATGTGCAGGCTTGAATCATTGACCAAAAGTTCAGAGAAGTGATGATGCAACCACTAGACCAGGTGCTGGTTTTCTTAACAATTACATTATTAGCTAAGTTTATCATATTTATTTATGTAATAATAAATTTGAAAATAATATAAGTAAAATATCCTAATATCTTTTAAAATTATAAAATAATATGATATTTAACATGTAAATAAAATTAAATAATATAATTTTTCTTTCATTTCAATATATATGTTCATATTTATGTTTATCTATTATTTAATTCGAGAATATCAAATATGAAAAATAAATATTATTGATTTTAAGTTTTTATAATGATTTTAATTTTAATAAAATAAAAAATTATATATTTATGACGTCATCGGTTTGATCGCAGTTCAACCACCGGTCTGACCAATGAACGGTGAACAAGTAACTTTTTCGATTTAATAACCGGTCTGGTTTTGAAAACATTGGCCATGCCATGAGATACACTACTTCATTAAAATTTCAAACTATGCGCAGAGAGATTGTTTGAGTCTGTAAATACACTAGTATGGTCAACAAACAAACTCCTCTTTGGACTGAAATCTGAATGGTTGAACCATGAACCACGCACTTAGGAAGGTATTCTTGACATCAAGTTGACAAAGGGGTCAGTTTAGATTTGATGCCACAGATAGCATAATTAGTATGATAAAGGTTGTAGGTCTAGATGAATCCTTTGACCACCAAACGAGTCTTCAATCTATCAACAATACAATTAGGGTTGCATTTTATGGCAAAGAATCAACAATAACCAACAAGAGGATCCCATCTATAATTCCAAAGTAAAGCGTTCATTTCCTCTTCCATTTCTTTCCCCTAGTTAGGATGAGAAAGAGTTTTGTGTGAGACTTAGGAAGAGTAATAGAAGATAGGGAGGTAGAGAATGATTTGAAAGAGAAACAATCATAGGAGAAAAAATTGGTATAGGATGTTTAGTACAAGTGCAGTGACATTTACAGACAACAATAAGGGGATCAAAAGCAAGATTTGAAGACCCCAAGAAGACTGGTGGAGGTGACAACGGGCACTCTACTGCTTCTAGAGTAGAATGTTCACATTGTTTGCGAATATTAAATCTTTGATAAGAAGGCCACAAATGAATTTGGTCCTGTGAAATTCTTCTGCTAGCACTTCTGAATCTCTAAATCAAAAGTCAATGGCAGATAGATATTCAATCCTTCCTACATGCCATTTAGGTTTGAGTAATATTATTGAACTAATCTATTGACTGGTTAGCAAGAGAGATTTTGATATAGCTCTTAGATATGATAGATAATTTTTAAGCAAAAACTGAAAAAATACATCTCAGCCAATGCATTCTGAATCTATTAAGTAGAATTGAGCCAAACCATTAAATGCATCTCATCCTATGTTATCCCAAACCCAAGTCATCACTGTGCATCTGTTTTTTCCCTAACATTAATAACTTTGCATTTGCTTGGATATGAGAAATCCTACAACACACTTTCAATAAGACTCCACTGCCCAAAACCATGCATACAGTTAGGTCCATTTAATTTAGCATTTGTCATAGATTCATAGTAGAGGGAGTATTTGTTTAGCATCTTGTCACCTATGATGTCCAAGAAAGAAATCGAGTTTCAAGATTTGAGCAAGAGAACAAGACGCAAGATTAGACATCCAAAAGGCAGAAAAAAAAAAAAAGTGAAAAGTGTTTTAGGTCGTGGCCTTGAGATGTAGGCAGACAGCTAAGTATCAAGGAGGGATAACAACTTAAAAATGAGGGCTGAGTGAGGGGAAGAAGATGCTGGCACAATTAGGGAAGAAAAGTGGCAGCTCTAGCGCAACCATGCATTGATACTGTGTTGAAGGAAAAGAGAATTCATATCATATGGCCGTATTCTGTGAAAGAGGTTACAAGAATATTTATAAGTCAGTAACAATATGAAAAAAGAAAATAAATCTTTGAATTACAATGGTATACAGAGGAAAACATTCCTACAATATTTCCTACAATTTCTCTTACAATCTCAACAAAACAAAACCATGTCTGTATTAAATTTTAGTTGACTTAGGCTTTGTTGAGTTGTTCTTGTGGATCAATTGACAATATGGTTGATCTAGTTTAATTTTTACCAACTCTTTACAAAGTCAATAAAGAACAAGTGCCCATTATAGATGAAACAACATATCAAGAAGGTATGCTAGAAATTACAGACAATAATTTTGGCCCTGAAATTGAGGAGCATAGAATACCAGATATCTGAGTTCTTTTTCTAGGAAAAGACATTATAAGTTAATAATAATGAGGAACTGCCAAGGTTGATGGAAGATCAAGGCAATTCCTGTCTTTGTAATATACTAAAATTCAAATTTTGGAGGGCGATCCATGGAAATAATCAAAAGGATGACCAGATCATGAAGTTATGAGGCATATACAGAAATAAATAATTGCCATGAACATTAAATTAGATGAAGCGTGATCTTATATTATTTCTCTAACTTCTTAGTTACCATAAACAATTTACTACAGCATAATCTGCAGAAAAATAGACAATTAATGATATCATGACCTAAATTGAACAAATGAAAATAAGAGCATTACTAGGTTGAAATTCAGTGACTTACAATAAACAGTTGAAATTGAACGGCCAAAGGCTGAAACGCTCATCCCATCTGCCACTGCATCCACAGCACCAACCATAAAAAGGGCTAAACTGATGTGTATCTATTCCTTACCAATTTGGGCATGGTCCAAAAATCATATAAGGATTACAAGGGACCAGGGCTCCAAAAAAATGGGATTAGTGAAAAAATTGAAACTATTATATGAAAATTATGATAACAACGTATCTAGCATAACATGAAAGAAATATTCCCATCATACCTTGAGAACTGGCTCTCCTTTGTTAGAGCTAGCAGATTGTTTGGCCATGGCTGCTTGCTGTGCCCGTGCAGCTCTTCCTTGGGCAGATTGTTCAAATTGCTCTTGCCTGCAATTGCATTTCAGTACAAATCTTGAGTAATATGATAACACGCACTCCACGCTCTCAACAGTGACACTTTTGACAGTCAAGTTTATTTTGGAGGAAATAGTACCGAATTGCAACATGGATAATCTTGAATCCGCGTACTTATCACTCTATTGCACCAAATAGTTACAATTTTCAACCATTTCTTCTGCAATTTCCCTAGATCGTGATTTTATTTTCCTCCTAAAGAAAGATAGATAGGAATAAAACCAAATGTTCCCGTCATATTCTGATGGGCATTCTCCTTCGTGAATCCCGGGGAACCAACACAAATTGCGCTTCCCAAAATCGAGAATTAGGAAGATGAAAATCGATAGATACGAGAGCTATTGATAAAAGAATATGTAAATTAAAAGGAATGATCAAAAGAGAAAAACCTTTTCTGGGCGGCTTCGGCCGCTTTAGCACGAGCTTCTTCAGAGGCAATCCTCTCTTCCTCCAATCTCTCCTGCTTGCTCAAGCCACCGCCAAAGCAGTCACAAAACCCCATCTCTCCTTCCCTCTCTCAAAAATCTATTCGTTCATTCTCTCTTTTGACTTGCCTGTATTGGCTGTATCAGCTATTTATAGATCACTAGTTGGAAAACGCGTGTATACTCCCCGTCTAGATCAGTTGAATTCTGCCACGCCATTGGACTGGGGGCTCCCTAGTCTTTTCCTTTCGGTGCCAACCATCTATGAGGATTCTTAAATCACACAAAAAGTTGGCGTCATGGAAGCCATTTTAGCTTCTAAAATAGTTCTAATAAAGCTAATTTGCCGTGACCTCCGTCCCTTATGAATTGTTTTAAACTTACAAAAATAAATAATAAAGAAGCAATAGGAATTTGTTGATTAATCAAAGGTCTAATGAAGCTAAAGGTTTCCTTTGATACTCCGGATGAAGTATGTAGACCTATAAGTCTAAAAATGAGAAGGAATGAAGATGTTAATAAAACCTCAGTTACTAAACTAGGGTGGAGAATCTTCATGGATAATGACAGCATTTGGGTTAGAATCATGAGAGATAAATATATACATATATTAAAAACAATAATTTTTTCTAAATTTTGAAAAAAAGTGGTAATTCCATTATTCGGAAAGAAGTTAGTAATCATATAAAGTATATTAGAACTGACCTAAAATAATGTATAGGAGATGATAAAAATGTTTGTTTCTAGATAGACTATGGAGCATGTATGTTGCTTCTTATTTATTTCATGGATGAAAATAATTTACATTGGGTGTCAAAGTGAATGATTTTATATATTGGGATACTAAGGAATGAAATATTCTTTTTATCTTAACATTCCTTCCGTCGAATGTTTTAACAGATATTAAAATAATTTCAATAATTTCAATAATTTCTTCTCCCATTGAGGATAAGAGTTTTTGGGGTTTATCTAAAGATGACAAGTTTACCTTTAAGTGAGTAATTTGGGCCACAAGCAAGCTCTTGGTGCATCCCATATCCAAAATTTAGCATTGGATTTGGAAATCAAGTCTCTTACTAAAAATGATTGATTATTAGAGATGTTCTTCTTACTTGCAAGTTTGTGATTGCTAGAAAACCGGAAATTACAAACATATGTCATATTTGTAAATAAAATATTGAAAATATTGACTATAATTTTAAATATTGTCATTTTGTTTCAAGGAATTTGGGATCACATTAAGTATAATTGGCTTACATTTCTCTCTTGTGAAAGTGACTTCCTATCTCGACTTGAAGCGATGTATAAAAATTATAAACTCAACTATAAATTTTCCAAGAATCCTATATAAAAAGAAAAATTATATTATCTCGTGGCATGTATGGATTCATATAAATTAAATATTTAAAAAAAAAAATCCAACCCAAACCCTTTCTCATAATTGAGAAAACTACTTTAAATTTTCAAAATCTTCAAGATGATATGATTGACTCCTATATTCAAATTGAATGATGAAATGTTTTTTGAATTGTTGAAAAATAGATTAATTTAATTCATCTGATTAATAAAATATTCAAATTAAATTTTGATGGTTCAAGGATATAGAATAAAAGAGTTTTAGGATTGGTTATTAGAGACTCTAATGACACTAAAAAAAATGATTGCAAGTAATTATATAGGTAATGCTTAAATAATTATTTCAGAATGTATGACTTTAAAAGATGACATATTAACTGTCAAGAACAATGAATTCTTAAATTTAGAGATTGAGGGTAACTCAATAATAGTTATAATAAAAAGAGTAATATTCGTAATTCTATTATATTATTAATGGAGGATATTTAAAAATTATCTTATGATCTAAATATTTACTAGTATCGATATATTTATAGGGGAGCAAATAGAAAAATATATTGTCTAGATAAGGAATATATATGTAATGTATGATGAATCATTTGGTAGTCTAGATAAGAAATATATCTTTAATGTATAATGAATCATTTGGTAGTCAAATTTTCGTAATCGAATTTATATGTATCTTGACTTCGTAGTCTTCTTTCATAAATAAAAATCTTTCATAATTTTTTTTTTTTTGTTTTAAAAAAAAAAACAAGTAAAAGGATTTGATTATTGTTTGGGAGGAACGGACCCTGTTAGCCCCACCCACTCTGAACTCTAGGCTTTTTAGCCCATTTTTGGGTAAGTGGCACAAACGGAGACCTTGAAAACGACGTCGTTTCTTTTTTAGTCTATTGTATTTGCGCTTTAACTGCTGTGGCGCACCAGCGGCGGCCACGAACGACGGAGAAGGCGATGGGCACCAAATCCTTAGATTCTCTCCGCCCAACAGAAGCCCTAGAGATAGAAAATGGGCTCACGCTCGTACCGCGCGTGATGTTGAACCTCACCATCTTCCCATCTGAAACAGCCTCTGTGACGAAGCCCATAGACGAGTGGCAACTAAAGCGTGCCCTTATAGACTTCCTCAAAACCTCTTTCCATGTGCCCATCACCGTCCCTGAAGAGGACCTCCACATCAAACGCTTCAAAGACCTCAAGAAGCGCAAGCGCGTGGATCCAGTCGCTGGCGGCACTATCTTCATTCGCGACCTGGGGTTCCTCAACAGCAAAAATGAAGATGACTTGGAGGTTCTCGACAAGAAGTTCTTGGACTGGAAGAGCTCGCTTGTTGAGAAAATGGATGGGATTGAGTTGAATCTTGAAGGGGTTAAGTTCCGTCTAGGTGTTGCAATTCCGGCGACAGATGATTTTCAAGGAATGAAGAAAGATTGGGAAGATTTCTATGCTTTTGGAAATCGCGGTTTGTAACTCAAAATAAATTGCCTGTGTTCTGGTCGCTTTTCCTTTTTTCCTTCGACGTGGTTTGATGTATTTTCCATCAGGGTATTCAAGGGGTGGGAGTGGGAGGCAACAGCCGGATACAATTGTGTTGAGAGGGGCTCCATCGCGGTGGTTTGCAGAGCCCCGGGTTTCATCGAAGCCGTCCATGTTGGTTACACATACTATTTTTTCCACTTTTGGAAAAATAAGGTATGCCGGTCGTTTCTTTTCAAGACTTACGCATTCATATATTTCTACCATAATCATATGGATGTTATTTTGGTTGCAATCAATAGGAAAAATTGGAAATGAGAAAATGAGAGAAAATCACCTTCCAAATCATGTCATTGCCCTTTTTTTTTTGTACAAAAGAAAATTGAATGTCTGCTGATTTGTTCCTAGACACAGCTTTATGTCACGGATTTAGTCGTTCACTAAGCTCGTGTGGCACTTAGACAAGCCAAGACGCTTGATCTTGCTAAGTCAGCCTTGCTCCCCAATGCTTAGCTTGTTCGGCTAAGACACTCGCGACTCGAAAGCTCAAGAAGCTTGGTAGGCAAACCCTTAAAGAATGAAAGCTCTTTATTACTCAAAGAAGCCTTTACAAGTGCTTGGATGCTCACTTGCTTGGTTAGGAAGTGATTTGGGTGGTGCCTTGGCCAAATGAGGCCCGCACCTATTTATAGGCACCAATGGAACTCTTTGGAACCTTGGAGAGTTCCTTACAAATCAAGAATATTCTAGAACTCCTTATACTAATTTATGTACAACCTTATGTACAAGAATATGCAAGAGATCTTTAGAATCTTCTAGAAAGCCTTGGACTCCTCTCATGCCTTCCACCATAGTGTAGAGATGTGTGGACATCTCTAGGCATTTCTAGAACCTTCCACACTCTTCCCACCAATGACTTAGTGTAGATGGATCCAGGAGTCTCCAGAAGCTTTCCTCCTCTTATATAAGCCCATGGGGAGGGTCATTTAAAGCATCCTATGACACTCTCCCCCACCTATGCTGTCGACGTCCTCGTCATTGCCTCTTTCTGAAACCTCTCGATGTGTTTCCAGAACCTTCTCAAGGCATCCGCATGTTCCCAACTTGCCTGCCTCTTAGGTAGTCCTTTCCATTGGACTAGATACTCTATCACAGGAGGGACCCCTTGTCTCCTGGTGACCCGTTCAGCCAGGATATTCTTCACCTCCTTCTCCCGTGAGGCTTCAGATGGATGCAGACCCGTGTGCTTTCGATGCTTAGAGTGCTGCTTCCTCTTATCCATTGAGTTCACCTTTCCCTTGGTGACCTTTTCCATGTGTGTGCGGGCTACCTCAGCTTGCTCCCCTTTTTCCTCCTTTACTTGCACCCCTGCTAGTAAGGAGGTCTTAGGCATACTAGGCTTCGGGTTGAATTGGAGGGCACCTAGTAGCTGCATTGAGCCCATATGTGCTTCGTCCTCCTGCTCCCTTTCCTCGATCATGGCACTAAGCGCCTTCCTTTTTGGACAATCCCGTGCCCAATGTGGACCGTCACATAGGAAACATTTGATTTTAGGCGTGAACTCCTTCCTTTCCACCTTACCCCTTCCTTCTTGGACGTTAGGCGTCTTGCCTGATCCCTTTTTAGGAGCATTGTGGTCCCTTGGAACCTCGTCTCCCCCACCCATGGCGTGGCTATCCTCTAAAGACTCATCCTTGGAGGAGTCTCCCCTTTTATAATCAGTTAAAGACTCTGCTACTGCCATGGTAGTGGCTAAGTCTTGAACACCTCGACGCCTCAATTCCTGCTCGGCCCACCCTTGCAGGTTATCCATGAAGTTGAATAGCAACTCCTCCTCGGTCATGTTAGGAATCTCAAGCATGAATGAAGAGAATTCCTTGACATTGTCGCGTATTGAGCCTGTGTGCTTGAGACGCCTCATGTTTTTCCTAGCCAGGTAAGCCACGTCCTCGGGGTAGAACTGCCTCTTGATCTCCCTCCTGAAGTTCTCCCACGTCTCTATGGTGCAAATGCCTTTCTCCATATCGGTAAACCTTCGACGCCACTATAGAGTAGCTGTGTCAGTAAGGTAGAGGGTCGCAGTTCTCACCTTAGCCGCCTCATCCGTCAATGCGATAGCTTCGAAGTATCGCTCCATATGCCATAAGAAGTTATCCAACTCCTTGGCATCCCGCTTGCCACTAAACCCATGTGGCTTCGGCACCTCCACCCTAGATGCCTCCTGTGTGGCCATGACCCGTGCCGACACAGCAGCCTTGTAGATGGCTAACTCCTGCCTAACTTCCTGGTCTCGGGACTCCATTCGAGTGGCCAAGGCCTCTATATTTGACTCCATGCTAGCAAGCATGCTCAAGACCTTTCCTTGGAAGGACACAAACTTCTCGTGTGACACTGGCTGAACTTGTGAGACTAGCACCCTCTCACGAAGGTCTTGGATCTGCTCCCTTAGATCCTCTAAGCCCTTCTCCATGCCTTGCTCAATCAAGTCCAACCCCTCCCGAGTGTCCGCCATGGCTAGCTCCACCTTGGCTAGCCTTGCCTCCATGTTGGCAACGACATCACGAGATTTATCTTCTTGCCCCTGCCCCGTGCAGTAGGCTCGGTCTCCCTCTCACGGGTTTGCTCCCTACTCTCCTCCATGTTAGAGCCCGACATGTTTCCTTTGCTATGCCCACCTCGTAACCGTGCTCTCATACCACTTGTCACGGACTTAGTCGTTCACTAAACTCGTGCGGCACTTAGACAAGCCAAGACGCTTGATCTTGCTAAGTCAGCCTTGCTCCCCAATGCTTAGCTTGCTCGGCTAAGACACTCGCGACTCGAAAGCTCAAGAAGCTTGGTAGGCAACCCCTTAAAGAATGGAAGCTCTTTATTACTCAAAGAAGCCTTTACAAGTGCTTGGATGTTCACTTGCTTGATTAGGAAGTGATTTGGGTGGTGCCTTGGCCAAATGAGACCCTCACCTATTTATAGGCACCAATGGAACTCTTTGGAACCTTGGAGAGTTCCTTACAAATCAAGAATATTTTAGAACTCCCTACACTAATCTATGTACAACCTTATGTACAAGAATATGCAAGAGATCTTTAGAATCTTCTAGAAAGCCTTGGACTCCTCTCATGCCTTCCACTATAGTGTATAGATGTGTGGACATCTCTAGGCATTTCTAGAACCTTCCACACTCTTCCCACCAATGACTTAGTGTAGATGGATCCAGGAGTCTCCAGAAGCTTCCCTCCTCCTATATAAGCCCATGGGGAGGGTCATTTGAAGCATCCTGTGGCATTTAGGTGACATTGCGAGTCAGTGGAATTTTTGGAATCAATGGCAGAAGGCTGACCACATTGTCTTGAAAAGGAAGGGTCACTCCAAATAGAAGAGTCCTAGTGAGCATGTGGTGCGAAAGCTTAGCATTAACCTTATGTCATTGATAGTCCAGAGAAATTAAACCTGACTTGAATTCTATGAAGTTTCCCAGATTCAACTCTGTTGGTGCCTCCTCTTATAGGATGTTCATAACTGTTACTCTCAACCACCTGTTAAACAAAGAAAAATCTAATTAATGGTTGAAAAGAGAAATAATAATAAGAAAAAGGAAGTAGCATGTGTAATCACTGGCTATGCACCTATGAACCAAGATACCCCAATGCAATAGAAACTGTAGCTTAGAAAGAAAAAACATAGAATTGAATGCCTGACACCTGGTCCATGTATCTTAGATGAAGTCAGTTATTGTTTCCAATCGTTAGACGAGTTGCAGATAGGTACTCTATTTTGTTGCAATGGATCCAGTCTGTAATGTGCATCTGATGATCCAGTTAGGATGATTTGATCCTTTTGGTTCTCGCTTTACAATTTCTATTCATTTTGAATTTTTGATTGTTGGGCTTTCTTGACCTGTATTAGTTCCATATACTGAACGACAGTTACCAAAGGAGATCAAAATTGAAGTTTTCGGGTACTTCGAATCAATATTTTTTAATGTTTTTCTTTTATGTTTAGGAAGGATTTAATAGAGCATAGAGCTGATGGGAGCACTTCAGTTGGTTTCATCAAATTGTATTGAATATTGTTGAAGTAAACAAGAGCTAAATCTTCAGACCATTTTTCATGATAGCAATTCTTAGAATATATGTTGTGTGCCACATTCTGAGTTAGCATATTGCATATTGTTTAATTCACATGTTTTCACCTGATTTCTGTTACTTAGAAGGAAATTTGACATGTGAAGCTTATGAAGCTTCTGCCTTTACATAAATGAGCTTCTACTATGCTTTCCTGATGTTGCCATTATTCTTTTGTCATCATCAATGCCTAAGTTGTATTTTCTTATTCATAAAGAAGTGTGTTTCTATATTTTTTATTGGTTTTGATATCACCTCATGAAACTTATAACATGTTGTCATTGTGCATTTCCAATAATATGATTGACCTGCGCCTACATTATATTGACATAACCTGATTGCATATTATCCTTTTGTGTTTGCTTCACCTCTCGCCTGATAGGAATCTTAATGTTGCTGAGGACAATGATCTAGGTGACAAAGCAGATGAGGATGATGGTGACATAGTTTCAGGCCTCCACTGTAAAATTGTGGTTCAGTTTGAGAGATACAGGGACTTCTATAATGCTCTGAAGGTGTTGTGTGGTCGTTCATTGCAGAAGGTAAACCGCTAGCTTCCTCTCCTGAATGTTTGTTTCGAGTTATTTTGTAATGAGTAGGGATAAACACGTGTGCTAGACTTTACCAAGTGCATATTGCATTTGAGTCTTACCCATGAAGCATGAATTCTTAAGCACCATAACCAGAATTTTCGCACTTGTAGAATGAACATCCATAGCAACAATTATTGCAAGTGAATAATTCATTTGGTTTGAAGATTTCTTTCTGTCTAAAGTAATAGTGTAAAATCAGATTATCCCGAAAGAGAAAACACACACACACACACACACACACACACAATCATCACCAGTTTTAATCAGGTGGATCACTTATTGGGCCCATTTTCTGTGGACTTTGGGTCTTTCACTTGGCAGCGGGGTGGATGACTTGTTGGAGCCATTTTCTGTTGACTTTTGGTCTTTAACTTGCCAGCTACAGATAAGAATAAGACGACACTTATATACTGAGTATGCTGATTCAAGATTTCTCATCTCATGAGTTTTTTATTTCAATTACTTCATCTGCAAGTGTGCCTCCTGATGAGGCATGGGATGATGTCAAGGGCAAATTCTGGCATCTTGACCAAGTTATATTGTTTGTTTAATTAATATCCCCTATTCAGTATGATGTAAAGAATAGTATTCTCAATAAGGGACTTTGCTTGTTTCCCCAGAAAACTTGTTGAAATTGGTAAATGTTTTGCATCATATTTGATGCTGCCTGTCTTTAATTGAATGTATAACTTGTCTAGAATAATTGATATGGATAGCTATTGAGCAGCAAGGGTCTCGTTTGAAGGCTGATTATGAGGTAAGTTGGGACAAGGATGGCTTTTTCCGAAACACTAGAAGTCATGCACAAGAAAGGAGCAGCAGGATGCCAGAAATGGCAGCAGACAGCTATAAGAGTGGAGCTCCTAGACGCCAACCATACTTCCCCCACTCAGGATATGACAATTCACGTCCTAAGAGGTTCAAGGTTAGTAACCAATGATATTAATAACTGACCATAAGATTTTGTCTCTGAAGGGGCTTCAGAAACCTTATCAGTTCACTGACATTAAGAAAAAGATTTTGGTGAACTGGCTAATACTTGAGAATTATTTTATATTTATATCTTCTTTTTCACTGTTGTTTTAGTTTGTATACTGCATAAGACTTAGAAAAACTATACAAATGATCATGATGTCAAATCCTTGTGTTCAAATGCAGGAGTAGCAAATGGGAAGAACACAGCGGTAAAAGAGTCGTTTGGGAGCTCATAGATGTGAGAATGAGCTTTAATATTTGTGGAACAACCCAGAAGATGTACTTTGCCCCCTCAAATAGAAATAGCTCCAGAAGCCTTATGCAAGAGTAGGAATGGAGCAAGGGTTGACCTGATGTACAAACTCTCGTAATTTAATGTTCTCAATAGAATTTCTATGTTAGTTCAGTAAAACAATTACTTTGGGAAATTTGAATATGCTGCCTAGTGTTTGACGATTTCTTTATCTTCTGGTTTTCACTTCGTGTTACCGTTCAAACATTGGCACTATTCTATCCAGCGGCCTATCAGATGGGATAATTAATCAGATCATCACCAGCCAAAGCAATGTTATGCTTTGCATTGTTTAAAATTGCCTCACCCAGAACAGATTAGATCCTAATGGTCACGGTTTTCTTTCTGCCCGGGGTTTGAAGGCTCAGTCACCCTCAGCCATGATTTCTGATAAGTGATCACATGTGGGGCTTCCTAGTCATCTACGCAACTTAGCTTGCGCAATCTGTTTAAAATAGACAGAAGAGTACGAGCCAAATAATTAAACATGGCGATCCTTCTTGGATTCCTATCGCCAACCCCCTTTCCAACAAAACGTGGAAGATCAGTGCTAGAAGATACAAATAGCATATCTCCACATGAAAATTTTCAGAATTCAGATGCTGCTGTTTGAAAAGAGCAGCAAAGCCCAAAATCAGGTGGTGCTATAGGAGTCTAGGAGTTAGAATCATCCATGGTCAATAAGTCTTTAATATCAGAAGTCAGAACCCACGATGATCACGCTGCCTTGAGCCTTCATCGGCACGACTCTTACATTATGAACCCATTCCATTCCTTAAACCATATCTCCAGACAGAGCCACATGATGGAGATTTGGAGGAGTGGAACAAAAAAGTTTCTTAAGCAAACTCAAGTCTAAAGATGATAAAAAAAGGGCCAAAAAAAAAACAAAAAGATAAGAAAGGAATTTCATTATTAACAAAATTACATTTACAAAACCACTATGTCATTCAAAATTAACATGACATGGGCTGCTTCTGCCTCCTAACTCAACCCACATCGCTCATAATTTACATTCATCAACAATTGAACGTGTGAAAGTCAGATTGAATTCCCGATCCAATCCAACTCCTAAACCTAAAAATCTAAGGCGTATAAAAAGAAAAAAAAAAGGGAAAAAGAGGAGTCAGGTCACCAGCTTTTCCGATGGCCGTGTTGTCCAGGGGACGTGACGTTGACTGCTCTGGTTTTATTCGTTTTAGGAGAGGATGATCCATCACTCACCACCATCTTATCACTCTTTCTTCTCACGTATTCCTTCTTCTTTGTTGGCTTTTTGGTATCTAATGAGCTCCCTCCCTTTATGGCCGGAACCAGGTACCACCCCAGACAGGTACACAGTATCGCAACTGATCGCCCGAACACCGTCAATAAAAACAATATAAAGATTATAATCGCCGGCAAGTAATATGAAGGCTGCCTCCAATTGCCCACCCAAATCTTCCATGAGAATGGAGTCTTCTTCTTGGTGTTTATATCCGTTTCCAGGCCAGATTGCTTGAATTCGTTGGCAGCAGCGCCGGCCTCGATGGGGAACTTGTCATCCACAACCTGAGTTGAATGATGCGTTACATTATTGTCTTTGATATTCTCCAGCTTTTTATCCCTCAACTTCACCACAATAGGCACGCAATCATTTGAATTGGAGTAAGCGAAGCGGACGAAAGAGATGTCCTGCGAGCCAACCTGAGAGTATATCTGTTGCCTCTTCTCTTCAAGATCGGCCAAGAGTGCAGAAAACTTGTCGAGACCGCGGGACGAATACGGGTTCTTGCTGTCCCTGCCTCTTCTCGATCTTCTGGTTGTTGAGGAGGTGCTCCAATACGCTTCATCGTCATCATCATCTTCTGGATGGAAAGTGCCACAGATTAAAGGATTCAACATCTGAAAATGGATATCGCTGCGTGTTACAGAGGTTTCGGACCGGATTGTGATGGTTAGAATGGGAAAGAGTCACATCTACTTATGATTTATGAAGGGCAGGCGTTGGAATAATAGATCCAACCATAATATATAGTCAAATACAGGTTCAAAAAATATAAATTTAATGGAAGTTTCTATATGAATGGAATGAAATGATGTTTTGACTTGGGGAAGGGGTTAGCACCCAAACAAAGCCTTGCTTAGGAGGGTTTGAAACTTTGAATGGGTCCATCATCCATGCCGCTCCAATCAATTCTTACTTTCTTCCTCATCAAATGATAAATGGTTTTTGTAGGGCTTCTAGATGCTCCACTCAGCATCCACAGCTTGTTGGGACTTGACTTGAGGGCCTCAGGCCATCATGTGGGTTATTGTCTGTCCCCCGAGACAAACATTATTACATATTTATCCTCTTTATGTCCTAACAGTTTAGACCCCGTTGGGCATGTTTCTAAATTTTTATCATTTTGTGTTAACAAATTTAAAAACCTTTTTTTTATAAAAAAAAAAACAATGTCAAACGCATTTTTAGAAATAAACAATAAAACAACAATCATTTATTACTCCAAACAAAAAATTAATTAGTACTTGATGAGTTGTTTTGTCTTGAAAACAAAAATAGCAAGCAATAACTTCTAAAACTCTAATATAAAATAATCTGAATATTTAAAATATTTTTTTTATTTTTAAAAATAAAAAATAAGAAATATATTTCAAATCACAATTGAATGCTTTTGGACGCATTATCTATTTTTTATTTTTAAAAATAAGAACTCATATAAAAAAAATATGTCCTTAAAACACATTTCAAATTTTAAATTAAAAAAAAAAAATTGTTTCCATGTAAATAAGAAATGCCTATATTTTGTATAAGAATTCCTAATTCTCTATCTTAAAAAAACAAAAACTAAAAGTTGCGACTAAAAAATCAAACATATCCCTAATAAATTAGTCGGAAGGATGGCTTATTTGAATTTTGAAATGTAAGCTTGAACTTGACCCAGTAAGAGAAATCGTTTGGAAACTAAGGTAGCGAGTCAGTCTCGGAAAATTGGCGAACACACGGTGCTTGATTGGGTTGGGACTTGGGACTTGGCAGGAAGGAGAGAAGTGAGAAGTAGTAGTAGGATTTAGGAATCAGTGAAGAAAAGGGGAAGACATTTTCAATGGAAATTCGTGTGGAAAAAAAGTCGTGGGATTATTTTATCAATGGCCGAGTGAGATGGGAGGATCTTCAAATATCACTGCAATATAAATATTACTTGTTTTGGATTTTGCTTCTTCTGTTCAGAAGAAGAAAGGGTCCATTCAATTTCAGATCCTCCAAATGCTGGTTTATCATACAATAGAATAAGAGTGAAATCTGAACTCGGATTATTGATGATAAAAAAACAAAAAGACGTGGACTAAACGTGATCGATTATTCAAATCCAAAATTATTACTTGAGTGTTTTGATTGGATATGTTTTCTATTTTTAAATTAGAAATTTTCACATCATATTTGATTTGAATTTGTATGAATTGGCAGTCTGATCCCCACACGTGTTCTGGTTTCAAATCCAAGGCGTACCGGGTAATTGATTGAACATGGGCCCACAAGAGACTTGTTGGCCAATGGGCTTTTTGGACGACATAAGGGCCAAATCAACTTGTTGTCCAAGGCCGGCCCACCCCACAGACAATGCTTGTACGGCTCGAGATGAGACTCCTGCTAGTGGTATAACGTTAAATTTCACCAATGAAACTTTTCCAAGTTTTCTTCACCAGCTGGCTTTTCAATAAATGCATTGAATTATTACTTTTGAGCTTTCAGGAAGTCGCAACACACCACTATCATAGAGTCATCTCAAAAAACAGTGAATGCAGAAATTTCCATTCTTTGATTTGAAGTGTTTTGGATTTCAAAAATTCGTTTCATCCTTCTAGAATGCGATACCACCATAACCCACTTAAAATATTTTATGATTGACAACAACAATTGAAAGTAGGCGGGGCAGCAAAAGATATGGATGATATAGAGTAGGCACAGACCTTGCTTGAAAGAGGAAAGAGAAATGCATCCACATGCATTGATTTATCAGTTAGGCCATAGAGGATGAAGCAGGCTTACGTCTGTGTCGATGATTTTACTCTGAGCCACTTCACTGATTAATGATTTTCGTATGTTAGTTAACATCCCCAGTATTTATTGATTTTGTTTTGTCCCACTCGGAAATAAAAGATTACGACTCAAACCAAACAAGACAAGTGACAACCAAACTTTTAACCTCACTTGTCTCAACGCTATCCAAACTAGAGTTGATCTAGCTGGCTTGGATGCAAAATGTTGACTCCACATTTTTCTATGGAAACTTGTGTTTTGATGGGCTATGGTTTTTGAAACCCAATTTTATGAAATATGAGAACCAGATTTTAGTATGGAAAGTAATATTGCTTTCATACATTCTGAGCCAGCTCCATATTTTGTGTCAAGATTACTCTTCTGGGTATCCATTACCTATCAAAAAAATAGGTTACAATGGTGGCGGTGGCGATGGTGATGGACTGCTGTGGAGTTGCAACGGCCTTGGTACCTCCGGATTTTTCTTCCACAGCAGCATCCAAGCCTCTATGTCAACATCAATCAAAATTTGAAGAGGTTTCCTCGCTCATCTTTTCGATTTCTCCTCTTCCTTTATCATCTTCTTCGTTTTTTAGGCTTTTCCATTGAAAAAAAAAGAGAGTTGAAGCAAAGCCACCATGTGATCGCCGCACGGGGTGAGCGTCGGCCACTGTCACCATTAATCACCACCAGCTTCCCCTCAATTGTGGCCAGGACCCACCATCACTGTTGCAACTTCTTCACATCTCCAATTCCGATGACTTCTAACTCTAAAACCATCTTCGTCTTCACCACACCAAATTCCAATCCTTCAATACCTAGATTCACCTACATCTTAACAATAGTTGTAGCAGTTGAAGGAAAAGAAAAATTCGAAGGTGCCAAGGTCATTATCGTCGTAGCTCAGTCCATCGCCGCTGCAGCTCAATCCATTGTCGCCGCTACCACTAAAGCCAAACCCATCTCTGGACATGGAGGCTTGGATGCTGTTGTGGAAGAAAAATCTAGAGGTGCCAAGGCTGCTGCAGCTCCACATCAGTCCATCGTCGCCGCCACCACTACAACTTAATTTTTTTTTATTGGTAATGGAGACCAGAAGGGTAATCTTGGCACAAAAAAAGGAGTCGGCTTAGAGTGCATGAAAACAATATTATTTTCCATATTAAAATCTGGTTCTCATATTTCATAAAATGGGTTCCAAAAATCATATATTTATCAAATAGCCCCATCAGAACACCAGTTTCCCTTTTTCTATTTGCACATGTACTTGTACTTTCTCATATTCCAATCATGGGACAAACTCACTCTACCACTAAGCATCCTTGTGTGATCATCGGCTTTAAATCGGACAAAATGGATACACGAAAAGTAGAGAAACTGAAGTGGCTTATCCTGTAGAAAGGGAGAAATACTTGATAAAATAAATCTTGAATTTATTTTTATTTTGTTTAATTAAATGTAATAAAAATAATGTATTTTCAAATTATCTATTTTTGTATAGAAAAGAAATTAAAAAGAAATGTGAGAATTTTTTTATTAAATTTAATTTTTTTTTCCCAATATTTTAAAGATCCAAATAGAGTCTAAAAGGAACACCGTTTAGAGCCAAAATAAAAGGATGTCATTATCATGGGGCCTACAATGAAAGATGGTGATGCTTTGGGGAAAATGAGTTTGTGGTGAAGACCGGAGAGAAACGGTGGTATCACCTACCAGGGGTTGTTGAGAACTTGAGATGATTCAGATGATGAATTGAACTCATTTGAATCACTTTCAACGTGCAATAATTGTATGGTGGCCGGTCGGAGCTAAGAAATCAGAGTACCCCTATATGGTGTTTAACACGTTGTTCAAGCATCAATTAAAAATATCATTTGTTGTTTCCCATGAATAATGGAGCCGTAGACAATTCACACATGAAAAGAGAAGAAAGGAGGACAATCAAGGCATGAAAAGACAACCAAACAAGGAAATTAGGAAAATGCCGGTGCTAGGCTACGCCTGTACACAAAAAAAAGGCAGTTTTAAGAGTCAAAGTTGTGAGAAATGTTTTCTTCCTTTTTGGTTACAACAGTATAGGGTTGAAATGTAACTTGCGGTATCTGCCCAGTTTGTCAAACTTTCGTCTTCAATATTGTGCCTTTCATACTTTATGTTTACATAACAGAAGACATGAAAGTGTTTCTCCTGACAACATAACAAGCAAAGCAGGTTCCTGCTATTCAACAAAATTCTGGAAGAATTCATCCCTTTTAGAAGTGGGCCTATTTTTGAAGTTGAAAAAGTAGTTTTGAGGTTGTGATGGAAGGAATCACTCTGCTTTGCCAAGCTGTAATTGTTCGAATAGGTTGATCCTCTATTCACATAATCCAAAAGGTTATATATGAAAGCGAGCTTTCATTCCAGAAGCACACAAGTGGGAAACAAACAGCCACTCTGGCTGGGGAAATCCTTTGCTTAAAAAATGGCCAGACAGAAATCATGGGATTTGATTAGTTTGCATGAGGGCCGGCTTAAGGGTAAACTCTACCTATAGGTCAAGCAGTACAGGCAGAAGAAACTGTTTATAAGATGTATCATAATTACCATATTATCGAAGGAAAGGTCTCATGTTGATCTGAGTAACATAATTAGAAGATGACAATCGACAAATAGTTTGCTAGTCCCCTGCTTCATCAAACATGCTACCCTCAACGACAAAGTGAGAAAGGCAGAAGCCACTGTCTGCTCCTTTGATCAGTGTAATCAGATTCTTCCGTCACCTAAAAATTAACGGTTAATTAGAACCCTAGCATCACCTGTATCCTGCTTCGAGGAACCACCATGGGTTTTTGAAGAATCGGAAAATAGAGACAAACAAGTCACATGCAACCTTCACGAGCAATTCAAAGAAAGAATAAGAAGAGAGACAAATTGTAAAATCTAACAGAAACTACCATCATGAGCTTCTTAAGTAAGAAGAGAGACATATCCACACATTCACACATGCAGACAAATTAGTTTAGCATCCTCTTAACTGAATTGGGTTCACCTTTTTCTCTCATCAGTCATTGTGTACAAAATTCTCTTCATCCTTCATGTACTTCTCCTGCACTGCTGCAACTGTGGACAGCTTTGTCAAGGAAAACTAATTGAACTCATCCTACTAATCAATTACAGTTAAGACAAACATCTAAAAGATGGGAGCCCATTGTCCCCTTCATATCTTACCAACAGCATATTTCAATTAGATGGAAATATTGTGAACTATACATCCACCACCAATCATAAACATGAAAATCCATTTCCTGGTGGAGAACCACTCTTAGGATAAACTACATACCTAAGGGTTACATTATACTTATTTTAAAACAAATTGCAACCCTCGTAAAAGTTGTTTCCACAAATTTTTACCACTTGTTTTAGTACTTTTTCTCTATATTATTTTCCTTCATATTTTCCATCACAGCCAAAGGAGAGAAACTGAGATTTCTCATATTATATATATATATATTTTTTTCCCTTAAAGGTTTTCCAAAATCCAAATGGAGCACAAAAGAAATGCAATTTCTACATCAAACGGGTACCATTATGTAAAGTGAGGAAGAATTTCTCCCCCCAATTAAAAACCATGTTTTGAATACTAGAAGGATAGGAATAATAAACAGACATCTAATGAAGCACCCATCAGAAAAGGATATCTGTAATAATCCCAATCAAGAGGACCAGCAGCAATTTTGCTAAACTCAACAGCACTCCCCTCTATACCTGCAAAAATATACCCATTGCTCTTGTCTATCAGCTTCACGAGGTTCCCTACACTCTCCTTATCCTGAAAAGGATATGGGTAAGAACATACACAACAAATAATTGATACGAACTCAAGAAGGAATGGAGAGAAATTGGAGTACTTGAATATCTAAGGTTGTAAAATTGACAAGGCTGTAATCTTCTATCACCTCACACAGCTCCTTTGTGAGCTTTCTGCAATAAAAATAATGGAAAAGCTTAAAGAAAATAATATTTCTAGAAACAAATTAGGAATTTTCCATATTCAGGAGATGATCTGAGACTAACCAGCAATATTCACTTGGGGGCAAATGCAAACTACAGAACAGTATATTATAGTTTCATATCTTACCAGCACTAAAGAATATATATATATATATATCTAAGAAAAGAAAACATTAAGCAAAGTGACCTGATCAACACAGACCCCTTTGTGTCAGTGTTTATGCCTCAGGCATAATCTTAACTGTTGTAGGCTCTATCATCAACAATGACTATTATACACCAACATTGCAAATGATGGCAGAGAAGGTCCAACTAACCCATAAATAGGTAGAATTGTTGAGTATAAGGACAAAAACAACAGACATGTTTAGCAACAGTCAGATGTCATTCAATTTGAATTTTTTTTTTTTTGATAGTTAAATCATTCAATTTCAAATATAAGCAGAGCAAAGGCTAATTCATATGATATTGCATTGAAAAATAACTTAGATCACACCTGTACTTTGATGAACGAGGATCTTGATCAAGATGATAATGTAAAAAGGATAAATCTTGCATATCCGTGTAGAAGTCAAGATTAAAGGCTGCAACAAATTTAAAAGTGATGATCAGAAAGTTGTGGTATTAGAAGTAAATCATTTTGAATTTAATATCTAAGGATGCAAGGTCTAGGCCACACCTAGCTTTCCATAGCTCTCAATTAGATCAATCTTAGACAAGACATTAATGTGTGGAAGCTCCAAATGTAGCATGGTTGATAGTGAGAGAAGCAATGCACTCACATACTTCCCAGGATCACTGCAAAGATGGGCATCGACTAAGTGCACTGCAGTCAACTGCATAAAATGAGCTCACTGAGATTCTAATAATTATAACATCAAAATTATAAATTTAAGGCATCTCACATGTTCAGGGCCAAGTCGATAATATAAAAATAACATACATTGCATAACATGTAAACTTACCCTGAGGTCCAACTTTTTTATGAGTTTCATGATAACTTTCTTGGCATTGGAATGGAGGAAAAAGAGTTCCACTTGACCAGGAAAATCAAAGAGAAGATAGTGATCTGTGAAGTTACTACAGATATCAGATAAACATAATTTATCCAAGCCTTAGCAAACTAAATCAAATAAAAAGAAAAGTGTGGTTGGCAGAACAAGAAAAAATGTAGGGACCAATAAAGGTTGAGATGCATATATTTAAAAATTTTAGAACCAAACAATCCCATTTTTTTTTTTTTGGCAAATTATAACAATCATGTAGAAAACAGATAACATGACCAAAAACATCTGATTCCTTCACAATAAAATGATGGTTAAGACCCAAATAATAGGTGTTTTCCCTCACTTCCTATATGCCAATTGCATTCCATCAAGATGCAAAGTAAGGTGTATCATTGCTTCATGCTAAGCAGGCCTACTCAATTGATGTCAAGTATACACATCATCAACCAAAAAATGTAATTACTGAAGCCAATATAGTCATCATCACATGTGTCAATTATATTCCATCAAGATGCAAAGTAAGGTGCATCATTGCTTCATGCTAAGAATAATAGATTATTGTTACTGTTATTCTAAATTATTTAGAAAATCATTGCTTCTCTTTATATCCTTTCTTTTTATATTTTCACATCTGATATTTGTTCTTTTCTCATCCATCTTCTTTCTTTTTCACATATAATTCCTATTATTTTCAATCATTGCTTCTCTTTATTTCTTTCTATATTTTCACATCCGATATTTGTTCTTTTCTCATTCATCTTCTTTCCTTTTCACAATTACTTCCTATTCTTTTCTCACCTATTCTCTTTCTCTTCCCATTTAAATTTCCTTGTTCTCATGTTTCTGTCCCACCCCCAAAAAAAATTGCATCTGCTGTCCTATATTACCAGAACTTTCC
This sequence comes from Vitis riparia, assembly GCF_004353265.1. Classification (NCBI taxonomy): domain Eukaryota; kingdom Viridiplantae; phylum Streptophyta; class Magnoliopsida; order Vitales; family Vitaceae; genus Vitis; species Vitis riparia. The sequence continues at coordinate 7,509,231 of NC_048448.1, read as the reverse complement.
ATTTGCATAATCTAAGATTTATCCTAGACCAAAACTTCAGTGGTTCTTGAATATATAAAATAAAAAATAAAAAAACCACTTGAATTAAACTTCTTCAACATGCATCAACAAAAATATGCAATTTCCTTGAGAAGCTGGAAACTGTAAGAGGCTTTTTCTCAAACTGAAAGAAACATAATAGGAGCAACTCAACGCTTCAGGTCTATGATTGTTAAAATGCTATAGGTTATTCCAAGAATCCAAAAATCATATGCTCTACATCATATGATCCACAGTTATAGAAAGCATAGACAATAATTTACAGAGTGATTAACTATAGAGCTAACAGATGTTGGATAAGCTAAGGCCAAATATACAAACCTTTAACAAGGGGTTCCAATTTGGATTGCAACCAGTCAATATTCTTCTCCAGATAATCCATACAATACACAAGACCTAGTTGGACACAACAGAATATGTCACATATCATATAGTAACTGCAGGGCACTTGAAGCCAATATATATCATGTACATGTTATGGATGTATTCCATTGCAGGTCACTTGACTGCATAGGTTAAGTCAAATATGCAGTCAGCCAAAAGCACACACCAAAAACCAGCATTTGGTTAATCCCACTTTATGAGATCTTAAAAGGGATAAAGGAAATTAAAAAGAAAAAAGAAAAAAAAAAAAAGAAAATTGGATCAGAAGTTTGTAAACTATCTGGTAGGCAGCACAATTTTATCTGTCAAAAATCAAAATTACATGAACTGGTAGTCCTTTGCCTGGGTGACATTGCAAAGGTAGACTGTTATTGCAGTATACCTGATAGGTATTTCAGAATCCTTTTGTCCATCTTGATTGATAAAAAAATAATAATAATAATATAAAAAAAACAAAAAAAAAAAAAAAAGAAAGAAGAAGAAAACAATTTCTGAAAGAAATAACAATAAACAAACTCACCTCCATTGGGGCCAAGAGAATGCTCCGCCATTACATCACTTAGTTTTATGAGGTCCTCAACATTCACTGCACACTCATACCTATATCTCACATTAAGGACAACTTTCTATTGACCACATTCTAGTACAAGTAAATAAGATCACTTTAAGACATTTAACAAAGTGGATACGGCAATGCATCATTGGCAGGATCCAAATTTATTACAGCCACCTTCCTGCATGCCAATAATAAAATTGTTAAAAAAATGAGACTAATTCACAGGAATTGTCATTTTCTATCAAAAGACACACCAAAAGACTTTCTTACCACTATCCAAAAGCAATTTAATTTTGTAAAACAAATATCAACATCCACAAGCTTTTGACTCAGTTCCCAAATACTTACTTCTATAGACACCACCAGAAAACTGTTTACCTGCATCTCAATTCCCAAAAGATTTTCCTGTAAATCGGCAGAGGCATATTTTCCCGAAAGAGAAAAGAAACAAAACTTCTTTTGTTTCCTATTCAACATCTTCCCATCTCACCATCATCTTTAGAAGCTTCATCTCTATAGTTTCAAAAACTCATTCCTAGATGCTGCCAATAATGAACATTGAACCCCTCTAAATCTTCTCAACTCTCAAATTTATTCTCTGTACTTCTAATATAATCCTAGACTCCAAAAGCTACTAGTACCCATCCTATTTTTTTGATACCCACTTATTTACAACATTCTGTGTCACAGGGGATGTCAAGGTCGAAATTAAATAATGAGGTTTTTTCACTACTAAGACCCAATGTGTCAAGAACCTGAAATGCAAGGGCGGCGGGCACGTTTGGTCGCGAATCAGCCTGGTCCCATTGCATTTTTACATAGCTTTTGAAAATTTATTGAAAAAAAAAAAATCGGGATTCTAGAAATTAGAAGGTTCAAATAATTTACTCCTGTGAGATGACTGCCCATTCTGCAATTAGTTCCATACGCAACGATAATCTCTCCCCCTTTCTAAGCATTGATTACTATGGAAAGCACAACGAAGCTATCCAATGTCAGTTTAAGTTCGTCGCCCTGAATGTCACAATTTGCCACACCACCGACTAAGACAGAAACCCTTCAATTCTTTGATGAGAACACATAGAAATAAAAAAGAAGATTTTTCAATAAAAGGAAGATCTTTCAATTGCTTTATTGTCTCCAAACAAACTAAAAACAATAATGATAATAATAATTGCAATTAGCAAAAAGGTTGAATTAGGTTCAGACTTATGGAGGTTTCGTTTTTGAGATTCGAACAATGTTAATGCCCCTTTTTCTTTATTTTCCCGTGCTTTCTAAGCAACCAAACGGAGGAAAAAACAAATACCTTCCAATGAGTTTGAGGAACTGAGACATGCCGTCGCAGTAAGTGGTCTTGCCTGATCCAGGTGGACCAATCACCACTTGCCCATATGCCATCTTCTCTTCTCCTCTCTGTTTCCTTGCCTGCCACCGCCTCGGAGTTTCAGTACCAATAACACAAATGAAATTTGCAGAAGAGCATAAGAGGGCTTTTTTGAGGTATATGGTGAAGTAAAACCAAAACCCAGCGAAAGAAAATAAAAAGATTGGGGCATTCCGAGAATCGAACTCGGGACCTCTCGCACCCAAAGCGAGAATCATACCACTAGACCAAATGCCCGGTTGACAAAACCCTTCAAAAACCCTATACTAGTAGGCTAAAATAGAAAGTAGCTGGATTTTTCCAAACATCTACTTTTAATGGATTTGGGCCATATTGCTAGTATTAGAAGGTCCATTATACCGCGGCCCAATTCAGGCACGATGGAGTTCCGATGTGGGACATCCATTGGTGAAAGAGAGCTGTCAGCTAAGGCTTTCATGATTCATGGGTGTGACGGGAAGCCCCCACATAAACAACCCCCATCATTTCAAGCTCTGCTTTCGATTCCACTCCTTGTTCCTTCTTTCATCCTTTCCCCTCTATGAAGCTACCCATATACGCCTCTCTTAACTAACAAACCTTCATTTAATTTTCTAATTTTCTTTATCTATAAATAAATAAAGTGATTAAGCTATTCGAACCATTGCAGACATGGCCCCTGAAGGAAGTGTGGGAGCAGCTCTTGATGGGACTGTGGGTGTAATGGATCCTTGTTGGGTCTACCTTATTCATACCCCAAATGTTCTACTCATACATGCTTATGAATGAAGAAAATAAAATAAAAGAGGGAGAATTATTTTGAGGTGGAAAGAGGGCCAGCTGTCTGTGCGATGGTGAAGTGCTGGCATTTGAAAGCCATGGGGTCTCGCCCTTTGAAAAGGAAAAGTCCATCTTCTTTTCAGAAATCCAGATTGTTTCCTACTCACTGTTCTATTATTTCTTTAGCATTTACTTTTTCTTGATTTTTTTTTATAACGTTTCTATGATTCTACCCATCCCCACTCCAAAAGTTTATTTGGGAAATTATTTGTCAGATCCCATGGCCATTAAAAGTGGTCGATTGGACGGTTCACACAAAGACCATAAAAAAACCATCCAAAACAATTTTGGCAGCACTACCTTTTAATTTTAGAGGATAAAAAAACCCTTTTTAGAAATGTTACACAAAATTATATTTAATAAAAAAGCTTACTAATGAAAAAGAAATGTGGGTTTTACTTTTATCATCATCATGTGACATTCAATGTACCCTAAATTTGGCCATATAGTAACCTAAATTTAGTGAGTTAAAGTGGAAGCTGTGATAAATGTGAGAATTGTGATGGGAGGCATGTGGGTGGGGGAGTAGGAGAAAGTAATTGATGAACATCACCTTCACAGCAGAGGTGATTAGACCCATGTGGGGGGAGATATTTTGTATTGGGAAGTCATGAATTGATCTTTAAGAGTGTGCTATTTATGGTCCCCATATCTCTATTCTCTGTCACTAAAGATTAAGCACAGTGCCCACAGGGCCACAACTAATAATATGACAGGGTAGATGTTCATGGACATTGGATCTTAAGTAGTGGACAAAGCAGGCCAGCTAATCAAAATTCTAAGCAAGCCCCCTTTAATTTAACAAAGTCGCTAATTAGGCTCTTAATCACGTGTGGAGGTGGGTTTGCATGATATGATTAAGCCTTCACATTCAAGCAATTAATATCTGAAAATTTCTTCTCTTTTTTCTTTTTTGAAGGGATCAACAAAAAGTTGTGTTTAAATTAATGGGCAATTTTAGATTTCTATTATTTTAAATCGTCTTAAACGGTTAAGAAGCGAGGGAGAAAGATTAATTAATGGAGACAATGGTAGTTAGGTGCTTCAAAGTGGGACAAAATGATTGTGAAATGCCACTCCTTTAATTATCTCCGACTCTGCTTTTGGTCTCCGCAATCCCCCGCAACCCACATTTCTCTATCTCCATTTCCCCCCTTATCTCATCTTCCTCTTGTTTTCTCCTTGCCATTTGTTGTGAAGTTAGGGATAGAGAGAGAGAGAGAGAGCAAAGAGAGCAAGAGCTTCATTGAGAGAGAGAATTGGAAGGCATGGCGTTCGCAGGAACAACCCAGAAATGCATGGCCTGCGATAAGACTGTGTATCTGGTGGATAAGTTAACTGCAGACAACCGAGTCTACCACAAGGCCTGCTTCAGATGCCATCACTGCAAAGGGACCCTCAAGGTATACCCCATCATGCTATATTGCTATGTTCATTTGTTTCATTCTCCCTCTGGGATTTCCTCGTTTTACTACATGTTCTTTATCACGGGGTATTGGAATTTCGGCAGGATGAGAGCTTAGACTGTATGCTAGGCTGCTAGCAACCTTTTTCTTTTCTGATGTCTTTCCTATCTGGGTTTTTCCCTGCCAATTGTTTTCTTCCATTCTTGGGAGCTATTTGTTGCTTTCTTTCATATAGAAATCATAACCGTTCCGATCTATGGCGTTCTAGGCTTGTAATTTATTGCTTAACTTCATCAACTCAGAAGTCCGAAACTCTTGTATTATTCCGATTACCTGATGAACACAACTCTTCAGATCCACAGATCATATCGCAAGTACTGGTGGAAAAATTTTCAGCTGGAAAAGTCCCAGCTCATGAATCCAGCAGCAGTAGACCCATTAGTTAGGAATGATCGTCTTTGTTTTTTAGTTCATTCTCTTGGCTTGAAGCAACATCTTTTTACCCCCCTTGGATTCAACATCCTTTTGGCTTTATGCGATATATCTTGAATGAAAAACTATGGAAAGAATCAACACAGCTTGTACTCTTCACATGTAAGTATACTGACAGATCTGTCTATTTGCAGCTTGGAAACTACAATTCCTTTGAGGGAGTACTTTATTGCAGGCCACACTTTGATCAACTCTTCAAGAGGACTGGCAGTCTAGACAAAAGCTTTGAAGGTAACAACTAAATGAGAGCTAATTCGCTCTGATGCAAAATTTCTTCTCTCTGCTCATGATTTTTCCTTTTCAATTTTTTTTTCAGGGACACCAAAAATTGTGAAACCAGAGAAACCAATTGATAGTGAGGTAATTCCCTTGAAATTAGGACACTTGCTTGTACGTTATATGCCATACATCTTACTATAACCTGCTTTGAGCAGAAACCCGTAGCAAATAAAGTGTCTAGCATGTTTGTGGGAACCAGAGATAAATGCGTGGGCTGTAAGACTACTGTCTATCCGACTGAGAAGGTATGCGCCATCAACATCTTTGCTATATGGTTGATGTAAATACACACAATTGTTAAGTAAATCACAGGCTCTTTCAGAAGAGTAACAAAGTGGTATATTTTTTTAAGGTCACCGTGAATGGAACTGCATATCACAAGAGTTGTTTCAAATGCACCCATGGAGGGTGTACGATCAGCCCATCCAACTACATCGCACATGAGGGGCGGCTCTACTGCAAACACCACCACACCCAACTGATCAAGGAAAAGGGAAACTTGAGCCAGCTTGAGGGTGACCATGAGAAGGACACAGCTAATGAGAAAGTGAATGGCAGAGAAGTTGCTGCCGAATCATAATGTGATGAACAGATGAAGGGAACTTTTCTTTTTCTCCTCCTTGCCTCCATGTTGCTGCAGTCCCTTACTGTTGTTCACTCTTTCCCTGCAGTCCAGAGAATGGTTTTAATCTTACAAAACATGGAATTCTTAATGTTTCCAGTTGAAGTGTGTGGGACTTGTTTGTTATTTTGGGTTCTGTTGTGACGTGAGATTGTGGATGCTCAATGAGATGCAGAGACCTATTTGATTTTCAGTGTAATATGGTGATGTTAACTGTAATTTGAGAATTCTTATTGCACTTGTGTTGGTTTTGAATAAAGGTTGAGGATCCCCATTGTTGTCTCCTAACAACTACAGGTCAGAGAGACGTACATTTGCCCTTTTTTTTTCCAGATCTTTTCCACATTCTGGGGTTTGTAAACCCAAAGAATGGAATGGATAAAATTAAATATCTAGCAGGAACCGGCTAATCCTAGGCATCCATATACCTTTCGAACACCAACCAGAGTTGGCCAGCCCCTGGACTCACATGGTGAAGCTTTCTTCTCTTTTAACTTTCACCAGATCCGAGATCATCCTAGTTCAAGAATTGGATTTGCAAGCACTTCATTACCCGGTTCACAGTACACCCCCATTACTAATTTGTTGAATACAGCGAGCTGAATATTGAGGGAAACCTCCCACCATACTGATGAAACTCAGCTTCCCATTCCCCCATTTACTTGCTTTCCGCATGAAACTTTAAACAATGGAGGAGTAATCATCTCTTCTAAGAACTTAAGCATAACCACTAAAATTAAATTCCATGCAAGTATTTGTAGATTGTTTGATACCCGAGTACTGGAATGAATTTTTAATTAATCAATTCATAAGATTATGAACAACACTAAAAATATGGTCGTTTCTCTCTTCATAGCTTAAATGTTTACTATCAACAAACCATTCTTTTACCAACATAACAGAGCAAGTTCAGAAACATCTATTGGTCAAGCAATATTTTTTAATAACCATTGTGGGCCACAACAACATGCTCTGATCCATATTTCAAGTTGAAACAGCCAGGTTCTGCAGCAAGGGGGAAGGGGGAGGAGGGAATCTACCAGCCTCATTTAAACGTGAATGTAAATAATTGCTTGTGCAGAGAACTCCAGGCCTCCACTTGCAACAATTGTGAATGTGGGTTGCACATTATGGAGGCATATACTTGTTACTGAGAAAATGGCAAAATTTCCAATAAATTCTATAAAAGAAGAGGAAAGAACTGAATGGATGTTGAATGTTGAAACACATCATCAACCAATGGAACTTTGTCTTTCAACGAGAGGAACATTATGTAACCTAAACAGCTACATAAAAATTGAAGTTGAAATTCCATAAAATGAACTCAACACTAAATAGAAAATCAATATGACGGGATGCTATCAAAAGAATTGATATCATTATTGTTACAAAGTGCCAAAGTACACAAATGGCATCCAGCTACATGACTGTTTTGTATACAGATGGCCTTAAACTAGCACAAATCACTACAAAGTTCCATTGCCTCAAGAAGACAGCCATGTTGTGCAATATGTTTCAGGTCTACAATGAAATGGTTCCTGAGAAACCCAAACCCAAATGTCCCACTCTCATACAGCCAAATCCTTCCTTCCACATCCCGTGGATTTGCAGAAGTTCCAGCCAAGTCTGGAATTACCAGATCATAACTTGAATTTATGCAAAGTATGTGTGAAACCACTTCATTTTCTGTCAAGGGATGATGCCCATGAATGTGATCTGCTGTTGCAAGTGGCCGAAGATGTATGCGACTATCATATAAATATTCTTCTTCAGGAGAAAATGGAGCCTCTAAAAGTGTAGTTTTTGAAGTCCAAAATACAGGGGAGTAACCAGACAAAGGTTTAGATGAGTCCCCAATTGTTCGACAGGCAATGCCTCCAATGTCATCATATGCCACAAGAAAAAAGTACAAGTTCTTATCATCAGATATACCCTGCAGTGGGAAGTAGGAGGGCGTGTCATATGAGCTGTAATGAGGAGTCCACATGCATCCATCATCTTCCAACAACCATACTAAGATATAAGGATGAACAAAGGGAATACATTCAGTATGTTAACATGAGATACATTCAATACTTTAGCTGGTTGAATATGTTTGGGTTTCTGAAGTTAAAAACATGATCTTTTTATGTGATGCTATCTAACAGCACGATGCCCCCCATGCTTCATGCTTCTAAAGCATAGTCTTGATTAGGGAGCATGCAAACTCATCCTACAAACAAATTTCACATGGCAATTTCTCAATTGACTAACAAAGCACAACTTAGGAATTAATCAATCTTAGCCTAATGCAATAGGAAAAACATAGATCAGTCATAATATATCAGAAGCTTCAACAGATGCACGGGACAAATCAACTGACAGAGACTGATAAGTCAATGGAAAAACATAATGGTTTTTCCATTATTGTTTTTTTTTTTTTTTTGATAGGTATGGTTTTTCCATTATTGTTAAAAGGTAAAACCGAGATAAAAGCTAAAACCACCCTCTTGAGAGCAACTACATACATGGAGATTAGAGTACATACATAAACCGGTTCCCACTGGAGAAAGGGAAAATAACAAGGAACGGTTTGTGATTGAATTCTACTGTCAAAATCTTAATCAAGCCAGTTCTTAACATGAACCATAAGAGCAGTTGGACCAGCATAAATCATCAACTACTATGCTGAATCTTTGTGGTTGGTTGATTATGATTTCTCTTTAGCCCTCTAAAGGCAATTGTTTTCCACGGAACTTGCTTGGACAAAACTACTGTCAGATAAACAAAATGCGTTTTCTATACCTCAAATTTCTCCACAATTTAGTAAAAATAAGTTGAATGAGTACTAATAGATACAAGATACAAGTACATTGCAAAAGGCAAACATGCACTTTCAACCAACCAAAGGAGATAAAGGGAAGAGTAACGACACCTTCCATAGTCCCTGTAAAGGCCTTGATGGTGTGGGGGAACAGTTAACAATTTTAACAAAATGCTCAGGCATCCACTTCCTCCTACCCTGCCTTGCCTTCTCTCTCTTCCTCTGCCTCCTCGACGCCCTCTCCCCACCCGGGCTCGTTCTGTTCGCAAAGTATTGATAAATTTCCGACATGAATCTGTCCGGCAAACTCCCTGGCGACCCGCTCTCCGAGCCAATCATGTCCTCCACAACCCCAATATCCTCTGCTCTCACGTTACCGGAACTCGAACTCCTCCGAAACCCAGTATTTTTTGGTTCTTGAGAATTCAAAGAAGTAAAGCTCAAGTTTTCCTCTACAACAACATGGTTTTTCCCCATGAAACTGACATGAACTGGAATCAAATCGTTCTCTAGAAACCCTGCTTGCACCGCGTCCACGAAATCTTCCGACAATTCGATTTTCCCATCGGGGTCGAGAAAATTCATAGTCTCGCCCTCTGGGGTGATACTCATACATAAGAATGGAGCTTTTATCACGTGATAAGTACCAAGTCTAGAAGGAGAAACCCTAGACCCAATAATAAACGATGGACACCATTCAAAGAAAATCAAGGGTGGAGATGCGACGCCGAGGGTTACCTGCCCGCTTCGACGCCAGAAACCAATCAGATTTTCCCACTCGATCAGGGTCCTGTAGAGGAGTCTGTAGGTGATTTTACCGGATCCCCATTTCTTGATCTGGGTCTTGGACCCCCATCTCCTGTCGCAAAGAGTGAACCAGAGCTTGCTGTCGCAGGTACAGAGTGAAAGGAAGCGTTTTGATGTGCAAGCGAAGGTGGCGATCTCGGAGGGAGTCAAGAAGGAGAGGATACAGAGCTGGACATCTTCAGGGAAATCCGAAAATGAAACTGAAGTCACAGCGTCGGTTGTGAGGTTCGACATGATCTTCTTGGACTTTCTCAAAAATTGGAGCACAAGGAAAATACGACCTGGGAATTGAGAAACAAGGATGGAATGGTGTTTGGTAGATTCCTTCAAGGGAAGAATGATCCTTTAAAAATCCGTAATGCTAACCATGAAGCAAACGAGGCTTCTGTCGAGTTTTGGAATTCTGGTTTTTCTGTGGTTGGGGTACATCTGTAATTTCATGATGCTTCAAGCCTTGTTTGGCTCTGTAATCTGTATGACCTTAACACAATCGTTATGTATTTTCAAAAAGCTTAAATATACCTCTGCATTGAGTTTCAGACTAAGGAAGATCTTCTTGTATGGTGGCCCTTTCAATTATTTACCAATCCAATCATCACCGTGCAGGTACAAATGGAACTCTCGAATAATTTACCAATTCAATTATCACCATATATTATATAAAATTGTAATTATGGAAGTTACACTTTTACCCCAACGGACCTTGAGAGGAAAAATCGAGACGGCTGGGAATCATATGGGTCCCCATGGATTAAAGGTCCAGAACCCAGGAAACAATTGGGCAATACAATCGTGGGTCTGGGGCTTGAGCACCTAGCCCACACCAGCCCCTATTTCAAAATCGTTACTGTCCATTTCAATGTTTCAATTACGACATGCAAGTTCCAATCTTTCCCAAAAAAAAAAAGTCAGTCCAATCCGGGAATCTTAGGGCATGTTTGGTTGCTGTTTTTGAAAACTGTTTTGGAAAACAGTTTTTGAGAACAGTTTTTAAGAACAGTTTTTGGTGTTTTTTCCAAAAAAAATTGTGTTTGGAAACTGAATTTTAAAAAACAGTTTATAAAACAAAAAACACGTTTAAAATATGTTTTTTTTCTTTTTCAATTAATAAAATATTTTCTTCAAGTAATTTTATATTATAAATTTATAAATAATTTTTAGATATATAGTTCATTTAAATTAAAAAATTATTTATTTTATTAATTTTAAAGTAAAAATATTTTTTTTTATATTTTTTTAAAATAAATCAAACATAATAAAATTATTTTTATTAATATTTTTTTATTTAATTTTTAACTTTATTAAAAATTATAGCATATTTTATTAAGTTGAGATAAATTTGTTCTTAATTTTTTTTATCTCTTTCTCTCACTCGGGCATCAAGAAGCCCTTTTCTGAAGTTGCCCTCCAGCCGGGAAAATCCCCTTCTCTCACTCTGCCACTCTCAATCCTCGCAGGTACTAATCTAATCAAGAAGCCCTTTTCTGAAGTTGCCCTCCAGCCGGGAAAATCCTCTTCTCTCACTCTGCCACTCTCAATCCTCGCAGGTACTAATCTAATCATGTTATTATTATTTTTTTTCAACCTCCGTTTGATTCCCAAGAAAATCCATGCCCCATTCAATTTCCGGGAAAATTCATCCTCGTTTGATTTCCGAGAAAATCCATGCAAAACCCCCAAGAAAAAAAAAAAATTGCTTTTCTTTTGCTCACTGTGTTTTCTGGATCCGTTTTAGAGGTCTCCTTGCAATTGTGCTATTGGATTTAAATTTCACGAACCCTGAATCAAAAATGAGAAACGGGAAAAATCAAGAAGAGGCGACGGGACTGTGCTGGAGATGAGATGAGAACGGGAAGGAAAAAAAAACACGGAGAACAAATGATTTTTTTGTTGTTTAATTTGTTCTGTAAACAGTACAAAAACGGGGAAAACAATATTTTATTGTTCTCTAAACAGTGCCATTTTGAGAACACGGGGAACAACAAAAACAAAAACGACTCTCTCAACCAAACGAGTTTTTGGTGTTTTTTGTTTTCAAGAACAGAAAACAGTTCTTGAAAACACTAAACAAACAGGCCCTTAGGATCTGTTTGGTTGATGTTTTTAAAAACTGTTTTCTATCCTCGAAACAGACAAACATTGAAAACTAGTTTGGCATAGGAGTATTAAGTTGTTTTCTATGTTCTCTGTGTTTTCAAATACCCTGATTTTAGACAACATCTTAAAAATGTTTTTGTTATTTTTTACACTATTTAAAAAACAAGAGAAAAATGGGATGTTCTCCCTGTTTTCGCCCTAATCTCTTCTTTTTCGTCGCTGGTTTTCTGGTGTGGAGCAATTGTTATCCATTGGAGCTTGTATGAACTTTTCCCCTTTTTTTGCATTTTGCTCTCTCTCCTATCCGGACACTTCTTTTATTTTTCCTTTTATGGGTATGAAACAGGGAAGATCATCCCAGTTAGGATCCGAGAGAACACAACAACTCCTCATTATTTTTTTTTTCCACACAACCAATAACAGAAACCTCAAAATTCTCCGTCCCTCAATTTTTTCAACAACCAAACAAAACCATACCTAAAAAAAATATTGAAGAAAAAAACAACTGGAACAAAAAAAAGGAAAAAGAATAAAAAAAAAAAACAGAGTAAATCAAACAACCAATTTTTTTTTGTGTGAAAATTCAAAAATTCTGGAAACTTCACCCATTGATTCCATTTATTTTTGTGTTTTTCTCTTTGGAGTTGAATTTCTTTAAATTTTAAAGATAAAGAGATCGTAATCATGAGACTGTGGGAGTACGCGGAGTGTTGGGAGAGAAAGTAGAGAGAGAAGTATTCCCTTTTCATACATTTTTTATTTACTTATTTATTAAAAAACAACTTTCAAATAAAAGTTTTTTATTTTATTTATTCTAAAAAAATTCTTTATACTATGAGGGAAAATAAAAAAAATAGGAAAATAGAAAAATAAAAAAATCAGTCTAACAAAAATTCAACCAAAAACTCAACATCGACAATTTTATTATTATTTTTTGGTCATTTCCATTTCAATATTTTTCGGATATTTCAAGATTTATCCCCAAATGATTTTTAGGATGTATTTCTAAGCCAAAACCTCCATAAATTCTAAGATTTCATAGAAACCAAACAAAATATAAACAATAACACAAAAAGACCAAAAATGCAAAAAATAAAAAAGAACATAAAAATTAAAACAAAAATTGAAACCCTAACCTAAAATCTTTACAGCAACCACAATCTGAATTTTGATCTCAATGAGTAGTGTTTTGATCTTAGAAGAGAGAAATAGTTCAACCATTGTAAATAAAAGTTTGGATGTTGGAAGAGAAACTTAGACAAAAGGGAAAGAGAAACAAAAATGTTTTTTTTTTTTTTTTTTTAGAACAAAAACTGTTTTCCACAATTTAGTTCTCAAACATATATATATATATATATATATATTTTTTTTTTTTCTGAAAATACAAAAAACTGTTCTTAAAAACTATTCTCAAAAACCTTTTTCAGAACAGTTTTTAAAAACAGCAACCAAACAGTCCCTTAATTGCCCTCACTGATCACTGGCGTTTGATCTGGACCGTGAAAAATCTTTGATCTCACCGGCCGAGTTGTCTCCGGCCATCCGATCCTTGGAAAGTCTAGTAGGGACTCGATGGCCATCGTTGAAAAGTTGACCCAGCATGGCCTGGATTGAGTCGGGAGGAAGGTAGGATTTTGGCTGCAAAAAATAGGAGTAAGAGGTTAAGAATTCGGTATAAGCCGTAACTACCAGCTTAACGGACGCCTCCCTCAGCTGTATTCTCAAATCTGCATCAGGAATGGTATAAGAGGTTCTATGTCTTTTGGAGATTTCATCAAGACCCTCTAGAAATGCTTCCATCTTCCCTCTTATCACAGCTCCCATGGATTCTTTGTTTGTATGTCTGTTCGATTCTTCTTTCTCCAGCAAATTCACTAGAGTTCCCCAAGCCTGTTTCTGGTACATGTATGCCGATTCTTCCGCAATGATCTTGTACTTCTTCTTCATCCACTGCTCTCCTAAAAGCTTCCCCAGCTCTGAACTTCTGCTTCTCATGTAAATGTACCAGTACGTGTTCATGGCGAAGACATGGGAAAGAATTTTGTCTCGGCATCGGGATTTTTTCGACTCCACGTTCCTCTGAATAGCTTCCATTACGCTGGAAATGGCGTCTTTGAGTAAGTTCTCATCTGTTTCAGGTTGAGATAAAACGCCGGCTTTCCATATTTGCTCCGTTCGAAGAACCTTTGCCATGGGAGCACTGTAATTCTCGCTGGTCAGGTACTTAAGGTAATTAATGGCGTATCGGACGAGTTTTGGAACTGAGCCGTCTTGAAGTGGCGGAAACCCGTCTTGATTGCCTTCAATTTGAAGGCCGAACTCCCAAAATACTTTGCTGGAAGAGTGGACGAGAAGCTTCGTAAGTTCTCGGAATCTCAAACAGATGTCAGCTCCAGCTTCACCTTCGAAAATCTCTGAGAATTGGGTTTTAAGCTTTTCCAATGAATCGAACATGTCTAAGAGCTTGAACAGCTTCTGGGGTTCCTTGTTGCTCCTCGCTACACCCTCTCCGAACCGGAAAAAGACTGCCATAATCTTGTCTGCAATCTTTACGAAGCATTCTGTCCAGATTAATCCCTCCATGGTTCCTGACAAAACTTGCTTGCAGAGTTTCTTTTCTGACACCAGGACTGTTTTAACTGCAAGCTCGAAGTGTTGGATCCAAAGGGCTGTTGCAGTCTCCAAGCTCTCCCATTCCATGTTGTCAATTTCCTCGGGAGTATAAGTTCTCAGATAATCAGGGTTTAGTCTCATCAGTGCTTTTGCTGCCCTTCTATACCTCACCTGTGGAATCACAAGAAAAATTGCAACTTCAGATCCAAATTTTTCTAAGCAGCCAGCACAGAAAATGCAAGTCATCTACAAAAATATATAGACATTTTTCCATTTTTAATCAGCAGCTAATTCTGAGGGAAAAATGTTAAACCTTTTTAATATCAATCTATGGTGCTAAATGACAAGAAGAAACCATCCTCATCCCACCCCAACAAAAAAAAAAATGCTGAAAATGGAAAATTCTCTGGTGCTTCTTCTAGGTTATAGTTCTAATCAATATGGAAAACCCCTGGAAATTTAACAGCTGATTTTGATGAAACTTTTCACTCACCTTCACAAAGATATCGATGCATATATCCAAACAATCGTTAGCAGCTAGAGTTTCTGAAATCCGTCTAAGAACCTCAACCTCCAGCTCAGTACCCAGATCAGAAGCCATCATCTCAGCCGGAACATCTCCTTGCAACTCAGCTATGTTCCGATGCCTTAGCTGCTGCAGTATACGCTCATACTCATCCTGCAAATTGAGCAAAGCTTCATCCAGCAACCCATCAAATCTCATCGCATCCACCTCTGTCTCATACAGCGCTTTAAGAGTGATTAGAGTCTCCCTCAGCCGATGCGTCCTATACTGATCAGTCGCCCTGGTCCTACTCAAAAACTCCACCACCTCTTGAAGCTTCTGAATCGCAGGCTCACACTCTAGACTAATAGAATTGATGGCCGCATTGAGTTTATCCACACAATCAACATACTTTACCAGTGCCTTGAGCCGCTTCTTGGGAGCGTCCTTAGACGATAATTCAGAGGTGAGCTGAAGCAGCTTGTGTTGGAGAGACTCCGCAAGTTTGAAACTTTCGAGAAGAGCGAGAGCCGGGGAAACCGCCCGGTTTATTCTGGTGTCAAGAGCTTTGGAAGCTATAGCCAAGGACTGCAAAGGACCTACTCTTCTTGAAGCCGTGGAAAGGGTTTCTTGCAATGTATCAAAATTTTTGTCCATCTTTTCTAGACTTGCTTCCGTGCTGGCTGAGCTGTGAAGCAGTTTTTTCAGATCGGAACAGGCTGATTGGAGCTTGGCGAGCGTTGGATCCTCTTCTTTGGGCTCCATGGCTTCTGCTCGATCTTGAACAAGATAGAGAGGAAGAGGGAAATGAATAGATTCACAGGCGGTGGTTGTGAGTTATACACATTCAACGACCATCACAATGCGGTAAATGGGGAATAAGACAAGAAGAAGCATGGCAGAGACTCAATCTCGATGTAATCTAAAGAACAATTGGCATATCCTGATTGAAGACGGCCAATGAAAAAGGACGATATGAAGCCACGAATATGCTTTGCTGCCATTTTTCAACTCATCTGCCCAACTCCCAAATTGCAAGGCCTGTTCCTTTCGTAAATTATTAATTAATTTATAAAATTGAGTGATATCCTTCTTTTTAAAAAATCAATGAATTAGAGAACGCTAATGCACCGACTTGTTCCAAAAAAAAAAAAAAAGCAGTAACTCTTTCTGCATGTTCGCCTCTAATACGACATCGTTTCTTGTCGTTTAAAGGGGAATGCTTCTCCGATTTTATCAGATGGTCATGCATTTACTGATTAAAAGACAAGTTTCAGCATCTCCGTCTGGGAAATATCAATTTTATCAACCATGATATTAACGGCGTCCTTGGGCCAAGTGGCAGCAATTTGACACGTGAACCACGCGTGAGCTTTTTATAGGCTTGTATATATATTATATTGTTATTTCATTCTGCTTCTTGTTCAGTTTCTCCTCTTCTACTCTCGTGATCCGAAAGAAAAAGTTCAAAATCATGAATATCTGATATGCGATTAAGGCCATGTTTGCTTTTGGAAAATTTTGATAGAAAATGTGTAGAAAGGAAAAAGTGAAGAAAAAAAAAATATTATACGCAATAAATTATGTTTATATGGTTATTTAATTTTTTTTTCACTTTTTTTTTATTATATAAAGATTAAAAATTTTAAAAACATATAAATTTCAGATGAATTTTAATTATATTTATTTTTTTTGTATTTTTTAGAATGAAATAGAAAATAGTTTTTCTTCATATTTTTTTCTTTTCTTAAGGCTATGTTTGATTTAGAAAATTTTAAAAAAAAAATACAAGAGAAAGAAAATAGAGAGAAAAAATATATAGGAAAATAAAAAATATATTTAAATTTAATAAATTATTATTATATGTGTTTTTAAACTTATTTTATTTATTTTTATTTATTATAATAAAATTAAATAATTTTAAAATATATAAATTTTAAATTAATTTTAATTATTTTTTATTTTCTTTTATATTTTCTATAATTAAACCAAACATGAAAAAACAATTTTGCTTAATATTTTTTTTATATTTTTCTAATATTTTTTGAGAACTAAACATAGCATAATATTTATAAAAACCAAACATAGTCTTAATTTCTCAAGTTTATACCGCTATCTTTACAAACACATATACATACCGAAATATTGCATAATTTTTAATGAATGCACATGTTGAACAAGATTTGACATTTTAAAAATAGTTTACGAGAATAAGCTATAAGAACAATTTTTGAAAACAATTTTATTGTTTTACTAATTTACACATGATAGTAGACTATAAAGTAAAAGCTCAACGATCTTATGTGAAATGGGGAAATGGGGAGCTGATGTTAGTCTTTCATTCAAATTTTGACCAATTTTAATGCAAATAACCATAATTAATCAATTCAAAGCAAAATAAATAAAGAGAATGGTAGAAAAATGTGCATAATAATAATTTTATAATAGTTTGACAATAGCTAATATCCACTTCCTATTAATTTGATAGTTTCTTTCACTATTCTAAACCTTCTTCCAACACTAACCCTTCAAGTCATGTAAACTTGGATTCTAGGCTGAGATATATACTTTACACTCGAACATATTCTTTCAATTTTTGTCTCCTTGTTTGAGATTGAAGAAAAAATGCAAAGATAAACAGATACCAATCTCAGCCATCCCTCAGGCTCAACCATTAGCAGTTGCCTGAGACCACCAAGTAACCTTGTCTAGTTGACCAATAGCTCCCTTTATTTCCCAATTTTATTATTTATCCAATTTTTAAAGGAGATAAGATACTTAAAATTTTAATTGAATGACTTTTAAAAAATATAAAAAATAAATTAATTGATGCCTTATACCATTTCCATCCATCCCTAACTTAGTGCATTTCAACCTTATAGTTTAAGGTCTTAAAAATAATTTTTAGCCTTGAGGGCGCATGGTCTTGTACTATTCTTTGCTTCATTTGATTTTTTAATGGCTTATGAAGTTTTAAACCTTGTAGGGATCGTGAGAAAGCAAAAGCAATTCTTTGTCGTCATCGCAAAACATAAGAAATTAAGAATGCCCTTTCTTCAATAATCAATCCTAAATCTTGTATCAGTCGTAAGAAAGCAGTCTTTTGTCGCGATCGAAACACATAACAGTGCCCTTTTTTCAATTTTCTGGGATCGCTTGTTGGGTTGGAAAGTCCAATATTCATTCGCATGATTTCAGAAAAAATTTTCTCGATGAAGATATCGCTTGATCATAATCTACTGTTGATTTATTGTTCTATTGTTTATTTGGTTTATAGTAATTCACTTGAACCCTTGAGGTAGAAACTAAAAGCCAAAAGGTATTCTTTTGGCTAGCGGAGTGAAAACTAATGGCATCTTCAACAAATAGGTAACGGGTCTGAAACGGTGCTTGAGCTACTACGTTCATACTTCATATACGTGTCATTCGTTTCGGGGAATGATAGCAGCTGCAGATTGGCTTTTACTTCAACTGCAAGGACGGACCCACCGAAGACGATAAATGGTTAGTTTGCAAGGTTCCAAAATTCTTCTGTCCTTGGTGCTTTATGAGGATGTAAGCTTAATTGTTTGATGACTACTACCTATTCTGTATCGTTGTCATGGCCCTGCACATCCCACCTCCTGCAAATAGTTCTTTTGAAGACGATGGCCCAGTTTCCTCCAAACATGAGTTCACATGGGAGATTGTTGATAATCTGAACCAGAAAACAAAAACGTCCTTCATATATTATAGTTAATAGGGCATCAACAAAAGTAGACAAAACTATACCTTCAGTTCTTACATATTGTGGCATATAACAAGTAGTATTAAACTAAACTGAACGACTAGTTTACTCCCATATACAGTACTACTACACACTTGACAGTACTACTATTTGTTTGAAGTAATCTACTTGTATTTTACAATACAAAACTGTGATTGTACTTCAAACGTTGGGCTTAGAAGCCTCTGTGTTGGTGTGGAACCTCCATGTGAAGAGATAGTCCTTGGATTCGCAGGCCAATCTGGTTGCATCGCAGAAGGCATTGACAGAGCTCTTGTTTCCAGCGCTTCCCCACTCTATGCTCGCCCAGCATGAAAACCCATTGGAAGAAACAGGCACCTTGGAATCAGAAAGATGAAGCATCACCTCCCCACTGATCCTGTTGCCTACACTTGCTCCACAGGTCACCATCGAATTGAGCCATGGACATTCTGGCTGACCCACCATCTCCTTGTAGGCAGAATTGGCCATCCTGATTTTGTTGTTGGAATCGGATATGACTGCTGGCAGGGTCTCCGACTCCATCTCTTCCTCCACCTCCTCTGGTTTCTTCAGAATTTGCACCTCTGGAATAGGGCTCAAGTCATTGCGCATGCATCGGACGCTTATGCTGGAGCCGATTGGCCTAACCGGTTGAGGGGAAATAACATTGGTGGTGTTGGCGGGGGCTCGTTGAAGCTGTTGCAAAAGATCCTTCTCCTCAGGAATTCGAGCTGCAACCACGCTAGTGTTCAAATCAAAGACCACGTTTCCACCACAAGGGTTGAGGCAATTGAAATCATTGGGCACTACTGGAAGTTGGGGTGGAGGACATGGGAGGAGGGGAAGTGTCATTAAACCATCAGCGGTGGTTGAAATCGCTCTTCCAAACCCTCCATTAAGCGGGGCGAAGCTTGGGGCCATGTTTGGAACAGGAAGCTGAAGCGGGGAATGAGTAAAGCCGTGCATGGATAGGTTTTTAGCTGGGGATGTGACATGCGAGGGAGTGGAAAACCCCACGAGATGCGTCCTGGGCCTCTTGAGTGCGGCCGGTGAGAAACCCGGCCTGCCCCTTTTTCTGCTCCTGGTGGGCCTCGCCTGCAACTGGGGCCACAGGTTTCTCAGATAAGGAGACTCCCGCATCTTCTGAGACATTGACGGCCTCTCAAACATAGGATTCACGGGAGGCTCCGGCTTTGGAGCTATGGGCCTGTACCTAGACATGATCTCAGCCGTCTTGGCGGTGGAATTGTAGGGATTCAGAGTGCGAATCATATTGGACGCCCAAGAAAGCCCTGGGAAAATGGTGAAGTGACAATGAGGGAGAGAGGGAGAGATAAAAGGAATGGGAGTGGGCTCGTGACTGGGGGTATGAGAGTGGGTTAATTTGAAGGAGCGGATGGTGGGGTTTTAGGTGTGGAGGGCAGCCAATGAGATTTGGGCAACAGAAACAGGGGAGGCAGGAGGTGGCGACACTTGGAGGCGTACGGTGTGTACGTGTTAGTGAAGGTAAGCGATATGGACATGTGGGAGGTGAATGCAGAAAGTGGGTCCATCATCCCTTCCATGCATCTCAACACATATCACTGGAGAGTCACTTCTACGGTTCTACCCACACCACAATTACAGCACTGTATCATATAAAAAGGGGCTGCCCCTGACAACTGAAGCCCCCTCTGCCCCTCCCCCTCACACCAATCACCCCAGCCGGCCTTCCAGTTCCATCTCTAATTTGCAACGCGTGTGGGCTCCGCCTCCATGCGTCCATCCACCTATCACCCTTCCATTTAGTCGTTTTTGTTTTTACCCCGTTTTACCAAACTGTCCCCACATCGGTTATATATGTTTGCATGCAGGTCTACGTGTCACCCCCCTAGCCTTCGCCCATTGATGAGATGGACGCTCATTGGCCGCGAGCTGGTGCTCACGCGTCGCATTCACTTACACGTGGCCTCCTCCTTGTGAAGCGTGCCACTCTCTCCTCTATGAAGCGGTCCTATTGCTGCTTGACACGTCACCTGCTTTGGCTTCGTTGGAAGCCCAGTATGCTGCTATCCTCCTCCTCGATCCTCTCACCCAAAACCCATACCCTAAGCAGTAAGCACTTCTATATTTTTATCTTTCTCACACACCTTTTTCACTCTCAAGTAAAACAAATATCACTTTTTAAAAATGGAAAAATCTTAAACACAGCTAAAAAGGTTGTTAAACATGGATTTGATTTTGACCAACTACTAATGAAGTCAAATTCTTCTTCATCATTTGATGGACTGTTACAGAATGTCTCCCATGGATTCAATTATTTTCGGATTAAAGAAATAAAATTTGATAACAACAATATCAAACCCTTCATCATTGCATGAACCATTTATCTAGCTAGATTTTGTTCTAGTTGGTTTTTCAACTAGCAACTTAGGGTTTTTCAACAACCAACTTAGGGTTTGTAACCCTAAGAAAAGAAATCCGAAGAGAATTAAAAAGTAAAGTAACTAAAATCTAAAGAGAAAAAATATTGAGTAGAAAACCCGCAAATTCAAGGTTTCTCGCTGAGAAAACGAAAAGATACAAAACGCTTACAAGACATCATTGATTAAGATTTCTAGAAAGAGAAATATGTAACATTGAAGACAGAGATTTAGGGGGAAAATAGGATATCGAAAAAATCGAAGAGCTTGACTTAGTTCCTGTGGATTTTCAAGCTCCAGTAAAGATATATATACGAAATAAATAAATAAATAAATAGAAAAAAAAAAGAAGGAAAATTGCCGCTTACAGTGAAAAAGGAATGACTTTGATCATCATCGCGCTTGATAGCTTGAATGGTTGCTATGAACTTTCAGGGCTTCTGATGAAAGGGTGGAGATTTGAGGACTATTCAAGCTTCTGATGAAAGCGCGGATAAAAAGACGACGGGATTCACAGAGAGCGGGAATGACTGCTGAGTGATCTGCTGTTTTATAGTCTCGATGATCTCACTTTAATGCTTTATGGGATAAATTTGATTTTTATTTATTTTTATTTTTAATTTTTAAAGTTTGAGGACAGAGAGAGCATCGGAGAAGTCCTAAATATTTTATCTTAAATAATTCTCACCGAATGAAAAATGATTTCTCTGAATTTTTTTTATTTAATTTTATTAATTTTTTCATATGCTTAGTTGGTTTGAGGTTGCAAGAGGATTTTTTTTTTTTTACCTTTTTAACTCAAATATGTATTCCTAATTACAAAATTTATTATTTTAAAAATAAATAAATAAATTTAGATTATTTTCTAAAATATTCATCAAATTAATAATTTTTCACCCTATCAAAAGTGATGACCGAGCAATTCGCTTTCAACAATCTATTACAGCAGTCCTCAAACTAGTACCATTTCCACAACACTTTGTGTTCAAAAAGTAAAAGCAATTCATTTTTCACAACATGATTTCAATAAATGAAAGCAAAGTCATCAACTTCTTATTCATTAAGCAAACCAAACTGTTGGCATCATATTCCATGGGCAGGCGTTGATTCCATGTATCTTCTTGGCTTCTCCTCCACCCCCAAGCAAATTGTATCAAAAACAAATTTCAAGGGTACAGCAGCAGCAAATGCCAGCCAAACTGCACCAACAACAGATCTCAGTCAAATATCATTGACTGTTAAAAAAGAAATCAACTCCTTAGACATAAAACAAACCATGGTGAATTTGTTATCACCCTGTTTGATTGATAACTGTGTTTTTGAAACATTTTTTAATTGTTTTTTGGGATTGTTTTAAAAAATAATTATATAAATATAAGACATAATCAAAAGTAAAACACATATTTTAAGAACGTAAAAACATGTTAGGAATTTACGAAACATCATAAAATAAATTACAAAAGTTGTTGATAAAAAATATTTTTTAACAAATGGAAAATCTTTTTTCTCTCATTTAGTTTCATTATAAAAATATAAAAAAAAATCAAATATAATTAAAAAATTATATATATATATATATAAATGATTTAATTTTTATATAATAAAAATAATTAAATAAAATAGGTTTTAAAAATATATATAAATAATTTATTAACTTTAAACTTATTTTTTATTTTTATCTTTACTCTTTCTTTCCCTCTATTTTATGTCTTTTTTTTTTCCTTTCCTTGTCATTTCCCTCAAAAAAATTTAAACCATACAGGGCCTAAATTTTCTTGAAAAATGATGGGGTCTGTTTGATTTGAAAACGAAAAAAAATAGAGATAAGAGTATAAAGGCTGACCATCCTGCCAAGCAACCGCAGCACCCTGCCGGTATTGATTCCGCCGGCGGCTGATTAACATACACGGTTTGAGGTGGAGCCGGTGGACCTACTACAGGGTAGGCTGTTGGATACCCTGTGATTTATTAATGCATTCAACACCAAAACACAATATATATCAGACCTACACACCACATTCCCAGCTTTAATCACCAAAATCCAACGCACTCTTCACTTTTCCATGAAAAAGCTTACCCGACGGAGGAGGAGCGCCGACGACCGGAGGCTTGTCTTGGTAGTAATTCATCATGTATTTCACTTCACAACGAAAAGACAAAGACGGAGACGAGGAGCCACGAAACTCTCTTATACACCCGAAAAAAGGGCGTCACGCGTTATTGCAGTATAAGGAATTGAATTACTGGATGGAATGGGAATTTTTGGAAAGGGAATATTCTTCTAAATACAGACTATTAAGGGGGTTATAAATGATAAATGCTTATAAAAGGAAAGGTATAGAGGGCAGATGGCTGACAAGAATCAATGATAAATATTCTTCTTTTTATGGAATTAAATAAACGCGTATACCACTGAAAATAATTGACAGAATGACGATTCAAAAGAAATAATAGAAAAATAAAATAAAATATTATTTGATATATTTTACATGCTCTTAGAACCAATTATTGTAATATATGAAATTTTATTATTTGATGGCATGAGAAAATTTGTAATTGAAATATTCTCCTAAATACATAATAATGAGGAGGGGTATAATGCTTATAAAAGGAAAGGCGTGGAGGGCACATGGGGGTTGATGGTTGCTTAATTTCATAATTTTTGAATTATTCATAACAACATTTTTAGTAGTTTTCTTTTTATAGAATTAAATGAACAAGGGGTGTTTTTTGTAGTATTCTATAAACAAAATGTATTTTTAGGGAATACATTTTCAAGAAAATTGAAAGAAATCAAAGGGTGTTTTGAATGGTTGCAATTGCTTCTTACCATTTAAAATTTAAGGATTTTCAACATATTAAATTGATTTTTATGATACAAAATAAATAAATAAATAAAAATGGTCACGAATTCAAATTTTTGAAGAGAGAAATATGTGGATTTACTTAGAAGAATGAATGACAAATTTGACAAATATCGTCCCTGATTATATGGATTTTCAAATTTATAATAAAGTTATCACAAACATTAGATTTGGTATTAATTCAAGTTATCACTCGGTATAAATTCATAAAGTTTAAAATAATGATTGTATATGAACAAAGTTTTAATTCTTTAAAGAGCAAGAATGCCTTTTTTATCCCACAATCATAAGTTTTTCTAATAATTTAATGAT
Organism: Vitis riparia; assembly: GCF_004353265.1. NCBI lineage: Eukaryota > Viridiplantae > Streptophyta > Magnoliopsida > Vitales > Vitaceae > Vitis > Vitis riparia. The sequence continues at coordinate 7,485,096 of NC_048448.1, read as the reverse complement.
GATCTTATTTTTATTTATCTTTCATTTTAAGATAAATGCGTGTATTTTCAATTATTTGGATAATTTATCTAACTTGTTATTTGAAATTAAATAATGAAGGAGCTCCAATTTTCAATCTCAATTGTTGTTACTGTAATAAAATTTTTTAAAAATCCTTCACAAATTCAAACGATTCTTTGTTGGAAATATAAAGAGAGGCAACAAGGTAAATATAAACAAGAGGTTTTTGAAATAAAAATTAAATGACTTATGGAATTTGGTTAGTGTGTGATTAGAACATTATCCTTAAAATAGTTGTCTTCTTCTAAAAATGTATGTTGATGTAATAGGACAACAATGAGCAATGTACATTCTACTTCCAAGATTCAATAATTAGTATTGCTTGTAGAAGTGCACTCCTCAACTCAATAGAAATGAAATTCTGGATATTTGTTCCTTCGAGGAGTTGAGAAGGTGGTAGAAGGAAGTAGTAAGGTCACTCTAGGGTTGAATGTGAAGAGTACATACAAAGCTTCATGGAAGGAAAGAATAAGAAAGCATAAAAGTTTAAAAAAGGATGAAGAATCACCTACACTACAACTCTAATTATGGGCTCTTAGAACCAACTCAAATAAGTCCATTAGGGCATTTTAACCAATCCACATGAGTTGCTTGTTTTCAATCGATGGGTAATTGAGTTTGTAAAGGAAATGCTAACCAACCAATAAATTTACACATGCACTCCCCAACAATCATTCGCTTAAAGAAATAAAACAAAATGACTTAAGGAACAATATTTTAGAAACCTTTGAGTTATGGACTAGCCTTAGAATAAATAGGTTGTGAAGTATAGAAATTTGGTGAAAATTATCTATGAACATTAATTTTTTCAAGCGAGACATGAAACTTATTATTCACGTTGGTTTCTCAGCTTAGAGTTATACATTGCAGGTTGGTACAAATAGGTCATACACACTATATGAATGTTTATAAGAACTTTATATAAACAACCTAAACTCTTATAAGAAGTGACATCACTTCCTTTTTTTATAGGTGAATCCATAAAAAAAACATAATGTAATTATACACATCAATCATAAAGAGATGATATTTCGTAAGATTATGTACTTATTATTGGTTGTTACATAATATACTTCATCTATATCATAGAAACGGACTCTTAGATACAAGTAGTTTATAAAGAGATAAACACGAAGGATAATGGTCAAATTTATAAATACATCCTTTTATAGAAAGTGATACAAACTATCATAGCGCATATAAATGAATGATATTATTACAAGATTTCTCAAGTTATTCAATTAATTTTTGTTTAATTAAAAAGAAAAAAATTAAAATTCAAACATCCTTGTCAATGCGAGACATAAGATAGAAATAAATTGGTAAAGGAAAAAAAATAATTAATTACTAAATTCAACAAATAATTTAAACAAAAGCGTAAGTGTAGATAAATATTGAAAGAGATCAAAAAGTGGTTGGAGAGAAGTGATGGCTTACGCCATTAGACCTACAACATGATATTTTCAATGAGTAAAGCAATCTTTTTTCACAACGTAATTTCAATAAATAGAAGGAAAGTCATCAACTCCTTATTCAGTAAGAAAACCAAAATGTTCCCATCAGACTTCAACGGCTGCTATTGACTTCAATTGTCAAATTGTCATCACTTCTCCGCCGCCGTCGGGTGGATTTATATCAGAAGCACATGTCCAGAGCTAAGCAGCAGCAGCAGGTAGCACAACTGCATAGGTAAATCACACGGTCCATAACACATCAGCAAAGTATATTTGATACAAAAACCACACCCTTTTATCCATAAAAAAAATAAAATAAAATAAATCTATTATCATGATGAATATGTAGATCTGGGCTGGGATAAACTGCTTTTATAAAGATAAAAGTAGAAGTTGAAACTAAATTCATAAATTTTAAAGAATATTTCTAGTACAAAAGTTCTATTAAACTTTGAAACAATTTCTTGGATAAACGAAATTGGTTCCGTATTTTTATATTAAGTTTTTTAAAGTCATAAGCCTTAAAAAAATAAAAATAAAAAAAAATTAAATAAGCATTAAAACTCTTTTTTAACTTAAAAAAATGCTTTTAATTAACTTTTTAGAGGTCTATTCAAACATTATCATAATTTTTTTTTTGAGGAAAATAATAAACACAAACCCCAAAATTTGTTTTAAGGTCTTTTTATTTAGAGTTTCGGGTTCAGTTTTTATTTAAATACTTTAAGTCCATTGAATTAGAAATATTTTTATTTCATTAGTCTTGACCATACACTTTTTATATTTATTTTTTTCTTACATTAATTATTTTTTGAGGAAAAGTTGGGATCAAAGAAGAGAAACTTAGAATTTTGGAGGGAAAAAAAATCAAATGGAAAATCAAATTTTTTTTAAAGAGAAAATCAAAATTTTAAAAACAGAAAATCATAATTTTTGAGAGAAAAATAGAATTTTTTTAAAAAAAATGAAAAATTAGAGTTTTGAATTTTGTAAAAATAAAAATAAAAAAAGGTAAAATATTGGAAAAAGTAAGTTTTCATATACTTATAAAAGAGTCAAAATAGTACCTAATAAAAAATAATAATTTAATAAAAAATGTATGAAATACTAATTATTTTTAAGTAAACATTTATATTTTTTAAATATGAAAATTTCATTTATGTGTAATATTTAAAAAGAAAAGAAAAAAACGTATATAAATGGACAGAGGCTGACCATGCTGCCAAGCAACTGCAACAACACCATGATGATTCCGCTGGCGTCTGATTGATAACTACAGTTTGAGGTGGTGGTGGTGGTGGTTGTCCCCCTGGTACACCATAGACTGGTGTTGAATATGCCGTAGCTGGTTGCGGATGCGCCTTCTCTATTGCCGGATATGCTGTTTCTGGTGGTGGTGGATAGGCTGTCTGTTGGGGCGGATAGACTGTCTGTGGTGGAATAGAAGTCGTCTGTTGGGGCGGATAGACTGTCTGTGGTGGAATAGAAGTCGTATGTTGGGGCGGATATGCTGTTTGGGGTGACGGATAGATTGTCTCCGATGGTCGATTCACTCTCTCTACCGGCGGATATCCGGCTGGCGGATACCCTACAATTTGTAAATGCATTCAATGCCAAAACTATGCATATCAACCTTAACACATCCCTTACTTTTTCATATGAATATAAAAAAAATTAAAAAAACTTACCAGTCGGAGGAGGATGGTCGAAGATCGGAGGCTTTTCGGGATAGTAACTCATCTTCAATTTCACAGTAACATGTGAAGAGTGGGACAATGAAAGACTCTTATACCATGGCAGAAATGGTCGCACACGTCTTGCAATATATGGAATATATGGAATTCAATGCACCCAAGT